>NC_090659.1:16030817-16333847 GCF_013368605.1 Nyctibius grandis | reverse complement strand
TGTAATCATTAACAGAATCTGCTAAAGGACGCCTGGAGCGTACAGATGAAGTCGCTGCTACTGATTCGCGATTAAAGCTGCCCATCATTGTGTCATAGAGATAAGAGATCGGAATATTAACTGCCCAGTTTATCACAGCATAAATCAGTATCAAACCCCATACCAAAACAATACATTTCGACCAGTGCCCACTGCTAAACTGTATGTAAACATTCATAAGAAGCAAGCAATAACACAGTGCCCACGGCAAGTAAGGCATCATTGCAATACTCAATTGTGAAAGAAACTCTATAAAAAGACGAGATAACACAGTATTCAAAAATGACATCACCATCTTCGCTATCTGTTTTAACTTTCCAACACCTCATAAATCTCAAAAGAAGAAATCTGATACTCTCTCAGCTGAGCTCTCCGGGTCTCCTCCCACCAGAGCCAGGATTCAACTTATCAGAGCAACCTGTTGGATCTTCTCTCGAGCCCCACGTTGGGCACCAATGAATCTGTCACAGTTTAAAGCTGGGCTGGCTATTAACCAGGTGGCAGATGCTCTCTGCTAACCCTCTCCCCCCACCAAGGGAAAGGAAAAGGGAAAAGGGAGAGAGACTTATGGGTTGGAAAGTTAAAACAGTTTTAATAAACTATAATAATGAAAAAGAGTACAATAACAATAATAATAAAAATAATCAAATATATACAAATATATACAAAGCCAAGACTGAGAGCTTGGAAATCCTCCTCAGGCAGAGTTGCTCCCCCCAGCACGGGCAGAGTGGAAAATGCAGTAGCTCCCCCTGCCATCACACCTGCAGGCTTTTAACTGGAAAATTGGCAAAGCTGGTACCAATCAGTGGGAGACAGGAGGGCCCCTCCCTCCTGGCCCCCACCTCCAGGAGGCAGTGGGTTAGTGATAAATAGGAAAGTGAGAATGATGTGTATGGGATGGAATACCTTGTTGGTCAATCTTGGGTCACCTGCCCTGTCTGCTCCTCCCTGCAGGTGCGACCCCCCCTTCGGCTCTTCACTCATAAGCAGTGAGGAATTTAGTAGTGACCTTGGTTTCTCTAAGACTAATTGGCCTGGTTTGGGCCAAACCAGGACAGCTAGTCATGGAAAATTTCAAAAGGATTTCTAGCATTAAAGTTCAGAATAGCGAAAGGGGATTAAGCACATTTGATTGTTAATTGCATATCCTTAAATAACTCCGTAATCTCCTTATTTTTAGTACTTACATTTTAGATACAGAAAATAAATGAGGACATATTTTCCTTTTCCTATTTCCTTTGAAAGTAGTATAGCATTATTTTTCATGAGACTGTTTACAATCTGGGTATCACAGTGATAAGCCAATGAGCATTTTAAAATGAAGAGTCAATAAAAAAAATGAAATTTGGAAGTAAAACAAAAGCTGCAGGGACTTGAAAAACTTTTGACAATTGTATCCAACCATCAAAATCAAAGGAAGAGATATGAATAAGGTGACAGATATTAAATTATGTATCTTTTTTTCTCTACATTATAAAAAATAATGGAGAGTATTTGGCTACAGGAAAGCTAGAAAGAAGCCTATTGAGTATCATTTTTCAGGCGCAGGGGAAATTTTCCTGTAACCATTTTATGACAAAAGTACTGACCTATGGTTCACCATCTGTTTGCTTATCTCCTTCATCTGCCAGCAGTTTTCTTCTCATTGGCTGTCAATGTACTGAGAATATTAGCTATGATCGACAGAGTCTCTTAGGTACAACTAAATGCACTGAGTAGGAATAGCACCGAACCTAGTCTTTTCCTGTATAAAGTTAGATGTTTCACATTAACTAATCAGTGTCAGTAGCTGACTGGCATGTTTCTAGCCACACCTGATTTAGTAATTTTCGTTTTTATGTAATACCACGGAGTTACCACTGAGCAACTTCAAAAAAAGTTAGATTCAAATCTTAGCTACAGTTCTTGGGAATCTTCCATATTTCAGAAAGCAGAAAGCTAGACATATGTTAACAACAAAAATACAGTCCTGTGTTTCTAAAAGTACATCTGTCCCTTAATTGATTTGGAACACAGTGGGCAGAATTCGACAGCTTTAGTGGAATAAACTACAGGAGTTTTTCCAAAGGCTTTTGGACATCAGCTGAAGGAATTCCTAAGCACACCAATTGGCATTGCAGTAGATGAAGCTACTGGTAACATCAAATAATCATGACACGATCCTCTGGTGTTATGTTGCTTCCATTGCCACACTGTGCCAAGGACCAGGGCTGGTAATAAGATTCTCATGTATCTATTCGGTACACACATGACTGTGCAACACTGGGGCAGTTGCACATAACATGCCAAGGAAGGAGGGAAACAAGTCTCCACTTTTTAAAAATTAATCTGCAAAAGAATGTATGGTGAGCTGTATGTGTTTTATGCCTGTTTGGGAATGCCTAGAGACTTCTTATAGGAAATTTTTAGGGGCAAGGAACAAGAATATTTTTAACATGGAATCAAATACCCTTTTAAACTTTGAAATGACACTTCATATCAGACCTTAATATGGCTCTTCTTATATACCTATGAAAGAACCTTTGAGATAACATACTATAAATCTTTTTTATTTTCATCTTGCTTTCTTGATAGCTCAAGAGTTTTTCCAGGGTACAGCTAAACAAGAAGGAAAATAAATTGTTTTCTACTGTATATTCATGAGTTAATCTCAACAATAGCCACATATCCTGGTATACCATATCACTGGGGATATTAAAGAATTAGAAGTAAATATGCTACAGATCTTACGAACTTACTGCATATGTTGTTATTATATTGTACTGCTTTCAGTATAATAAGTGCTGCTGGGTCTAGCACTTACCTGCATTCCACCTCTTTAATTTGTTTTCATAACAGCATTATTAGAAAAGTAGTCCTTCCATGAATGTTTCTCAAGAGGCTCTAATTTTTCTTTTTAACATGTTTTATTTATAGACATGGCTACCTATATATTTGTATCCTAAATAGCACTATTTATATATTTTCATACTTTGTTTTCGTGGCAGTTGGTAAGTGCATGTAATTGCATCAATATGATGCCCCTTTCTTCTATTTAAGGCTTATAATATATTCCAGAAATCCTGTTCATTGCATCATGTGTCACGCAGATAGACGTGAAGAAGTATGACTGTAAATATTGATGAAGTCGTTCTAGAGTTAGCAATTTGAAAAAAAATAAGGCAATGCAAATAATCATGCCCTTATAAATATTTTTTAATGTTTTCAAGACTTTTCTACCATGATCCAATATTTCAGTGCAAATCACAAACTCCAAATAATCTAAAATCTTCTTGTTGAAATATTTATTAATATAATATCTATTACTATTACTATTATAAATGTCTATTACTGCTTGTTTTAGGAAACATTTGTTTTACGTGCTTATAGTTGTGGCATGCTACTGAAACTGTTCCCTCACTTACTGAAATATCTCTCTATGGATATAATTTTCTTTTTGCACTAGTTACAATAGCTATATAGAAGTAGTTCTCCCATTGTACAGATTCTTGAGACTTCTGGAATATGCTTGGGGTTGTGATGAATACAAGGCATTCCAAAGCAAGAGAAAGACGCTAGAAGCCAAGATGAACACTTCTTCCCCTTTAGAAAGATCAGCCATTTCCCAGTAAAAGAGTCCTCCCATATCTCACAAGGTATACAGGCTTAAGCTGTTTTTCTAACCAGTGAAATACAGAGACTTGAACACAGATCTTTATCTTTTAATCATCTGTTTAGTGGTTATTCTTAGGAATTCTTCTTTTCTTGTTAGTCCACAGAAGGGCATCAAAGACCAGATAAAGCCTCTGATCTCTCTGAAGTCAGCATATGCCTGAAAGGAATTTTTGATTCTGAAATGTCAACATTAACTAATGAAAAGGCTGTGGTAAAATTATTGTTAACCAGCCTATGCTTACCACTTCAATGAAAGTTCTGTCACCTGCTACTGCTTGTAAGTAATTTTTTTTTCAGATGCTGAAAGGAAATATATCTACTCTAGGCATACCATGAACCTTATAGTGCATTTCAAAAACCATAGAAGGAATCTTAATGAAGCAAGAACCTTTTGATTGACAAAGACACTAGAAAGTAGCAAAGTTAATTCAGGAATTTTTTGTTTATGAAGATTTTCTTCAATCCATACGTTCAAGAAAATGTGCTTGAAATTATAGCGTATATTTTAAAGGGTATTTCAAACCTCAAAAACTTCAGAAGGCTGAAAATATGTTGTATGAAACTATGAGATAAACACATAGTGCACAACCAGTACTTATAGGAGTACATCTGTGAAGAGAGCAGTTCTTCAAACAAGACAGACTAAACTGATTCTGAAAACAATATCTGAGCTGTAATAGAACAGTCTTCACTCATGTGTTCCTCATTCGCTCCTTAAGAATATCAAGGTCTTCTAGTGCAACTGCCAATGGAAAGCGTCGTTTTATCATTTGCATGACTGTAAAATCTTCCTGTCTTCGAGTTTAAATCACTGGGTTCCTGAGTCAGGATCTACTGTGCTGGTGGCCTCAGCGTGACTCTCTTGTGTAATTCCACAGCTTGTTGAACTATTTCTATCATATCTTATGTGTTATAGGAGAAGAGAGAGAAGAAGGGGCTTCTAAAAGGACATTGAAAGGTAAAGACAGATATTTGGGGAGATTGATGGAAAACATATGACCTAAGCACGCTTTGAAAAGCTGCTTTTGTTGTATTTAAAACTGTAAGTGCCCAGTGTAAATTTGTAGGGATAATATTAAGTGTCATGTAAGAGCCTTTAATATGAACAGCTTCTTGAGTCTTTTTGGAAGTTTTAATACCCTATCAATTGTAACTTGGTCTGCTTCTATGCTGTAAGTTGCTTTGTACTTATTTCTTTCCTTGGTACAAGATTACATTGTAAATGTAACAACAAGGAAGGGGTGGTGGGGCACATGAAGCCCAAGGGCAGCCTTGGCTGCAGTGACCATGAAATGGTGGAGTTCAAGGT
Organism: Nyctibius grandis; assembly: GCF_013368605.1. Lineage (NCBI taxonomy): Eukaryota > Metazoa > Chordata > Aves > Nyctibiiformes > Nyctibiidae > Nyctibius > Nyctibius grandis. The sequence goes on along the minus strand of NC_090659.1, from coordinate 16,328,842 downwards.
CCACAGGGCAGCAAGGAGAGTGCACAGCCAGCTCACCACCCTGGACTTCAGGAGAGCAGACATTGGCCTCTTCAGGGACCTGCTTGGGAGAGTCCCTTGAGATAAAGTCCTGGAGGGAAGAGGGGCCCAAGAAAGATGGTTAGTATTCAAGGACCGCCTCCTCCAGGCTCAGGAGCAATGCATCCCGACGAAGAGGAAGGCAGGCAGAAGTACCAGGAGGCCCGCATGGATGAACAAGATGCTCCTGGATAAACTCAGGCACAAGAAGGTAGGCTACAGAGGGTGGAAGCAAGGGCAGGTAGCCTGGGAAGAATTTCGGCTCTTAGCCAGGCTGAACAGTCCCAGCTGTCTCAGCCTTTCCTCACAGGAGAGATGCTCCAGTCACTTAGACATTTCTGTAGCCCTTTGTTGTACTCTCTCCAGTATGCCCATGTCTCTTTTGTACTGGGGAGCCAAAACAGTACTTCCTGTTAACATAGACTTTCTTCTAACATAGAAAATGCTTGATGTTTCTTTATTGTGTGTTGTTTTTAAATTGGATTTCACATAAGGATAAAACAAAATAAGCTAAGGTGATAAAATGTGGCCTTAAAATTTTCTTTCCCAGGATATCTTGGCTGCTTGTCACTGAAATCTTCTTTATGTTCACAATCAGTTTACCCTTTCTTAACACGTTGTCATACATCCATATTGGGATCACCTTCCAGCCTGTCTAGACTGGGTTCCTGAAACTAAATTAGCTTTGACTAATCTTTGTGCTAACCTGCCTAGAAGGAAAACTGCAGTGGTAAGTAAAATACATTTCATATTCATATCTGGAAAAGCCTTGTAAAGTACTGCCTGTTTCTGTTAGCTGTAAATCAGTTACTGCCAAAATATCACCAAATGAGTGGTTTAGCTGTAGCAACTGTGTAAATGCACTGGATGGTTATGCATTTTGAAAATGTGTGCAGAAGGTATTGTCACAGAGCTTAAAAATGAATAACATTATTTTTTCTTTCATTTTTCCCTCCCCTTCAACTGTCTGTGACAAGTGACACTTTAGACAACATGCTTTTCGAAGGTCTAAAATACTGTAAATGTGAAAAAGTATGCTCTTTGAGCACTGAGTGCCATTACTCACTTCAGGAGAGTTAAGGCTCTCACAACATGTAAGCATATTAAAACTGTGAAGATGAATTGTTGTTTTTTGTAAGGTCTCCTACATAAATGTAATGATGGAAGATCACAATGTTCATCATCTGTAATATTAAAATATGCTATTGGAAAAATCTTGCAGAAACATTCACCCATTGACCAGAAAAGTTCATCATTAATCTCAGACCATGGACTGTTTCAGCAAGATTGGCACACTACTGAGAACAGGCAGAGTGCTGGCACTAAAACTGTAGATTTGATAGCATCTGGAGATTTCCATATCTGCATGGAAAATTCTTAAATAGATGCTCAAGCTTAATTTAGGATGTTTTGTGTTACAAGAATGTTAAAGAGCCTCAACAGAACTGAAGGTCTTATCCTCCTCAGGCAGACTTTAAAATACAGTCCTAAGTAAATCAAACCAGAGCATAACTATGTCATAAAACACAGAAGGGAGATGAAATGTTTTACATGCATTACCACTCAATGATTTTGAGAATTTCTACTGCTGTGAAAAGAGCATCCCTGGGTGTGAAGTTTAGTGAGGAACTTTCAACTACTTCTAACCATTTTCTTTTCCTTTTTTTTAGTTTTGTTCTTGGGTTGGTGAGGAAAGAAGGATATCATCCAACTTTATGAATGTTGTCCTGCTTACTAATTTCCACAAGCTCCTTCCATAGTCAAAGGAGAAAAGAAGAGAGAGATTCTTGCTAGAGAGTTTTATGTCTGAAGGGCATATCCAGGGCTATTCAGTTCTTTGTTCAAGAGCGTGTAGGAGAAAAAAAAAAGAAAACTAAATGTTTTTTTCTGGCAAAGATTACATTGTGCTTGAACAACATAGGGCCAAGATTCATCATACTTCAAAACCCCCAACCTGCTTCCTTTATAGTTAATGTAGAATTATCACTGCTTTCAGCGGAAACAGATATTCTGTCCTTCCTGCTTCAGTGATGTAGCCCCCCTCCATCCAAAAAATCAAGCAATTTTACTATCTATGCAATTAAGAACAGGTCTTCTGAAAAATGGAAAGGCCTGACTGTTTAAGATAAGATAAAATAAAATATCACTCAACTTCAGAAATATTCTACTTTTTGGCCTTAGAGTGCCAAGTCAAAATGTCAAGTTCACAAATCAGTAATTTTTTCTACCTTCATATTTGGATTGTTAGGTATTGCAATGGAGTAGAAAAATGGCAATGTCATTCATAGTAATCACCACTGTCTTACAACTACTCTAATAATAGCATGAAATAATGTAGAGTTGAGATTTATGAGAATATAATACAGAAAATTTCACTAGATGTCCCAAACACTACAGACTACCTCTCTTATTCTGTATTTATTCTGTCATCTGCCAACGGTGCAAAATAAACTACTGCAAGATATGAAAAGATTTGAAGCAAAATAAGTCAACAATACACACTATACGAAAGCTTTTAATGAGATCACTATTCACTTATATTTTACCCCTGTTTTTTTCGCAGAAGTCCACACAGAAATTGACCTAAAAGCTGGAAATACAATCTGACTTTGATATTTAGATTACAATAGCTAATGAGCATGTCTGAGAGCTTTAGAAAAGTCTTTTCAATATAATTGTCACCTGAAGCTCTACAGAATAAAAGAAGAGAATGAAGATCAGAATAGGGGTAGTTAAATTAAGCAAAAAATAGCAATTTAGTATCTTAGCAAGGAATAAGAATGATAGATCCTTATTATTTTTTAGAAATACACCAAAAATTCTAAATTTGGCATAATAAGGACTCAAAACTCTACTGTAATACTTGCAGATGTTGCTGGGTTTAACTCCTGAGAAACACTGTCATTTCTTCAGTCCCATGTATTTCTCTCACAATTAATAATACTAAAAAAATGTTTTTTTATGCTGGAAGGTAAAGGGATTTTTTTTTAAAAACACTTATGCCTACTTGTATTTTCATTTCTGTATTGATATGAAGACCCTATATCATGCATGTATTTAACAACATTTGAATACTGATGCTGCTGAAGAACACTTCTAATTATCTAAATTTTAGACTGTTTGACCATCTGAAATACATTGCAGCTGGATGAGGAAAGTTATGAGCCTGAGTTTCCTATTCAGCCAACAGATGAGGTGAGCAATTCATTGCACTGAAGTTAGACTCCCTGAATATTAATTTGAAGATGTAGTCAAAACTGCTCTATAAAAGCAAGAGAGAAATGCTGGAAGGTCAAAATCCTATGTCTTTATTAAAAAATAACCAAAAGGTTAAGAAAATACCAAGTCCCAGCAAGAGAGGGAACAGATGCAGGTGCAAAGGAATTAAGGAGATGTATAGAGCTAAAAGTTTTGCAAGTCATGATGGCTGACTGGGAAAGTGAGAAGGTAAATGATTAGCTGTGGAAACTCCTGAAAGTAGAGCAGGGCATTTAAGAATGTCACTTTATATATATAAAACATTTCAGTAGACTTCTCCACATGATTCATTCCAATTTTCGTCCTAGAAAGTAAATAGTAAGTGCATGTATCTATGTGTGTATGCTGTTCATCTTCTTGTGTTGTGTTTAGGTTAGCTAGTGGATTAAAGTTAGACACTGCAGGTAACTTGTAGCAGGTTATTTTTTTTTTTTTTCCCCAGAAGGGAACACAACTTGCTTTGGCATTTGGAAATAGAGCAAATATTTGTTTGCTTTATGCCACAAAAGTTAAAAAATACCTAGTCTTGGTTTTAAAAATAAAACTAAGACCTATGTTTTTATCTTTGATTTGACTTATTTGTATACAATATTAATAACAAAACAATGAGCAGGACATGTTGCTTTGGATGTCTTTATTCATGGATAGCATGGAGTGTTATTTGTCGCTAGACTGCATAGTGTGTTCTTATTTTTCAGAATGTTTTAGTTCACATAACAGTGATCCAGATCATGTTCTTGAATTTCAGTTACAGATTTGTTTACATGCTGAGAAAACAGATAGCAGATGACTTAGCAAACTATTACAAATTTAAAATTATAGAGTGAATGAAATGAAGCATCAACAATCATAGAATCATAGAATCATAGAACAGTTTGGGTTGGAAGGGACCTTTAAACGTCATCTAGTCCAACCCCTCTGCAATGAGGAGGGACATCTTCAACTAGATCAGGTTGGTCAGAGCCCCATCCGACCTGACCTGGAATGTTTCCAGGGATGGAGCATCAACCACCTCTCTGGGCAACCTGTTCCAGTGTATCACCACCCTCATTGTAAAACATTTCTTCCTTATATCTAGTCTAAATCTATCCTCTTTTAGTTTAAAAACATTACCCCTTGTCCCATCACTACAGGCCCTACTAAAAAGTCTATCCCCATCTTTCTTATAGGCCCCCTTTAAGTACTGAAAGGCTGGAATAAGGTCTCCCTGCGGCCTTCTCTTCTCCAGGCTGAACAACCCCATCTCTCTCAGCCTTTCCTCCTAGAAGAGGTGTTCCATCCCTCTGATCATTTTTGTGACCCTTCTCTGGACCCACTCCAACATGTCCATGTCTTTCCTGTGCTGAGGATTCCAGAGCTGGATGCAGTACTCCAGATGGGGTCTTACCAGCGTGGAGCAGACAGGCAGAATCACCTCCCTCGACCTGCTGGCCACGTTTTTTTTGATGCAGCCCAGGATACATCTGGCTTTCTGGACTGCTAGTGCACATTGCCAGCTCATGTCCAGCTTTTCATCCACCAGCACCCCCAAGACCTCTGCAGGGCTGCTCTCAATCCCTTCATGTCCCTGCCTGTATTGATACTGGGGGTTGCCGCAACCCAGGTGCAGGACCTTGCACTTGGCCTTGCTGAACCTCATGAAGTTCATACAGACCCACTTCTCGATCTTGTCCAAGTCCCTCTAGATGGCTTCCTGTCCCTCAGGCATGTCAATTGCACCACTCAGCTTGGTGTTGTCTGTAAACTTGCTGAAGGTGCACTAGATCCTGCTGTCCATGTCATTGATGAAGATATTAAACAGTACAGGTCCCAGTATGGACCCCTGAGGGACACCACTTGTCACCAATCTCCATCTAGACATTGAGTAATTGGCCACTGCCCTCTGGATATGACCATCCAACCGATTTCTCATCTACCAAACAGTCCATCCATCAAATCCATATCTCTGCAATTTCAAGAGAAGGATGTTGTGGGGAACCATGTCAAAGGCTTTAGCTAAGTCCGGATAGTTGACATCTGTAGCTCTTCCCTTGTCCACTGATGTAGTCACTCCAACACAGAAGGCCACTAGATTGGTCAGGCAGGACTTGCCCTTGGTGAAGCCATGCTGGCTGTCTTGAACCACCTCCCTGTCCTCCATGTGCCTTACCACAGTTTCTAGGAGGATCAAGAATAACCTATTTACATCAATACATGCAAATGAAAACAGTGTGTGTGTATGTGTGTAAGAGTTATCTTTGCAAGGGAAATCCAGGCTATTGATAAGGTTTTTCTTTGCTTGCCTTTTTTTTCATTAATAAATATGTGATATACATAAATGTGTATTTATAAACATGTGAAATGTTTGATTTCAAGTGATATGATAGGAAGAAATTCAATGAAAGAAAATAATATTAGCTAAAGTTGTAAGTATATTTCAATGTTTATTGAAGTTCTCAATAAAAATTATTTCTGGGTTGCAAGTAGTTCTACACAGGGAAAAAAAAGAATTCGTTGCTCTTACAAACTATATCTAAACCTACACGCATGTTGAAACTGTGACGCCAGGTTGGATCAGGTTTTGATGTGAAAAACAAGAAGTTTTCTTTATGATATAAATCAGTTTGTCATTTGTAAAACTACAATTACATTATAAAACACAAATTTGAGATTTCTTTTTCATTTAACTTTTCTAAAATACAAATAAAGTTTTCAAATAACTTTCATAACTTTTACAGCTATAAAAGCTGTTTTCTACATTTGTGAATAAGCTAGAAATATAAATCATTATTCAGAGCTTCAGTTCAGATAAAACCTCATGACAAGTTTGGAGATTTTTTGTAAAGCTTATCTGAAAATGTCTATGCACTTTTGGTTGGCAAATTTAGCTAGGAATATTCCCATACTAAAGTGTCTATTTTGCTTCTTGTTATACTTCTGTAAGTCAGGTTGAAAATCCTACAGAAAGAAGTTTCTTTGTTATTTAATAGCAGATTGGTGATTTTTTTCCCCGGAATAAAATAAAACATTTAAATGAACAATTTGATTAAACCTCCAGTATGTCTTTTTTTCCCCCTAGTCCATTGTCAACCTGTTTCATTATTTTTTTGCTCTTAAAGTTGTTAGATGTGTCTTGCCCCAGTACCTCCCTTCCCAGTCCTGTCATTCTTTGGCAGTCTGTGCTCAGCTGGAATTTCAGAGACTGGTGTTGCCTCACCACATAACATGATTGTGGAATTAATCTGGGTTTAGATCAGCATAAATGACCATGACATGGGCAAATGTCATCCACGTTTGCTTATCTTGTAAAGTCGTTCAATCTGGCTTTATATTCGTTCCTGTTAGGGAAAAGTATGGTCAGGAGAAAAAGATGCCTGAGGAAAAATGACAACGTATTTTGTCTTATAATCTAGAATAGTATAGTCTACCATCAGAAAGAATTAATATTATTTCTGTCTACTGAGTTATAAAAGGACATATAAGACCAAGCAGTTGGAAGGGAGAGGGAAAAAAAAATCTTTTTTTTTTTTTTTAGCAAGAGGGCTATATGAACTTTAATTTCAGGGGATTGTAAGGGAGTATGTTTAATTCTGCCTTAAGAATCAAAATGTTACCATATTTCAGGAAATCTTTCAACTTACTGACGTGAAGATTATGCTGCCTAAATGTGGGAGCAGATTTTTTACTTCACCTGATATCTGCTGGGTGCATCAGAGCAGGACCGTAGAGGAGTTAGTTATGGGTCACAGATTACAGTGACAGTGTTGGTGACCTTGCAACTCGGCAGAGTTTAAAGCAGCATATGAAGTATATGAACTAGAGCCATCTCCTAGAATATACTTCGCTGTCCCCAGCACAGCCCTCTGTAAAAGTGCCTGGAGAACACTTGTATGTCAGCAGCTGGATTTTATGTCTGTTTTTACCAGGTGGTAAGCCCTTGGGCCACGAGGAGTCACCATGTGGAGAGAGGGAGCAGCTCTCTAGCACTGTGCAGTCAGATCAATATGAGGTCTCTGACTTCCAGTAGACCTCAGACACACTGTCTAATGCCTGTCCATGGCATCCAGCAATGAGCTGTGTAGGATGGGAAATTATTATCAATAGCGAACTTCATTTTAATTTTAGAGAAAGGGGGAGAAAGCTAGTCGGGGTAGAAATAGGCTTGGGTCAACAGCAAGAATTATCAGTAACATACTTAATTCAATTTTATATTTCCTGTCATTCTCCCTGGTTTTTTTCCAGTGCTTTCTCTGCAGATTTTCCATCCCACTAGATTGTGGTATAGTTATATATGTGTTTCTGATTTTACATTATATCACACTGACAGTTCATAAAGTGCAAAATACCAGTGAGGCATTTTGGTAGGACATTTTAGCATTGTTCTGACTTCGAGTGGAATGAAATATGTTCTGTTAAAAAGGGAATTTATGGAGGTAATCACCTGGAGTGATCTGTTTCAACAGAACTCTTAATTTCACACCTTGTTCATATAAGAAATAAACCTTTACTAAAGGCATGTGTTTGATGATGAACTGGAACCTTTTCTGTCAAGGCACCTAAACCGTTGCTGTGTAAAAATATGTAGGATACTGAATCAGAGTATAAAAACATAAAACCTTGTCAGTTTGGCTCACAGATGTCACTGATCAGGCTATGACATGGAACTAGTTCAATGACTATACATGTATCCTTTTCATGATTATGTTTTCAAGTTGTAAACTACTCTGCGCATGTATTTCTGTAGGATGAGAAGTCTCGTGGTGAGTGCATTTTATGCTGATTTATTTTCCTTCTCTTCTTGTTTATGTTTATATGAAGAATAAATGCTATGAAGAACAGGTATCTGTACATCTATGTATGTCAAAGGAGAGTAGAAAGACACGCATATTATTTTCATACTTATGTACGGGGTGCAGGTGCGCAGAGGCTGGCAGGGGGCTGCAGGGGCCTCTGTGAGGAGTGGCCGGGGCTGCCCTGTGCCGGACACGGCCGGTTCCAGCCGGCTCCAACCCACCCACCGCAGGGCACGGCTGGGCCCCGCAGCCACCATGGCGGTGCCTGGGGGAGAGTCTGTGTGAGAAAGGGCAAAACACCAGATGGAGAGAGAAACAACATAGGGAGCACTGAAGTCAGAGGAGGAGGAAGAGGTGCCCAGTTTTCCTCTTTATATAGCTACATATGCATATACATAAATAAACTCACAGTTTTTCTAATTTTTACTTTTCTGAAATATATTTCCTCAAAAAATGATAATTTCTGAAAGTACAGGTCCTTTTGTCCTACTGAAAAGACAGAATTCTTACAATCTGAACCTGAGCAATTTTCTGCAAGGAGCTGTTACCTGGAAAGGTGTGTATTTAATAGTTTTTTTCCTTCAGCTAGTAACTTCAGCTAAGCACTTCACAATGTCTTTACCTTTGAATACCTAAGCAGTCCTACTGACTATGATGGGTTTTGGTTCAGACACTAAAGCACACCATAACCTGTAGCACATGTTGTAAACATTAGCATGTTTCAACTAAAATTGCTTTCATCAAGCAGACCAGTGATTTTACCTGTATCTTTAAATATTCTTATGACAGTTTGCCTATTATACAGACAGAAGCCGAATTATGTCGCCTGTGGATAATAATATTTAGCTTCATGCATTCAGAATGTCTGCCCACATGAAACTGATAATAGGACTTACAGTTTGATATATAATATTAAATATTAATGTTACGTATAAGTACTATTTGATATATTATTTTCTCTGTAATAAGGTTTGATTGCTGTATTTTTCCTGTCTTATGCCTCCTTGTAAGAAACACCTTTTGTATGCGAACCTATGTGCATTCTAAATTAAAGTGAACTTTTAAGTGTGTTTTTTCAATGTCTGATTATAATTGGCATTACAGAAATGAAACAAATTATTAAAGATTTTAGCAGAAAAAATATTTTCTTAAATGTTTTTCTCTGTTTATGTCATGGTCCATACCAATAAGAGTTTTAATCTCATACATATCTTCCTTGCTTTAAACTTTTTGGCTTGTCGGGTAAAATGCACCCAGAGAAGCACATAGACATACTTTTCTTTTCCCCTGATCTTGCTCTCTTAATTACTATAGTAGAACAGAAGAAATTAGACTGTTCAATCTTTGGCTTAACAAATTAATAACTTACTGTCCTGTTGCGGTGTATACTGGACATTTCAAAATAAAAGCATGAGATAAATGGAAATTTCAGTTAACAAACAGTCTAATTGGGCAAATATTCTTTTGTGACAATCATATCACGGACTGTGGTAGCATATATTTTTCCATCTACTATGGTACAGATATACATTAAACACTAGGTTTCACCCATATATTACAATACCAGCATCTCACTTTTGTGTAGTTTGTAAGTACCATATAAAATGAGTAAAGATGCTAGAAAATATTAGTAACTGTTAATGAGTTTGGAAATTGGGCAAACATGACACTGCATTACAGTTTAGGCAATAGACATTGAATTGTAAGAGGGTGTTCTCACATATGTTGCAGTGTATATTTTTTATGACGCAATGATAAAATGAAAGGGACTCTGAAATTTAATCAGTTTGAGAGGGACGAAGTGACTTGTTCTTTAAAATTAGTTCTCATTGCCTTGGCAGGAATTTACTTCTAGTTGTTCCTTGGGAAAAGAAATGAATAAGAATTTGATTTGAACTATAAGTGGTCTTAATTTATCAAGTATATAGGTCCTATCTACAGGAATAATGTCTCCTATCTTTTGGGAGTTAAATCTGGCATGATATGGTTGGGTTAATGTTTATGACAAGATAAGTAGCATAGGTACTGAAAACAGGTATCATGACATTATAACAAGGTCAAGCTTGCAGAGAATTTCAACCCCAGCTGGAAGTATGCAGGCATTTCTATGTATCTCCTAATGAAATATATGAATAGTAATATTTCATTAAAAAGATTTGGCATTAGATGCGTTTCATAGAAGGAATCCAACTGGTAATTCAAAGATTAGAACCCTAAGCAGTAGACGCAAACCCTGGCAATAAAAATGTGGCTGGCAGGTTTTCCTGTGAAACTGCAATTTGAGGCAAGAGTTGTCCATAATCATAGCTTTTCATAGGCTACATGTAAATGTTCAGGAAGAATTATGTTTATGGAATTATACATTTAAAATTAATTAATTTTCATCAGGATCTAGACTAAAATAGCTACATAATCCTTGAAGGTGACAATGTAACCTGCTAATTATTAAAACTCTTCTTTAAGATACTTAAAAAGAAATAATGCATAATTCACTAGGGTTGCTGAAAGATGAAAAGCTTCACTTTTGTTGTGTAATTTCTTCTTTTTTTTTTGGTAATGCTTGATTTAAAAAAGGGATCATTCTAATCTCAGCTATAAAAAAAGCCAACCCAGCTAGTGAATTGTAAGTATCACCATCTCAGGCCAATCCAATCCAACATGGATTATCATGACAGTGGTAGAGAATTCAAATTATTTTCTTTCTCCTTTCTTTGTTACAAGTGTCAATTGAGGTTAGTCGGGGACTTCCACGAAGGTTGGCTCTGTCTAGTTTCATGTGGGAAGTGTGCACTAGCCACATGGAGCAGCAACACTGTGACATTTGGAGATGCTATACCAGGCGAGCCCATTCCAGCTGGTCACTGACTTATAGAGACGACATCATTGGTTTTTGTCAGCATGATGCCACAGGGGAGGCTTTTGCTGTACCACTCGATATCTTCTCAGCAGAGCAGCAGGGTTACCTGCTCATCCTTGACAGAACTCCTCCTACTGTAGTTTGCAAGCTGGATAGCACTCAGGCAGTGGCCTCTCTGCGCTGTGGTGAAGCTCCTGGCCCTGGGAGATCTCCAATTCTGGAATGATCAGGCAGCTATTCTGTTCCTTTCTATGTAGGAGCAGGTTAATTCACTGTTTCAAATGACTGTACAATAGTTTTATCTCCAGACTTTGGATCACTGCCTCAAACACTGTCAAGAGCAACACATTTTGACTGTATTGTACTTGGGGCTAGCTTTGCCTCCTCCAGGATGAAAAAAAAAAGAAAAAAACCCCTCTTTATTCATCTTCTTTGCATTGCCTTCTAATGCGGTTTATGTAGTTGCTTTGTGCTTTGTATTACAAATTCTTTGGGACAGGAATCACATCCTAGTACTAGTGCTTTAGAAAGTGTATTTTGATTATTCAACAAAATATAAACAACAGTTATGGTGGGTTGACCTTCAGTGGCCGTCAAGTGCCCATCAAGCTGCTCTGTCACCCCCCTTCCTCAGCAGGACAGGAGGAGAAAATATAATGAAAAGCTTGTGTGTCGAGATAAGTACAGGGAGATCAATTACCATCATGGGCAAAAAAGATCCAGTTTGGGAAAATTAGTTTAATTTATTCTCAATTAATAACAGAGTAGGATAGTGATAAACAAAAACAAAACTAAAAACACCTTCCCCCCACCTGTTCCTTCTTCCCAGGCTTACTTTCACTCAACTCTTCTACTTCCTCTCACTGCCCCCGCCCCGAGCAGTGTAGCAGGATGAGGAATGGAGATTGCGGTCAGTTCATAACACTTCATCTCTGCCACTCTTTCCTCCTCACTCTCCTGCCCTGATCCAGTGTGGGGTCCCTCCCATGGGATACTGTCCTTCACAAACTTTTCCAGCACACATCCTTCTCTCAGTCTGCAGTTCTTCAAGAACTGCTTCAGCATGGGTCCTTTCCAGGGGGTGCAATCCTTCAGGAATGGACTGCTCTAGTGTGGGTCCCCCAGGGGGTCACAGGTATTGCCACAAAACCTGCTCCTGCATGGGGTCTTCTACAGAGGCTGCAGGTCCTGCCAGGAGCCTGCTCCAGTGCGGTCTCTCCACAGGTTGCAGCTTCTGTCAGGACACATCCACCTGCTCCAGTGTGGGACCTTGCATGGACTAGAGGGTGGATAGCTGCTCCACCATGGTCTTTCATGGTCTGCAGGGGAACAGCCTCTGTCACCATGGTCTTCACCATGGGATGCAGGCAAATCTCTGCTCTGGTGCCTGAAGCACCTCCTCCCCCTCCTTCTTCACTGACCTTGGTGTCTACAGGGTTTTTTCTCTCACATATTCTCACTCCTCTCTCCCAGATGCTGTGCACAGCATTTTTTACCCTTTCTTAAATATGTTGTCACAGGCACGCTACCCACATTGCCGGCTGGAACCCGCTCTGCCCAGCATGGGGGCAGCTCATGGTGTCTTCTCACAGAAGCCACCCCTTCAGCCCTCTCTCAACTACCAAAACCTTACCACATAAACCAAATACAACAGTACAGGCATAAAAAACTGCACCAGCCCCAGAAGGTCCCAGATGTTTGCCTTACAGCAAACTGAATTATCCTGGGTTTACGCTGTCAAGGCAGAGATTGTGCTGCGAATAGATTCTATTCTCAGATTTCTGGTTGAACTGGCAGGGAAGAAATGATTGTAAATAAGTGCTGGTTTTTGGTGGAACACCCAATAACCTCATCCAAACTTTTTTCTGTCATCTTGTTGGAATTTGAGGAAGAACACTGACAATACAGAAAGACTTAAAATCAGATGAAGACAAGAAATAGGTATTTTAGTCACATTACAAGAAATAAGTATTTCTCAAAAGAACATACCAGTATGTTTTCCACAGCTTAGTGGAAATTACTTTAGAAACTATCTGATAATCAAATGGCCAATACCTTTTGGAAAGTAAGTTGGTATGTTGATATGGAAAATGCTAAATCATGACAAATTGATCTGTACTTCCCTGCCAAAGCCCTACAAAACCAAATGCTGAAAACCATTTGAAAATAATTGTATAATTAAAAAACACTTGTCTTGTATGAAGGTAATTAGAAAGCTTAGAATGGCCCAAAGGGGCATTTCTAAAATACTAGGAAAATAAGTGTCCTAGAATATTAAAGCTGATGCCATTTTAGCAAAGCTAACAAACATCTACGAGTAGCACAATTTCCTTAGTTTTATAAACCATATTATCTTCAAATGATTTTATTAGGTAAGTGGAGAGCTTAAATGAGAGAAGAGTCTTAAGAAGGCGGGATTACCACTATTTCTTTCAAAATGCAGACTAGCAACTAAACCCCTAAGGTGAGATTTTGAACAGTCATATTTCCTATGTATAATTATCTCATAGCACATCTCCGTTGTTAGAAACTACTGAGTCAGTTGTTTTAAGGGAAACATCTATGTGGGCTGCCTATCTGCAAGCCTGTTCTAGGGGACGTTTGTATCACCAAAGATAAGCATTTAAAAACAAACCAAACAGAAGGAGGACTATGAAACACTTCAGGTATTTTGTATTTTCTTTGTTGTTTTTGGAAAAAGCAAAAAACCGTTTTCCCCTTTTCCGTACTTCCCTCCTTTGTTTTTTTAGGGGGTGAGGGGTGCATATGTATGTGTGCATACGTAGAGTTTTCTTTTTTTTTCCTACTGCCTCTTGTGCCACTGTTTTTTGTCTACATTAAGCACAGACAGTTCCCTTTCTTTACAGAAATGTCAGAAATATCGCTACTGCATTTGCAATTTTCTTCCAGTGTGTCAGCTTCTGCAAGTAACTGCAGTCCTCTGCTCTTCACAGAGGAGTGAGCTCTACCAGGAGTAGTATAAAATGACAGCTGCAATCCTTCCCCATCTCTCCTCCATTAGTAATATTATTATTATTTTATAATAAAAAATATTAATGTATATAGCTTTATTAGCATTTTATCATACTGTACAGTCTCTTAAATTTGGTAGAAAAGCAGCATCTCCTACTTCAGGAACTGAAAGATAAACGTACTGTTTCCATGAAAACAATACAGTTCAAGTGTGAGATTCATGAAAAAGAAAGCAGGGAAGACACTGGCTACTGAAAGGGGATACTTTTTTTTTTTTTTAAATAGCAAGAAATAAAGCCTCTCCAGAAGATTGCATTAAATGGACAAGACATAAGACAGGTGAACATTTAGCTTCTGAAACACTGTTCTTTCACTGTATTTGAGGAATTAAACATGGGTGCCTCAAATGTCTATTCTTCTTATAAATGAGGCTGTTGGTTAGAATATGTTTCTCACACCTTTCAGAAGGACAATATGTTGTATTTGTTTCCTGGCCGTAGTCTACTAGGTGAGATGTAGTTTCGAGGAAGGCTCCAGACAGAGAAGGAAATAGGGACTAGACATAATGGAAAAACAGCATGTTCATTTTCAAGTACTATAGATTTTAACTGATTTTTTTTTTAACATGAGAGTGTTCAGCCAAAAAAATATTTTTCCTTTGAAATCTAGTTGAAGAAAAAAATGTAAACAGTATAAACCTACTTTTCTTTCAACTTGATTACATAAACTACTTCTGATGATTATTACAGATGGGATGGTTGTCCAGCTTTCTCAGCAGAGCTCTCCTTTGGATGAAGCAGTGCTGCCCTGTTGTTTTAATTAGAGGTCCAAGCATACACCATAGCGATCACAGAGTACCAGTCAATTCTTTGGGGGCCACTTTATTTCTCTATTCACTTAGGACTTTATTCCTTTCCTCAGTGGACAGTGGATTCCCTTCCTGAGTAGTCTGTCACAAAAACTGAAATCTAATTTACCTTATTTTGTTTTTCTGTGAAGAACAGTGTGAGGGATTATTGTAGAAGCTAAGTGCATGTTTCTGCTCTTTGCAACACATTCTGCTGTAGTTTGCTTGTCATTATTTCCTTACATCTTGAATTTTCTCTGCAATGTCCATACTTGTAAAAGCAAAGGAAACAATGTAATATGAATCCTTTCGGAACTTTGTTAGTTTGTGTAATATTAAAGAAAATATATTTATTTTCTGAAGGAAAAATACATTTTTCCCACTCAGCTCTGTCTCCAGTAAAACATTTGCAATTAATATATTGAGATATTTTTTAGGAAGAGGTGGACAGCCTGTTGCTTATATTTTGAATTGGATTTATAACTTCACTGCATAAAGATTATGACTGTGTGATTTTTTTTTTCCATAACATTACAGGCTATTAATATGCAGACTACCACTGTCATTGAAAAATCTAATTAGCTGTCAAAAATAAAAAGGTTCCTTAACTGTGGTCTAGGAAATTCAGTACAAACATACATCTGCACAGAGTAAAAACAAGAAACAAAGTCCTATTTAAGCCTTCAGAAAAGGGCAAATCCTAAATGGTACATATGTGTTGATCCAGTCCTCTCTGGAGATGGAAAAACTTCTTTACAGTGAGGGTAACCGAACACTGGAACAGGCTGCCCAGAGAGGTTGTGAAGTCTCCTTCTCTGGAGACATTCAAAACCCGCCTGGACGAGTTCCTGTGTGATATGGTCTAGGTAATCCTGCTCCGGCAGGGGGATTGGACTAGATGATCTTTCGAGGTCCCTTCCAATCCCTAACATTCTGTGGTTCTGTGATTCTGTGAGATGTGCAATTCGTTCCATATGAAAGTTAAAATGAATTTAAGATATATAAAGCTCTCTAAAAGCATGAAACCTTTTAAAGACTTATAGATCATCACCTTCATAGCTAACCATCATTATAATTTCTCCTTTGGATGAAACAGGTAACAAATTATCTCTGGGGCTGGGTATACTGCAGTTCAATTTTTCAGTGTTCATGTCATAACATTAAGGATTCCTATGAGATGTTCCACCTGATCAAAATCAGTGTTGTTATTCATTGTTAGGAAAGTTAATGCTGATATGAATACAAATGTAATTATAGTAGTGCTAACAGAGGTCTCAGCATCATGCCTGTGTCCATGTATGAAGAATGGAGAGTTAAAAAGGCTATAGAAAAGAAAATTTTATTTACAGTATTTTAGAAAATTCAGCTAAAAATTCCTGTCACAAGAACATGAGAAACAGGAATTTTCTCACTTGCTCTCCTCAAGGATTAAGTGCATTGAGCCTTTTGAGCTGCAAACACCTAATTGTTCACCTGAACCACTTAGCAAACTAATGATCCATTTCAAGTCATTTTGCCTAAATACAACCCATGCAAATAAAAATTTTTCTGGACATATTTCTTTAAACCACTGACAAATGAAAATGTGTTATTTCATTTCTAATATTTCTCCATACTCTACAAGGCAAAACTCTCATTGGTCTCTTTGAAGGCGTCTTCAGTGCAAGTCAACCCAAACTAGCATTTCTGCTTTAGACCACAAGAGAAATTACCAAGAACAGTTTGAAAAAGCCAGATATACTGTAATTTTGAGAAACAAAGCTTAGGATCTTGTTATTCACACAGTAAGAGAGAAAAAACAAGTTTTAATACTTGATGCTGATCAGCATGCATTAAACTTGTCTACCTTTCACAGAACAGTAATGCTCATAATGGTGTAGTGAAGTGGTTGTTGAGGGTACAGCTCAAAACCACTTTGATGATAATGCAGTGACCCTAACCACTTCATATCAGGCTTCATATGACTCATAGCCATCAACAAAAAAAAAAAGGGAGAGTTTTAGAGTGGGGTTTTTTCCCTTTTAAATTATTTGGGAGCATATATCCTTTTGACTTTCACTCATGAAATAGGAATTGGTAGTATAAAGCATTCCAGTCACCATTAAAATCTTACAGAACAAATCTCTGTATTAATGATATGAGTTTAGAAACAGCACTAACTCATTTCAGTTACACATTGTCATATTCTGTTAGCTGAGATACTAATTCAAAAGAATATAACAAAAATCTTCCTTTTTGAACTTGGAATACAATAAGTAACAGTTTTAGTAGAAACATAATTTAAGAAATTATTTAGTCTTTCAATGTAATGTTGTTTTACATATGTTTTCCTATTACATCTTTTTTAATGGCTCTTGATTTCCTGCTTTGTTTAAGGGCAATACTTTTTTCAGTTACTTTTTCCAGTTAAAATTAACTATCATCCTTTAAATACAATAAATTAAAATAATGATTGGTAAAATAATTTAAATTGACATTAAAATGTTTCTTTACAAAGCATACCCAAATTTCTAATATAATTTGTTCAGAACTGAACAAAACTAGGTCAGGCTATGGTTATTACCTTCTGATGAGTGTACAGCAATGCTGAGGAACAGAAATTACGTTTTAATGAAAAAGAGATAATTCCAGCAGAAGATTTCAGTCTTTACATGTTTGGATTGTACTATAGCGATAAATCTTTTATCTCAAAAAATATGCAGAACATTCAGAAAAAGTAAAATCTCTAGTTCACGAAAATATTTGATGCTAGAAGCTGTCAGCGAAGAGGTGGCTGACCTCCTCTATGTCTTACCTTGCTTAGCAACATCCCTTAGCAACGACAGACTATTAGCACATATCATCAGATAGGAGAGAATAATGGACAACTAAATGCTAAACATTTTTGCATCAAATGGGAGGTGTATGAACTTCAAGACTGTTTTTTTCATTTGGATCAAGTCAGAATTCCCCAGAGTTGTCTTTTTCATTAAATATTTCACTATTTTTTTAAATGTTCATTTTAATTGTTTGCCTTTTTTTTTTAGTTGCTCATGTAAACACATTGTGTCAACAAATTCTACCTAAATTCTCCTAAGATTTTGTATTTTTCTGTGGCCATGAACTCTCCCCTGTGGCCCTCTATAGTCATTACTTCATGTATGGGGTTAAGTCATATTGATTTTATTTGAGACCCTTGAATGTGTGAATCCAGAAATTCAATTATACACTTCAACTTCTACCTGTTCTTGCAACGTTAGCCAGGCATCTCCTCCTTGTGTGCAGGAGGTGAGAGGTTGTACCAGACTCCCCGACTGCACATGTAGAGCTGCCTTTGCATTTTCCCCACCCTGGAGCCTTGTGGAAATCATTGATCAAAAGGGAAGTCCCTCTTCTGCATTAAAACCAAAGTATGCTATTGTGAAAAAAGAAAGCTTGTTTTAATACTGTTTGAAGTCATGAGATTCACTTTCACTCATAGCATACAAGGTAAGAACTGCATGCAAAATGTCTGATGGGATCTTCCTGAGTAAGCTTAGGCTGCTGCTGTGAATTAGTGCCCCTGACTGAGAGTAGAGCTGTGTGATTCAGCTCCAGCAAAAGGAAAAGCATCAGGGTCCATGGCACGCTAGGATGTACTTGTCCAGAGAAGGTATCAGAAGTGCAGCTAGCCCTGTCATTTTGAAACAAAAGTGTTATCTCTGGATATAAGGGGGTCTGTCCAAGACTGGGCACTGTACTTCCCCCTGTATAAGCTAGTAAGATTTCTCCTCTACCATATTTAGCTTTTCTGAAGAACACTGACTCTCTCTAACCATCTTGCAAAAATGGAATCAATCTGCCACCCTATGAGTGAGATGCCTCAATTTTCTTTGTTTTGGTAATGAAATACCTTTTTTGAAATTCAGTACAGTTAACTCACTGCTACAGATCTTTATAAATAGTTTATTTTCTCTTTGGTTTGAAGAAAATCCTCTACTTTCTTTGAAAATATATAACAGTGAAGACTACTTCCTAAACCTGATTCCCAAGCCTGATTCCCAAGCCTGATTCCCAAGGCTTTCCTGTATCATAATTAAAGAAAACGGACACACAAATTTACTAATATAGTCTACAGTGTATTTTAATAATTCAAAAAGCTCTTATTTAATTTTTGGAGCAATTGTAGGAACTGAATGATCTAATGTGCTTCTATAGTATGTACGAAAAATTCTTTATTAGTTTCCATAACTACATTTTATTGTCAAGAACAATATTTGCATTATATCTGTATTCAAATATGATGAATACATTTGAATATAGATACAACATACCAAATAATTTGTTGTACTACAAGAAAGAGAAAAAGAATTATTAGTGCCTCATGGCTCGAGTATTAGACAATGGTACAAGTAATAAGCAGCAGTATCAGCTGGAGAACCCACTTTGTCTGTTACACAGCCACAAGTTGCTATGTTGCACCTAGTATAGGCAGTTGTATTGCTCTGCAACATGTGAAATACAGGTACATTTGACTTTCCCTGGGCCTGACTGGGCTTACCTTGGCAGACCTTCAGCGTTCAGGATTTGAATGCTGCTGCTTAACTGAAATAGGACCTTTCTGTTCTAAGAACCAAGGACTAATTCTCAGCTCATTAACTTACACATGTAAATTAGACTGTCCAGTCTCACTTTGTGGACACTCTGGCTTTCTATCACCAGTCAGAGATGTTTGATAGCCGTGGCAAATGACTGCACAGACCTTGTAGAATAAAACTCTAAAACATCATTCAATTCTTCAGCTGGAACAAGATAGATAGAGGTTAAAAAAAAAAAGAGAAAGAGAAAAGAAACCTTTAGCTACAACCCTGCCTGAATGTTTTTGTATCTCCTTAGAACTTTGGGGATTTCAGATGACATCTTCTCAAATTCTCAGTAAATTGGGCATCCCCATGAAGCCTTCCCCATTTCCCTCCACCCTGCACAGTCCCTGTCCTTGTGGATGTTGCAGAAATCCTCTCTCCATCCAGGATTTTTGGCCCTATGAGCTGCTATGAGTTTCCCCAACTTCCAGTATTAATACTGATCCTTCTTTATTTTCTTTTTGGAAGAAATGTTACTCTTGAAACATTGGAGACATGATTAGTGAGAAAAGGGAAAACAAGAGCTTGTTATTAGAAATCCATGCACATTTTGGTGTGTGGCCTTTGATCTCAAGGTCTTGTAAAAAATATATCATCATACAGTTAAGGAACATATGCCACATTGTATGCACAAGATAGCAGAATTTAGTTGGACATAGAACCTAAAGTGAAATTGAAACATTTAACATTATAATTTGAGATTGATATTTTTTAAATGATATTACTTATGTATTAATGTACTATTAATCTTTCTCTTTTATACTCATACGATTCCTTTCTAAAAAAAGAAAAATTGTGAATACTCACTTGTATGGGTCAGTATATTTTACAGCTCTTTATCAGATGCTCTAAATCACCTTCTTTTTTTTACCCTCCCATTTCTCTTCTCATTGATGACAGAGGCAAATTGTATTTCTAATTTATCTTACTTTATGTAATACTTAAACTGAAAACATAAAGAAGCCCAAGGTGGACAACACTAATAAGACTCATGAGGGTGTTGCTCTTGTAATACATATTTAAATTAGAAACCATAGAGTCAATTCCCAGATACAGAGGCAAATCAGGTATTATTTAATATTGCTAGTAAGGTTTAGATGCTTGCTTTACTCTACTGAAGTGACAGATACTGTCTTTTTGAGCTGCCACCTGTGGAATCAGCAGAGATTGTTATAATGACTTTAATATCTAAAAATTTCTCACTCCTCAAAAAACGGACACACACCCCCCCCATTTGGTTTATATAAAAAGATTGTTCATTCTGCATGGAATCAATAATTTTCTAAGATAGGAAACCATCTTAAAATTGCACTTGCAGTAGCTCAGCTGCTGTCACTTTGTAATTAACAGCTTGCCATTTAATTAGCAGGTTTCAATGTACTTTATTAGTGAATTACTGATGGATAAACATAGGCATGGTTTATATGATTTTGTTGATAACACCCACTTAGTGTGTTGTTAACCTGATAAAATGTCTCTAGGGTGCTGATACTGGAATTCTGTTCTTACCCATTCCAGCCCACAATGGTTGCAATTGTATTGCACAAAATGATCTCAGCTGGTAGAGGCTCTGAGCACTGAGAGCTGTGCTTGGCAGCAGCAAGCAGGTGTGTGCGAGGAAGTGAAGGGCAAGGCATGTTGTTGCCAGGGGGTCTGCCTTGGGAGAACCAGCAAGCACAGAGTAGTGTTATACTTATTTACCTTACTTTTGTGTAACATCTACCACAAAAAAAAACGGGAATATATGGAGATGATGTGTGCTAGTTCCTTGTTAAGTACATCTCTGCAACAGGATACCTTTGTAACCTGGAAACTTTAAAAGACTGATCAGCTCTAATTGTGGGAATGTGGTAATGGCAGGCAGTCTGTTTCTGTAGGTAGATTAGGGTACGGCGACCGGAAAATCTCGGGCTGTAACGGAAGGTAGGCGTGGTGAAAGGAGCAGGATGTGTCATTATCGTGCGAGTTCGTACGGGACAAGACGACTATATAAGGCTGTTGCGCAGTTAAATAAACGCCATTTGTTGCATCCTCACATTGGTGTCAGTGCTCAATGGCCCTGGGGTGCGGATAGCCTCAGGCCAGCCAGCAACCGAACGGAGCTTGCTGCAGACAAGCGGCAACAAGTGGTGACCCCGACGTGATTGCTGGGCTGGCGGACCGCAGGCGGTCGGAGTGGGTTCGCGAACCATGGAAACCTTGATAAAGGTGATTTCGTTACTGGGCGGGGAATTTAAGATTTCTGTGAAATCGATAGACGTAGCCCAGTGTGTGGACCGTCTCGTTAAAGGGGGGGGCGGTGGCAGGACCGGCTGATTGTTTACAGCCGAATACCTGGGAGCGGTGCTCGATGCAGCTCGCTGAGTGAGCTATGGCAGCGGGTTCTGCCAAAGAATTAAAAACATGGGGAGTTATCTTGTGGCTGCTACGGACTGTGCAGGAGGACTGGGCGACATGGGATGCGGCTCGGACGTGTTTGCATGGGGTCTACCCTGACCAAGACAGAAGTGACAGTGGTGAAACTCCTCCAACATATACTCTCTGAGAGAGGAATTAAATATGACGAAGCTGCATTAAAGCAGTTACTGTTTTGGGCAAAAGACAAAGGACATTTTACAACCTTTAATGATGTCTTTGAAGTGCCTTTATGGGAGAAGATTGGTGACTCTCTCTGGAATGCAGTGTCAAGTGGTGATAAGGAAGCCTTTAAATTGTCTGCTACATGGAGGTTGGTTAGTGAAGCGTTAAAAGGAATAAAAGCAGAGAGAGAAGTCACACATACAGCTTTTATGGCTTTAGGACCACAGGCGCCTACTACCCCCTCACTGTTTGCGGGACCAACACCTCCCATGGCCCCGGTAGCTTTACCGGTGGCAGCTCCTTTATCACCGTGGGTACGGACGGCTCCGAAAAAAGCTGAGGAGCGGGGAGTGAGAAAAATAGATACAGATCCATCAGAACCGGTAGTGCGCCCTAAAACACGAACTCAATTTGAACTAATTGATTCAGACGCTGAACAGGAGACTTGGCAGAAACCCCCTCCGAAACCCCCTCCCTCTCATTGATCTCTCTACGGATGAGGCTGAGCAGGAGGACAAGAAGGAGGGTAAACATGCTTTGTATCCACCTTTACCGGATTCGCCATTTACAGAGTCAGCAGTACCAGAGTCACAAGGACTTAAAGGACTGTTACCATCACGAAATGGACACGAACTTGACATGACAGAGCTTGGTAGACGACTGGAAGAATTAAAGACGGAATTGCAGCAGCATCGTTCAGCCAACGCCTCGGGACACGTGACTATGTCTCCCCCAAAAACCCCCCTCTGTGTTCGGGACAAGTATTAGGGCCACCTCAACCTCCTTTACAACTCCCTACACCACCTTTAGATCAGGGTGGGGGGGGAGGTTTGCGTCCATCTGGTAATGTGGGAGGTGAGGGAGAGGGTCAGCTTCCGCCCGCGTATACAGGGGAAGGGGGGGGAGGTGAGGGAGGAGTGAAATGGAAAGGGGTCATTCGAGATGTGTTATTAGAAGGAGTTGTGATTCCACGGGCATATCCGGTGATTGTGGGTGCGGGTCCTGAGGGAAGAAATATTTGGCAACTGTTAGATTGGAAAATTGTAAAAGAAGCATTACCACTATAGTTAGCGAAAGACAACACAGGTGAGGACTGCAGAAAAGTTGCAGGGATGGCAAATAGTAATGCCACCTTAACTGAGCTAATGGATGCTTGTGAGAAAGTAGGAACCACCACATTTCAGATGGAGCATTTAGCAAAAACTTTTGCGGTGGCAATTAAGGTAGTTCATCGTTGTTATACATGCGAACAGGAAGGTCACTTTAAGAAAAACTGCCTTAAGAAGTTGAAGCTGAGTGGGAGAGATAACTCTGTTTTGATGTGTCATTGCTGTGGGAAGCTAGGGCATTTTGTGAAGCTGTGCAGGTCTCAGTATAATGCTCAAGGTCAGCTGATAACAACCAGTTGCAGAATACAGGGAAACTGGAGAAAGAACGCGGGGGGGGAACCGTATGCTGACACAAATGAATCTTCCCAACCAGTTCCAGGCCTATGCAGTTAACTCGCAGCCCAAACCGCAGGGAGCGCAGGACTGGTGTTTCCACACGGGGTTAACCTGTGCGGCTGCCAAGCCTTGGACCTGTGGCAAACAGGGATAATGCTAATGCTGATTGTCAAAAGATCATTGAAGCTTTACCTGGAAAAACAGATTTGAATGCTATGATAAAGGCATGTGCAAAAGTGTGTACTGTGGAACATAAGGCTCAAGTTATGGCTGCGGCTGTACTTGGGGCTTACGTCGTCACAATTGCAGTCTCTATTCCAATTGTTAGCAGGGGACACAACTTTAACAGCGCCACAACACACTACTTGAGAGATACAGCAACTGATTACAGAAATAGAAAGCAGGCTACATTCCAAATTTGTACATCGTATTGATTTGAATCAGGAAATACAAATTATCACTTTGTTTGATGGGCAAATTCCGTATGCAATAATTGGTCAATGGAATTCAGAATGATCAGATTCGTTACAGAGCTATTGGCACAGATTATTCATCAAAGGACGGATGCGATGTCGGGAGCTTGTGGCCAGAGATCCCTGCATCACTAACCATTCCTATTTTGCAGCTCAATATTTTGAGTGGTGTATGGCTAATAGCTTTGCTTTGCAAACAGCTATGGAGAATTTCTCGGGACAGGTTGTTTACCACTTGCCCTCCCATCCTGTTATAAAATTGAGTGTGGAACTTCCAATTGCCACAGGAGTGTGGTGCGCAGACACTCCTGTGGATGGAACTACCATTTTTACGGATGGATCTGGGAACAGAGACAAGGCGGGCCTTGTCTGGTATTCTGATGGCAAGTGGGAATCTATGGTAATACAACAAAAGGGTTCACCTCAGGTGGTAGAATTACGAGCTGTATTAAAAATATTTCAGAATTTTCCCATTCCCTTTAATTTGATTGCTGATTCAGCATATGTAGCTGGCATTATAAAGCAATTGGATAGACCTGTTATAGAGCATATATGTAATCAGTGTGTTTTTGAATTGCTGCGAGCTCTGTGGCAAGAAATTCAAATCCGAACTGCATTGTTTTATGTTTTACATGTAAGAAATCATACTAATTTGCCTGGGTTTATTGCAGAAGGCAATGCTCGAGTGGACTCTTTGGTTTTTCATCCTAAAACAACAATTTGTACCAGAGTGGAAGCAATAGCACAATTGCTTGTCAAAGTGCATAAAAGGATTACAGACATTACCGGACTAGACTCAGATACTATCTATTTACCTATCAGAAAGGAATATCTACAGTGGTTAACAAATCAGTCAACTCTTTTTCAAATGGCCTTACAGGACTTTACTGGACAATTGTTAACACATTTGCCAAAAGATAAAAAGCTACAGTTTATTTGCAAACAGGATTGGGAAGAAAAACCTATCAGATCAGAGATACCTATGACTGGACTAACTCTTTTTACTGATGCAGGAAAGCGATCACATTCAGCAGTTATTACCTGGCAAGAGGATGGACAATAGAAACATTGTAAATTCTCAGGACAAACTGAGGACTCATTGCAGACACTTGAATTTTTTGCGATATATCAGGTTTTTGTAAAATGGACCAATAAGAAATATGCGACTTTACACTATTTTGCTACAGTTGCATCAAGCAATAAACCTCAGAGAGATACCTTATTTTGTCACCCACATTCGTAGTCATCAATTTGATCAAGATTTGAGCATTGGAAATAATAAAGCAGACACACTTGTATCCTATACGCAAATATCACCAAATTTATTTGAACAAATACACCTATCCCATCAATTCTTTCATCAATCAGCGAAAATGTTAGCGAAACAATTTCACCTCACCATGGCACAAGCACGTGAATTAGTTAGTGTTTGTCCTAGTTGTCAGAAAATTGGCATGGGAATTGGAATAGGGGTAAATCCTCGAGAGTTGAGTGCGTTGCAACTGTGGCAAATGGACATTACTCACATTGCAGAATTTGGAAGGCTCAAATATGTTCATGTATCTGTTGATACGTTTTCACATATAATATGGGCAACAGCACAAACTGGGGAAACAGGTCGTCATGTCAAATGACATTTACTTGCTTGCTTTACAAGTCTTGGGGTTCCACAACAACTTAAGACTGATAATGGACCAGCATACTGTTCATAAATTTTTCGTCAATTTTGTCAACTATGGGGTATTACACATGTCACCGGGATTCCTCATTCGCCTACGGGTCAGGCGATTGTGGAACGTGCTCATAGTACATTGAAACAGCTTCTGCAAAAACAAAAAGGGGGAGAGGAAACTGAACCTTCTGAGAGACTTGCAAAAGCTGTTTATGTACTTAACCATTTAACTTTAGCAGGAGATAAGGAGCGACCCCCAATTGTAATACATTGGGAGGCAGTTCGACAGGGAGCAAGCTATGTGCAAAACAAAGGCAAAGTGTGGTATAGGGAACCAGGTACTAACGAGTGGTTGGGACCAGGGGAACTATTACTAATGGGTCGAGGTTATGTTTCTGTCTCTACAGGCGCAGGAGTACAGTGGATTGTTTCTAAAAGGATGGTTAGCCATATTATTAGAGGGAATAGTTTATATAGTTGTGATTATAAATATCATAGGGATCTGCGTGGGTTGTGTTGAGGCAATCATTGAGAATAGTATATGGAAGTAGTGAGATAATAAATCTAACTACTTCCAAAGGGGGAAATTGATACCGGATGGTTTAGCAACGGTTTAGCAAGAGTAGGCCTCAGAGTAGGCTCCAAAAGGCCTGATCTGTGTTACCTTTAAACAGAATCAGCTTTCCTGTCAGTAGTTTTCCTTTCAGCTAGAATAGCAGAGAATAACAGTATGTTCTGAAGTAAACTGCATGTTTTGTAGATAGAGTCTGCTTATGGGAATGTTTATAATAGGCTTTATCCTACTTGTGTTACCCTGTTTGTTTGCATGTTTGCAGAAAACTGTGCAACGAATGGTCAATACAACCTTTGTGGCTCAACAACAGAGAGCAGGATTTATGGGTAACCAAGGCTGGGATTCTCTGACTGGGCTCTGCGAGACACAGGGAACCAGGTTTAAGTAAGAAACAAAAACACAGAATTAAGATTCTTGGGGAGGGGGAAGGATTCCCAGATGTAATTCCTGTCAACTACCAATCTCACATTTTACATCACCCTCTTTATTCTTTAAATCATTTTGCCCGGGGAGACCAAGAGCGTGCCCCAATTGAGCGACATTGGGGTCCAGGGGTGCCAGAAGTGGGCCCCCCAGTCAAGGTTCGGTTCCCTGGGACAGCGGAGTGGGAAACAGGTTGGGAGCTGCTACATCACGGGAGGGGGTATGCCGCCATCAAACGGGATGATGTTATACAGTGGGTCCCTACACGCTGTTTGCGCCCTGATTTAAAACAAAATCCTAACCCGAAGTAATATGTACGCTGTCCGAGCTTTATGTTTTGCAGGAGTACCTGTGGGGGAAGCCGAAACAGCACCAGCCTCGACCTTCAGACGTGAGGAGTCATGACAGTACAGAGAGTCTGGTAAAGCGGCGGGGTGCCAAGAAAGATGAGGAACGGCGGCCGTTGCTGAGTGAAACAAAAGCTTTAAACAATGCGCTTATGATTAGCTTGCTTTTGCTTTGCATCTCAGGAGTTGCAGGGGAATCTTACTGGAGAACCTGGGCTCGGGATGTTGTATCCGCCAGCTACGCTTACGCTTTGACGCAAGGCTCCAGAATCAGCGATACGCTTTACTTTGCATGACTTGAAGCATGGGGAGGGGGAAATGTAGGTAGATTAGGGTACGGCGACCGGAAAATCTCGGGCTGTAACGGAAGGTAGGCGTGGCGAAAGGAGCAGGATGTGTCATTATCGTGCGAGTTCGTACGGGACAAGACGACTATATAAGGCTGTTGCGCAGTTAAATAAACGCCATTTGTTGCATCCTCACATTGGTGTCAGTGCTCAATGGCCCTGGGGTGCGGATAGCCTCAGGCCAGCCAGCAACCGAACGGAGCTTGCTGCAGACAAGCGGCAACATGTTTCCTTCCTGTAATGACAATTGAGTTACAGTTTCTGGTATCTTGAACTCCAATACATAACTAAACCACCACTGCTTAACTGCAAAATGTTGGTCAGCCTGTGAAAACTGAATCTGATGACACTTCCTCTAGGAAATTCCACTAAGAAATGAGTATTTAATCTTTTTTCCAGTAGGAAATTAGTATTTCATACACCTGCTTAGAATTAGAGGTTCACTTATGTCTTTTGAACACGAACAGGGTACTTCGGAAAGCTTAAAGTGGAGGAGTTAAATAGACCACAGGCATGACTGATATTAAGTTGGGCTTAATAACAAAATCCCAGGTAAAATCAGGTTTCCTTCCTAACTGAGATGCAAAGAAGGAGTATGAGCTTAATTTTAGATGACTATATTCTAAGATAACATGACTGGTTATGGTGTTAAGCATTCACATTGAGGTAAAAATACATTTTCATCACGGATCTTTAGCACATTTCATGTCAATGAAATGATTACATACTTTTTGGTTCTATTAACTCTAAAGGTGAAGTCTTGGCAGCTTCAGCATTGTTCAGAAAAGCATTTAAACACACTGAACTTTAAGCACCTTAGTTTTCTCATTGCATTCAATGGACTTTCAGCTATCTTGAAACAGACATGGATGTTCTCACAGCACTTTATTAAAGTTTGCTTTACAATCAGTAATGGTAGTCGAGCTTCCTCCCTGTAAACAAAATTTAGGATTAGCATGCCAGGTTATAGTGAGTCTGTGCTGATGTTAAGTTTAAAGTTTGTTTGATTGCTGTTAAGCTTATGCATTGTTCATTTTTTTGAAGGTTGACAAAATTGCTGAGTTTCTAATAGAAATATTTTTCAAAAGCTTCTTGGAAGCTCTAAGTTTATTCAGAAATATTAAAGCAGTGCGCTTTAAAAATCAACTGAAGTTACATGAAGAGCCACATATTCGTTTTACTAAGCAACTTCCCTGGACATATCTTATGCTAGTAATCTCCAGTTGAGATGGGAGATCACCAGTACTCTGCAGACTATACTAGATGCGGTAGATCAAGGTCTAAGGTATACTACAACTTATTCTATACAATAAAATAACTCAAACTCTGATATACCAGTTATATCCTCGCTACTTAAGAACAGCCCATACGTGCCCTATTTCTGCATGGTGTACCCAAAGAAAACAGGTTTGGGAATGACTGCTTTCCAAATCTCTGGAGATAGTGTTTATGTTCAGAGTGATAGTGATGAAAATCCAATGAGAAGGCAGATGTCCTGGCCCACAAAGCTTCTGAGAATGGGATTCTGCCAGGCAGCCATCTTGGTGTTCTACCTGTCTGCATCCTCCACACCGAGACTCTTACGCTAAATTGGGAAGAGACATAAATGTTGTCTTGGATTTGCCTGCCTTGTCAAATACCTGGCTAGAGCAGAATATTTAAAATAAGTTGGCTTCTGATTTGCATCCTGAATATCATAGTTCTTTCCTTAAAGGAACTAGAAATACCTCTTTCTGAGGACATTTTTTTAGTACCTGCACGTATACACATTGAAAGTTGAGTCTTTCTGCATCAACTGCTTTTGCAACCTTCGTTCTTATTTAACACTAAGTTTAATTTAAAGAAATAATTTTATATTTGCTATTGTCAGATGAGATATTCGCCTCCCACTTGGTAAATAATAGTCTTGCTTGTCTTCCATAAACTCCTTGGTCTGATCCAGCATTTATGTTACGAGAGGGAGGACATTACCATGTCACACTATGCTACCCCATTAGAGTTATTTCTTTACAAGAGCAAATATCTGTATAACCATAAAGACATTTTTGCGATATGTACGTGTTATCTCTAAGAACTATGCTTAAGTTACCATAACTGACATATCCCACTTCTGCTCTTGCTGAACTTGAATGGCAGCTGAAAAAGTGAGTGGCTACTTTTATACTTCATCCTTCAGCTCCAGCATCCTTGCAGCAAAATATGTTTCTGGAACATTCCATAGTTGCCAAAACATGTGCAAAGTACTGAAACAGTAGTAAATATAAATTAACCTTCTAGATAAATATAGCCTTTACTGCAGAATGATGAAAAGAGGCAGACAATAGGAGGCAGGACTAGTGAAATAACTGTTTCCATCATATCCCTTCAGCTCCAAGAATACCACTAAAAGGTACAATTGTTCTTGTCAATCACACCTGTGTCTCAATTTGACTAAAATTTTCCACTTACATTAGAAATCCATTAGCCATACTGCTTTTATGACAGGTTTGTTACTTGGGGAGGAGGCATTTTCCCCCTTTTTATCAAATCATTCTTCAGACTCCGCTTTTGTATCTATTTTACATGGCAACCTGAGACCACTGAGCCGCATGTGTGCAGTGATTTAAGGCAACTCAAACAGGACCCAACAGAATAGATAGTCACTATGAATAATTTATGACATTTCCTCAGTTTGCTTCAGCAGACCTCTGTGAGGTCAAACTACTGATGGTAGGAAAAATTTTTGGTTATAAGGGCATCACAAAGATCTGTAATTGTAGGCAACAAAAAGAAATCAGCTCAAGCTTTTACAGATGAGTTGAAATGATTAAGTTATTGAAAAAAAATTATGTCCCTGAGTACAGGAAGAGACAATGTTTCAAACTCATATTTGAACAATGGAAGTCTGTACTGACCAGTGATTGTGGGCATGTAACTTTGGGAAATTTTAAAACAAATAGTATCATAGAATCATAGAATCAGAGAGAATATTCCACTTTTTGAAAATCAGGTTTCATGAGAATTTCAAGTCTAATACTATAGGTTACCTTAGAAGCAAGTTTGCCTTGCTTTTGTTTTTATTTTCTAATGAGAAGTGGCTGGAAAAGTAATTTTTTAAGTTACTATTAAATACAACCACAATTATAAAAAAGGTCCTAAATGCTTTTGAAAAATACACACTTTGTATATTTCACAAGAAAGAAAAAAAAAAGCTGGAATTAAGAAAAAGTTTGAAAGACTAGCAAGCTATATCCTCTCAGAGGGAAAAATAGTTTTTTGTCTCAGTTACATTTTTCTCTTTTTTTTATATGCATACATAGTTGTAATCCAAGTAACAAAGTTATTAGAAGAGATTTTGCGTAAATGATGACCTACTAGATTTTAAGTAATATTCAAGAAGGATAAATTTACATTTCCAAATATGCTTAGGCCCATAGAAAATTTTAAGTGTGGTGATAACGAACTCAGAATAAAGAGGAAGTAGTATGTATTTTCTACAATGAACAGAAAAGTCTTAGCAATATGCTCATGAAGAATAAGTATTTTTAAGTCATTTCTAGAAAACAGTGATGTGTCTTTTGCAGAGATAAACCGCAAATTAATAAATGATTTGCCACAGAACTTCAGAGCTATATTGATGATGCTAAGGATATGTCAATGACATCTTAAATCCATCCAGATCCCAGTGTCTAGTGCCAGTCTACAGTGTAGAAACCCAGACTGGTTTAGTGGAAGGGCTTATAGCAGCTCAGACCCAGCACTGTGCAAATGTAGCTATAGCAGACTAGTTCTTATGGTCTTTAGCTGGCCTGTCTGCTTAGTATGCTTTGTGGCATATGGTTTTACCAGACTGGCCAAGCTGACTCGGTGATTTTTGTGATGCACTTTTATTGTCCTTTAGGGATGTGCCCCAGATGTTTGCTTGGCTAACAAATGTTAGCTATTGCTTGACAACAAAGCTACAAACCTTTCTCTCAAAGATATTGATCATTGATTGCAAACCACAATGGTAGTTTGATTATTTGGGGGAGTGGAATAAGGGAAAGAAAACAATCAATTCACCAAAAATACAACACTAACAAGTTAAAAATTATTGCTGAGTTGGATTTGAAAAGTAATTCCAAATAAAAAAATGATCACTGAGGAGAACTTACAATGTTGCATTTGCCATTTTCTACATTATGGTTTCTGGAAAGTCAAAACATGTTTTTTCAAAGGAAAGTTATGATTTGAAATTAACCTATACTTTATATAAGCTGGGTGGTAGTGTTTTTTTAAAAAGAAAAAAATTAGACAATTAAAAATTAATGAAATATTTTGATTTGATGGGTAAAAAAATTCATTTGTACTGAAATGAAGTGTAGCATCACAAATTCACCTGCAACAAAACTTTTATTTTTGATGATTGCCACAATGTCTCTGAAAATTCTGTTTCAGCTAACACTTTTGTTTTATTTCATACCTGTCACTATGCTTCCTGCAGACCACAGAAAGGTGGAGAAAAGAAAGAACTCAAAATTTGAAAAAAAATATGTAAAAATGAGCTTGCATGTCATCCAAATGTGTTGTCAAAGATGATAAAAAAACAACCTGGATTTTGTTTTTCCTGGACACCAGTAGTTCAATGGCAATGAAGAAGCTTTGGAAAAACAGATTCTTTTCCATAGAAAGGTAACTTTCAGATTTTTGTACAGTTAGTAAACTTTACAGCTAGATGTTGACTAGGAGGGAATCATTGAAGTGTTCGAGTGGTTTTCTTTCAGTACAGCTGAGGTATTACTTGGTGAGGTAATATGAGGAATGAATATTTTAGAGGGTCACACCCTTCTTATTGCACTATCTATGGATATAGATTAATATAAAGTGGAATGCCAGCTATTTAGACTGGTAAAATGATCTTCCTTTTTTCCCTTTTGTATCATACTTGTTGCCTGTGCACATTTTTTCTCCTACACACTGGAAGCTTTTTGACTTTTTTTTAAACATATGCTTTTCAAGGTCTTCTATAGCCCTTTTTTCCATATTTGTCTTTCCTGTTCTCTAGGACATTGCAAATGCTTTGTAAAATCTTTTTTCTTCCACATCAGTACTTTAAAGGAGTGAGGTGCTTGGGAGGAGCTGTTTGCAAGAGCTATTTTGAACCTGAATGAGTTTTGAAATCCATTTCTGAAATGCTTTGTGTGTGTACATGTTTTAGAAGGAAGGCGATAAAAGTTTCTGCTTAATGGCTTGGCATGCAAGTTCACACTCAGCTGTCTAAGCTCTTTCCTTTTTCCTGCCTGACATAGACACTATTCCACACTTTCATTGTCAGGCTTTGTTCTTTTTTTTCTTGTCCAAAACAAAAAGAATTTAGATTCAATAACTAGGATTTATATTTTATTTCTGAATGTGGCCTTTTATTTTAGTGTCTCTGTTAGCTTCCATGACTGGAAAAATGTACTGCTTTTTATCTCAGGCTCTTCAAACTATACTTTTGCCTGACTGTTATATCTTTCTTGTTTTGTTCCTTGCACTGGTTTTTGAATGTGAGGATTTTACGGTGCTGATTTCAGTGCAGTTAACCCTGATTTGCAGATGCAAAACAGAAAAGTGAGTTAATTTCTTGAAGCCTGTAAAAAGTAAGGACTTTCCTACTGTGTTCACAGATCAGTTGGAACCTCAAACCGATTAGCTTATCGATAAGGTATCTTTAAACATGACAAATATTGTTAAACCAAAAAGTGTTCTCTTGTGTAGAATTTGGCTTTGTTTTTTTTTAAGAGCACATTAGACAGATTCTTTTTATTTAATGAAAAAACTGCTTTTGCCTTGTTCAGTCAAAAGGCAAACCTATCTATCTTATAAAGCCACATCAAACTGACTAAATCCTCACAGAACTGCTATTAATTTCCTGCTATTTCATTTCTTGTTGACAAATGTGATCACATTTTGGAGGTAGCAGTATGAAATTTTTTCATTTTCCTCTGAAGCAATGATCATGATTAAGTTTAAGTAGGAATTTCCTAGGGTATGTACCCCTATCCTCAGCACAGATTTACAGTGGGAATGATTTCAATCATCTTTCAAACATGAACCTAGTTACCTCCCCATTTAAACACTATCATCTCAGGTGGTTTAAAAACATTACTAAAGCTGTTAGACTATATCAGAATTCTTTTAAGTGCTTGTATCTTCTCTTCAGTACGGATGCTTACCAGCATCTTACAGCCCAGTACAATAAATCTGTTTTATATGATTATTTGCACATATGCACCCAAACATTGGTGTGTAAAGCATACCTGTTTTGTCTCTTTTAAAATCTGCCAGTACAGAATTTTCTGCTCAGGTAATGCTCATCTCTTAATGTGTCACCTCAATGTTATGCTAAGTATATTTTTGTTATTATTTATTATCATTTAGAATAAAATAAATCAGCTGTTGTGCATTCTTCTTCTGAAAATAATGGAAAAGTAATAAAAATTTCAAGAAGTTGATTTTGCTTCCTGCAAACTTCACTTTGTAATGAAGTTAAAGCTGAAATATCAGTGCCTTTGGCTAAGCACTTTTTTCCCTCTAGCACATTTATTATTTCCATTTCAGTGATTCCTAGGGGCTTGCCTCTGTGATTTGAATTGCATACATGGTAAGAAACAATCTCTGTTATAAATATTTCTCTGTAAATTACTGAAGACACACAATATATGAGTGACACTAAGAAAGAATGATGGACAATATTCTTGGTAAAAACGGAAATGTTTCTTATTTTGTGAAGTATGTGTATCCAGTTTTTGCATGATAAGTGTTGTATGTTCACCTAAGTAATCAGTATCACAGAAATCTGATTTCCTTTTTTTATACAAATAAATATTCCTTTGCCTTTCTTTATGAATGTTTTTTTTCTGTTGACAGTATGCATGTATCTCACTATTCAGTGCTTTTAAAAGACACATTTCATACTGTGATTATCAGCATTTAAACACAGATTGACATGACCATTGTTAGATGTCCCCTACCTTGATCTCTTGAAGAACTTGAGTCCTGTTCTTGAGTTTCTTAATATGAATATAGACAAATTGACCAACAACAACAAAAAAGAAAATTATCATAAATTTCTCTATACTTGCAAGATGTGGGCTTTTTTTTCTACTTATTTATTAGAAATACCAGGGGGGGAGAATAAACCACCATTTGATCCTTTGTGTGAAAAAGATTATGATTTTTGTTGTCTTCTTGCAACCAACGGAAGAGTTTATACTGAAAACAATGGCAAAAACAATCCTTTTCAGGAACTCTGGGAATTTCAGACTTCGGACTTCTCAGTACTCACATAGCTTGTCTTATTACACTTGACATTCTAACAGTTTAAAACTCAAAATGAAACTGAAGCTTCTCTCAGCTATACAAAATTAACATTAAAATTCAGCCTTCTAAGATATGATGGCTTCACACTGGTCTAATTGGAAGTTCCATCTGTCACTAAAACTATGTTTAACAATACCATTATAAATATAAAGCTTTCCTCATATATGTGGAAAAATGCTTTACGGATTAAAGGTCATTCAATGAAGATTTCTTTTCTCTGTTCAGAAGGTTCTTAGAACTGTGTGGTTCCATAAATTATTTAGAACTTTATGAGCACATTATCAAAAGCTGTAGTAATGAGAGAGAAGTGAACAAGCACCTCAATTTTGATATTTTGCTCCATTGCAAAATATTAGGAAACTAATGAATTTTACAATAATCTATAAATGGAAATCACTATTTTAAGGAAGTGAAAATTTGTATTTTAATGCTTTCCTTGTTTCTCTATTGCATATTTCACAAAACTCCATGTTTATGAGAGGATCAAGAGTTGTTCATTAGCTATATGCCTTACACGAGTTTTTAGTGTTTCAGCTGGGCAGGTTTATATGTAAGTATTCTTTATGAGTAAAAATTGAAAAGGTGCTTGCAAAACTGGGATTCATAATGGCATATATAAAGCAAAAGCAATATATGTTAAAGTGAAAGAACAAACAGAATATGGCTTCTGATGCTTAAAGACCAAGTATCATTTTTATTCATAACGGACTGAAATTAGTGAGGTACCAGCAGGGCCAGATAAGATATGGTTGTTTAAAAATGGCACACCTGGAATAGTAGATATTCATAAGAAGTAATGGCTAAGTTTAAGTGATGAGAAGCTCCAAAGCAGCCACTTTTATTATCTAATTGCTACCATTGATTCACAACAGTAAGAGGATATGAAGACTCTATTTAAACAAAGAAGATCAAAACTTTAGCTAATTTTTCTTTCTAGAATTGCTCAGGCTTGTCTGATCTTATTTCTTGGCTAATCATAACAGAACAAGTAAAATGTTAATTCCTTCTCCCTCCTCTTGCTTATGACAATTTTCCTTGATTCTCCTTACATTGTCAACCATTTTCTAAAACATATAACCTAATACTTATTTCATTAATCATATTACAAACAGAACTGCGAAAGTCTAGGTTTCTTGAGTCATCTGCCTGTATCACCCCAGATCCTCGTAATTTTGTAAAAATCTTGTGTGTTGTTGTTTTACACAATATGTTGAAACTTATTAAATAAGCTAAAAAATATCAAGAA
The DNA here is from genome assembly GCF_013368605.1 of Nyctibius grandis. Lineage (NCBI taxonomy): Eukaryota > Metazoa > Chordata > Aves > Nyctibiiformes > Nyctibiidae > Nyctibius > Nyctibius grandis. The sequence goes on along the minus strand of NC_090659.1, from coordinate 16,293,047 downwards.
AAATTATCCTCAGAGCTGAGCTGTGAAATATTTTACTAAATGAAGAATGAGTCAGTAGTGTCAGAACATCAACAAGCTAGTTATAAATGCTGGCCAATCATTAAATCATCTAATTCCTCATAAATATAACCAAACTTCATAGTGCCTAAAGAGGCTTCTAAAATGCCGTCTGTCTATTCGATTATAAATTCTAGCTCAATAATGTTCCTAAAGTTAATTAATTTAATATCTTGGGGCCTGTTACATATTTTAACAATGAAATTTAATTATTCTCTGATGTATGAACCTCAGCCCTGAAGCCAATTATAAAACTTTCTTTCAACAAGTCTGTTCTTGTGTGATGATAAAGACCTCCCTACTTCATTCCCCTAGAATTAATAAAATTCATCTTTTAGTCTGCCATCTTAACAGGCAGATTTTAGTGACCTCTGTTTACGAAAAAAGTACAAACAACTAGTTTATGTCCCATTTCAGGATTTTTAAACATGGAAAACAGCAACGAAGCTTTTGTTAGCAATAGCTTTCTGGAACAAGGGTTGCTATTGTTTAATCCTAGTATGTTTTCCTTCTGGAGCTTCCTGAGGGTAAACTTGTCTCTCTATTACCCCATGTGTGTCTGCACACACTTATATGGTGCTTTCTAGAACCCAGGAACGTGAGAAAGCTGCAGTGCCCACCAAGGCAGTAAGAGCAAAATGTGACCATTTAAAAAAAAAAAAGGGTAAGTGAAATTCTGAAGGTAATGAGAGAAGGGGTGTTGATGTAGGGTGGGGGTAACAAATTCTGTAACTTGGTTCCTGCAAGCTGGTGACTGAAATTGCAGGCAAAGTCTTCTATGAAAGGTCAACAGCTGTGATCATATGGGTAAGGTCAAATAAAGAAACAGCTGGAAATCGTGATAGTTTAGAACTGGGAGTAGATAAAGGGTCAAGCAAGTGCATAAAACTAATATAGTGTAGAATACTTCTCTGCTGTGAGTTAGCTGATCCATCTTGAAAGAAGTTTGAAAAAAATTGATGGAGCAAAGTATTCTGTCAGCTGGGACAAGCTTGAAGGACCTGAGCACTTGTGTATGCAACCTTGCCTATTCTTTAAAGCTGTGATTATGCCCAGTCCCAGTAGTTCTGTGTTCTTTCAACATACAGTTCAGTGGGGCTTCTTGTTTAGTATACAATTTACACAGCATAAGTGGTTTTTAAGAAAAATGGTGGTCCCCTACTTTATTGTTCAGTATGAATGGGCCCTTAATAACTAGTGTAGGATATCATTGTAATGATATACATTACACATTAGATATGTGATTTCCCCCTGCTGCAAAGCATATCTCAATAACAGTAATTTATTATTATGGTATTGTAGAAGACCAGCTGGACTTACAAACAGTTTAAACATTAAGGCTAATTCATAACCCCACTGAAACTAAAGACGTGTTTGCTCAGAAGGATATAAACAACAACTGGAGGCAAAACTCAACAAGGGAACAGGGGTGGAGGTCCCCTGAGCCTGTCCGAGGAATGTCTCAAACACTGACAAGCGACACAAGATAAGAGGAACAGCCTGCAAGGAGCTGTATGACTCAGCAAAACTCTGCAGTACCTGGGGGAAAGGTAATTCCAGCAGGGGGACATCATGACCACCGACCCATTAACCACCGATGCTATATGCCCACTGACCCAAAAGAAGGATAGACTGAGCATGCATGCTAATTTGCATGGCAACCGAGGCTCAGTTTGAGTAAGAGGTAGTCCACATTGAAGGATAATAATAAAAAGGAGAAGACAAGTGCCACAGGTGGGGAAAAAGCTTCTGGACAAGCCGTCCTACAGACCCGAGACCCCCTGTTGGCTGGACCAACGCTGGAACCCTGACCCACTGGTAAAGGTCACTGATAAAGAGAAGATCTCTTTATCTTTCTCTCTCTCTCTCCCCCTCCCCTCCTTTCTTTCCTCTCTACTTCTCCCCTCTCTTTTTAGTTTCTCTAAGCTGCTAAGTAGCACAAAACCTACCCTGTGTTGGTGTTAAATCACATAGCTTGAGTGGATACATGCCAATACATATAACGAGCTTCACTTTGTAGCAACTGTTTATTAAAGTTGTGATTTGTAGACAGACCTTGAGTGTCATTTCACCTTAATCCACACCTGGGGATCTGTGAATCTGAATGCCTCCCCCAAAATTTGACTCCCACAATATTTGTCTCCCCTATTAAGAGATTAGCCCAGCCACCCCTAGCCCCTCTAATCTCTGAGGATTGGCTAGAAAGTAAGGGGGCTCATCTCCTACCAAATTTATCCCTCTCCCCCAGGAGGGACATGACAGGTATATATATTACTCAGTTAGCTTTTCAGAAGGTTTTGGGGAAAAAAACTTACTAACTAGAAGAAACAGCACAGTGTGGTCAAATAACAAAATAATCTAATAATCATAAAAATCCAACAGACTATCAGTGCAGCAATAGCAAACTCTGTCAGAAAACAAAATACTGTACTTTGCTTGAGAGGAAGCCATTGATGTGTTTTGTGTATACACAAAAGGTGCAAAAGCTTTGGGTCCCTACCTGGAAGGGCAAAGATTGTGCTGGTTTGTTTTTTTTTTTTTTTCTTTTTTAAAATTATAGGCCAGAATCGTAGAAGTGAGTGGTTGTATAATTAAATGTATGCAGTTGAGGAGACTGGCCCTTGCATTAGAATGGAAGAAATCTCAGCATATTCTTTGCATGCAAAACGGCAGATATCACACTGAAGATCTCTGTATGCATTTAGCAGAGATTCAGAGATGACATGCAACTTGCAATGCTGAAATCTGATAAACATTCTTTTGCATATTTTATGTTTTTACAAGGCAAAAAGAATTACAAATAATCAATAAACAGTCTTTTATTATTTCTACACTCCCAGTCCCATCTTGCTGACAATTTCCTATTTGTGCCTGCTGATGTCACTGTCCTGAGCTTCTACCCTTACTGCTGCTCTTTCACATTGTAGCAGTTTCTGGTAGCAGGGTTTATTTCCATGTGTACGTTTGGCTTGTGGAGTGTACAACTGGATGACACACTTGTTTAGTATACTCTGTCACTGTGAGATACGCCACAGAAAAAATAAAAATCTGTATTGTCCTGTGCAAAGGAAAAATATATTTCCACTCACTGTAAAAATCCACTTTTAATCTATTTTAGTTTTATTATTATTTATAGCTTTCTGTGCTTTTTCTCCTGATATTCAAAGCTGTTGTACCCAATTCAGGAAATCCCACAGATATGTGCTTGACATTTTTATAGACACCTTGTCACCGAAGTCAACTGGGCCAGTTACATCCTTAAAGCTAAGTTTGTTTCTACTTGTGGACAGAAAGCATTTGTGTGGGTTCACTTAATGCACAACTCATCTTTGAAGACTCCAGTGAACTAAGCCCCATTATTACTCTTACCTAATACACTGACATGTCCCAGAGTAACAGCTCTTAAGAATGGAATTTTCTTGGCAATAAGCGGATTACCCCACAAACTAGAATCTTGGTGCTGCAGAGAATTTAACGCATAAGCTTCAGTGAAACTATTCTCATAATTAAAACAAAGGATAGTTCCTTGCTGGATAGAGAACTAGACTAAGAGAAGACTATGCAAGGGTTACTCTTGATAGCTAATAAACAAAAATGCAGGTCTTCAAATATCCACAACGGATAGTGACCCAGATGGCTGGACATTTGACTTTTGCTTAATTCTCCTCTTCTTGCTACAGTTTAAGAAAGGAGAACGCATATTATATTTGTGAGTATATTATATTTGAAATTTTCAAGAAAAAAATATTCTTTGTCTCTTCTATGTCTTCCAGCCACCAACATATACACACAGTTACTTTCTGCCTAATTGCATGCAAATTGAATTATAATAATTCAAAGCTGTGTGTCAGGTCCTAGGTACAAGTTTGTCACGGTTTAAAGCTGGGCCAGCTATTAACCCGGTGGCAGATGCTCTCTATTAACCCTCTCCCCCTGCCCCCCACCCTAAGGGAAAGGGAAAAGGGAGAGAGACTTATGGGTTGGAAAGTTAAAACAGTTTTAATAAACTATAGTAATGAAAAAGAGTATAATAAGAATAATAGAAATAATCAAATATATACAAAACCAAGATTGAGAGTTTGGAAATCCTCCTCAGGCAGAGTTGTTCCCCCCAGCACAGGCAGAGGGGAAAATGCAGTAGCTCCCCCTGCCATCACACCTGCAGGCTTTTAACTGGAGAATTGGCAAAGCTGGTACCAATCAGTGGGAGACAGGAGGGCCCCTCCCTCCTGGGCCCCGCCTCCAGGAGGCAGTGGGTTAGTGATAAATAGGAAAGTGAGAATGATGTGTATGGGATGGAATACCTGGTTGGTCAGTTCTGGGCCACCTGCTCCATCTGCTCCTCCCTGCAGGTGCAACCCCCCTTCGGCTCTTCACTCGTAACCAGTGAGGAATTTAGCAGTGACCTTGGTTTCTCTAAGACTAATTGGCCTGGTTTGGGCCAAACAAGGACAAAGTTGTTCCCAGAGCTATGTGAAAAATAGCGTGAAACATATAATGTGTCATTCTGGAGAAATTAGATAACTTTATAAAAAATAATTTTATTTGAATACTACTTAAGATATTTTTCTTTTTTTTTGATCTATCATCTGATCAAACATTAACAGTAGTTTTATGGCTACTGTTCCTCTCTTCACTGCACTTTTACTAGCTGCAATTTTTAAAATTTAATTTCCTTTTACTGCAATAGACAAACAGAAAGTAAGTAAACATGTCTCTATTTTGTACTGATGAAATACCAATCTCTAGAGGGCAATTTCTACAGAAAATGTATATACTGGAGATCTTTATAAATGTAATACTTTCAGCTTTTGTAAGATTTCATTTATCTCTCCAATAAAAAACAGATATAAATGAATTTTTTTGAGGTTTTTGCTTTGAGAAAAAATATTAGGTTAAATTTTGCCTTCACTGAAGATGATTCAGATCATGCTTTTAGCTATGCCAGTGATGGAAGCAGACCTAATAAAGATATAACAGCTGTAGGTGTTTCCAGTAATTAGACACTATCAACAATTATAATAACACTGATTCTTTTCACCTACAACTGTCAGTGCTGACATTCTTCCTGCTCCTTTTGTCTTCTGTGAGTTAAAGTGGCACTGACTGCACTGATTTTTCCTAAGTAAAAAGGAAAACATTGATATTTTGAACCCTAAACCAGCCATTGAGTGAGCGTAATGCATCTTTGATGGCCAAGGAAGAGATGTGTTACAATGACAGGATAAGGACCACAACCTGAATGATTATTTGATATTGTACTTCCTTGTTGCTGTGTTTGTAGGGGATACCTGGTGCATGAAGAATCTGTTAATTTGACAGATGCCAAGCCTCTTACTGAAGCTGGCATACTCAGCACTTTGTAATGGTCTGGATTCACACAGTCCTAACTGGGGTGTTTTAAAGATTAACTCACAGCATGCTGCATGATTTCTGGAACACAAGAACATAATGACTTGAACCCTGCTTACAAGTTCTCAGCGTTATTATAAGGGCCCTGCCATGTTCTGTCAGTGGCTGGTGTATGAGGTTTTAAGATATTTCCTCTCTGCAAGGATCTAAGTCTTCATTGTCCATTTTTTTTGGGAAAGGAGTAGTCAGTGACTCTGAATCCCCACGTACTCGTACTGAACGCTAGTCCTGGAACAGAAGTGGTGACCAAGACCTTACAAAGTAATGACATGGTTATTCCAGTCACCTGTCCCTCAGGGGCAAATCTGCCTCTGTTTGCTGACCAAAACAAACTGAAAACTCCCCTGCTTGCTGTCATGTCTATTCAGAACGCTGCAGAGTCAAAAATCAGCGTTCACTGAGTATCCTCATCAGGATGTGTCTGCGATCTTATGCTATAGGAAATATGGCAGAGTCTGGGTAATGAGGTGATCCAGAGACTGTCAGGCTAAAAGCTGTTACAACATTTCCAAGAGAGAAGCTGTTGCATCATTCTCACTTTCTTCACTATGATTCTCTCAGATATTTGGTGGATGGTTGCTTAGAAAACAGGATCAAGCAGGTGCTGAAAATTAGATTTAGATTTTAGGTTGTGAGCGTGTTCAATGTCTTCCAGGGTCAGATCATTAAAAATTAGTATGCACACTGACAAATGATCAACAGCAAGAGTTTACATGAGGTTATCATCACATCACAGTGTCTGAGATGATACTGCAGTTAAATCCTCCATGTAAGAATATATATATAACATAGGACCACAGCAACCTCACAGACATGTGGAAGCAGTTTAAAACTGGAAAATTTGGTATTGAACTTCCCATTCAGTCTTCACTCAATAGACATCAGATTTGATTTACTTTATTCTGCCAAGCTGAGAAGTTTGGCAATTCAGAAGGGAATTTGAGAGCTCGTCAGATCTCCCTATTTTGTGGCAGGAACAGCCGTCATAAGAACAGGGTGGACATCAAGGGGTACAGTAACAGTCTTAGCTGCCTGACAGCTGCCACATGTCATCAAACAACTGCAATTATGGTTTTTAGTAACTTTTAACTAACACAGATTTATATCAGTGAAAATTGGTAATCTTTATGTCTGTCTCGTTCAACACGATAGGGAGACCCATGCAACATTTATGTGTTAAGATTTTATACCATTTTCCCTGGGAGTCAGAGAATGAATTAATTTATCATGCACCTGTGAACACCAGACTTCATGAATTCAGTTTCATCAGAAAATAGATATTACAGGAACCTGAGAAGCCTCACACCATGAGGCTTACACATAGTATGTGTTTCTGTATGAGAGAGACAGGAAATATTTTTTATTGAACACCTTAAGTGAGCTATTTGACTATGCGTATATCTATCAATGTATTTGATGAGTATGCAATATTAGAAACTAGAAAGAATTTTCATGAAAGAATCTAAATAGCAAGTGAACAACATTAATTTAAGTGTGAAGACTGAAGAAACTACTGAAATATTTACCTCTGTATGTATTTATTCTTTAGTTGTCCTCTTTCAAAGAATTGTGATCTGTAGTGCCTCATCTTTAGAGACTGGTATTTTTATGAAGCATCATTGAGCAGTTTTGTAAACAGCATAAATAAATTATGCAGTAATGAAGACACAATATAGACTGACATCTCACTGTTCCTCAAATAGTAAACTGTCCGACTATCACCACACAATGAAAACTATGTGTTTTTGAGATGGAACATGCATTCATAGCCATGACAAACCATGGATGTAGTGCCATTTCAGTGCATTGAAACTGTAGCAGTTTGATAGGATAGATGACGAACGCATGAACAGAGAGAAAATATGAGGTTGGGGAACAAAGAACACTAAATATAAGTACTCACTGGAATCATGTCAATAACCTTCTATTTTAAACCTTTAAATGTTAAACCTTTTAATTACCTCAACTACATCAATCAAGTACATCAGCCACACAATTTGTCTTTATATGTTTTACTTTTATATTTTTACAAAACAGAATGAACCATTGTAATATATAATGGCCTTCAGCATATGTGTATTATAGAGGCAAGTACCTAATATTCAAAAGATAGCTTTAAAAAAAAAAATTTAGCCAAACTGCAGCAAGTGCTGTGTGCTGAAAAAGACATTGGAGTGTACGTGTGAGATACATTTGTTAACCTCTTATATCTCTGTGGTGTGGGTTGACCTTGGCTGGTTGCCAAATGCCCACCCACCTGCGCTCTCACTCATTCTCCTCAAAGGGACAGGGGAGAAAACAGAAGAAAAAGTTCATAGGTTGAGATAAAGGACATCACTTATCAATTACCATCACTGGCAAAACAGGCTCGACTTGCGGAAGATTAATTTAATATATTGCCAATTAAAAATAAAGTTGGATGGTGAGAAACAAAGACAAAAACTAAAATGCTTTCCCTTCACCCTTCTTTCTTCCTAGGCTCAACTTCTCTTCCTCATTCCTGACTCCTCTGCCTCCCCTCACCCTGAGCAGCACAGGGGGATGTGGAATGAGGGATTGTGGTCAGTCCCTGACCGTTCCTTTCTGCTGCTTCTTCCTCCTCACACCTTTCCCCTTCTCCAGTGTGGGCTCTCCACAGGCTGCAGTCCTTTAGGATAAACCTGCTCCACTGTGGGCTCTCCTTATGGGCCACAATTCCTTCACAGAATATGCACCTGCTCTGGCTTAGGGTGCTCCATGGGCTGCAGTGTGGATATCTGCTATGGCATGGTGCTCTCCACAGGCTGCAGGGAAACACCTGATCCACCACGGTCTTCTCTAAGGGCTGCAGGAGAATCTCTGCTCCAGCATGTGGAGCACCACCTCCCCCTCCTTTCTCTCACCTTTGTGCTCACAGGGCTGTTTCTCACACTTGTTTACTCACTCCTCACTGCTGGGCAACATTTTGCCCTTTCTTATGCTTTCCCAGAGGTGCCAACACCCACAGCCAATATGATTTCTTAAGGAAGAAAGACTGACATATGAGAACATCTTGCTTTTTTTCACTGCATGAAATGAGTATTTGCAGGGCCCTGTTGACAAGGAAAATCCATAGAAGAATTAATTTTAGTTACAGAAGACTGGCAAAGTTCCCCTGTTACCTACATCACTCTATCTGATGGCATACTGCCACTGGAATAGCTGGACCCCAGCTGAACGTATGTGACTGTTGCCTGTGGCAAAATAGCTAGGATGAAGCAGAGAAGCGCCAAGGAAGGAAATGAAAGACAACTCAAGCTTGGCTTTTCACACAGATAATTTTTAAAAGTTTTTGTGAATGGATCAAATATTGGAAAGAGTGACTTTTGGACTAGGTGTTAATCAGATGACAGGAATAATGATTTTCAGTTAAACTAAGGTGATGTGTGTCTGTAAAACTGTGAGAGTCAGAGAACAGAAAAAAGAAGTGCTTTTAAAATTAATTTAATAATTCAGTGATTTGCAGTACAGGTTAAATTTCCTTGTTTAGAGAAAGTAAGATGAAAAAGCCTGTTAATGCCTACTGATGCTTCTGTATTTCTCTAGAGCTTTCCTAAAGACTATTTTGTACACAGAACTAGTAGCATATAGTTACTGCCAACAGCTCACTCATCTTGTCTATCATCTTCTACATATTTCATTTTATTTCCAAGCTTTTGTCTGTGCCCTGCTATTTTGTATCAGTGTCACCCCATTGATAAACAGTTAGTATTTAATAATAGGAGATAAGTAGATAATTGACAATAACAAAAGTCAGACACAAGCATATACTTATTACCTAAATTATTAATGTCTTCCTCTCATCTGCCCTTTTTCCTTCTCTAAGGGCATCACAGATTGTAGCACTGAATGTTATTCTAGAGGTCCTGTGTTCTCATGTCATATAGGAATATCCTATGTTGCTTCTGTGATTAAATTTCTCTTGGCTTAACTGGGAATCCTCATGAATAAAGGGAAGAAGTCAGATACGAGAGAGAAATTTGTTCCTCAGCTAGCTGTTGAGGCCAGGACCAATTTTCTTACATTACTGTGCTTCTCCTATAAATTCAATCAATTTTTTTGGATCAGTTATCTCAGACTTGTGAATTGTATGAAGTTACATAGACTTCAGTCAAAATTTGGATGGGCACAGGAGAGAAGCTTTGGCCTTGATTAGTAAGGTTTTATTTCAGTTAGGTAAAGAAAATAATCAAGTAAGATTGTAAGAAACAAGACGTGGGTTAAACACCAAAATAGTTTCAGTGAATCCTCTTTTTTCTTTCTTTTTTTAAACACCATAAAAGCAGTGACAAAGACAAAGCAGTTGCCTTGGGTTTTTTTGGTTTTGTTTGGTTTTTTTCCCCAAATCAATTTGGAGAGAAGAAAACGTTAATATTCTTGCTGCCCTCCCCTTGCCCCCCCACCAAGATGAACTAAGTAACTAGCTAACTAAACTTGAGGAGATTGAAGTCTTCAAAATTTTCACTATATGAGTGTGACAGGCAAAGTTTGTATGCCTTAAACAACTTGTTTGACAACTCTGGCTGGAGAAGGGTATGTGTACTACAGAGGCCTGCAAGTCTGGCAAGAGATAAGGGCCTTGGGAACAGAACAATACCCCTGCTGTGCCTTAATTGTTGTGATTTACAAGTCTGGCTGGAGGAAGAGATAAGTCCTGCAGAGGCCGGATGGTTATTTTTTCCTTGGGGCCAGCCTACATATGCAACAACTTTGCAAGACATCAACCACGCTTGTGCAGAAGCGGGGTCATACAGCGGACACCACAACTAGGGGGGATCACGACCACCAGACACCCCTTAGGGGACCACCGACTCATTTTGAGAACAATCTAAGACTACAAAGCGCAGGCGTCCCAATTAGCATGAGAAGCGAGCAGAGGGGGGAGACAAGAGGGATGTTACCACCCTCTCCTATCTCGCATGCAAATGACCTAAAGTATTTAGACCTTCTCACTAGGGATGCTGGTGCATGCTCCTGACAGAGGACCGATCCTGCAAGCGATTTACCAGAGGAGCAACTCTGCAAGCAATTTACCGACTCTACAGATAGCTTACATCGCTGGATCTAAGGGTAGTGATCTCTCTTTTCCTTTCTCTCATAGTCTCTATCCTCTCTCTCTCTTTTTCCTTTTCCTTTTCTCTCTTTTCTCAATGCCTTTAGAAACCCAAGACACTTACATTCATGCCACTTTCCTTGTAGTAATAAATTGTTCTTAATTTCATACCAGTTATTTGGTGTCGTTTTGCTTTAATTTACTCCAAGGGATTTATGAACTAGTTGTGACCAGGTCGTAACAATAAGCAATATAATTTTTAACAAATCTGTTCTATGACTCTGGTCAAATGTTCTCATCAACTAAAAAAAAATCAATGGTCTTGTTGTTCTTGTTTTGTCTTTCTAATTAGTTCAGCTTTTTTCCTACCCTGAAATTACCATCTGGAGGAAACTAATATTCACCTCAATGTTCTCCTGTTGTCACCTTCTCTCATACTGACTATCTACTCACTTTCTTAATACAATTTTCATATAACGAAAACTGGGTCTCAGCTGCTACTGAAGCATCTGAAGATATGTCTCTATTAATCAGAGCTTGAATTTTTAATGTTTATACTACTGGAAATGTGAATTTCTAAAGATGATTTTGATTAATATGTATGTTCTAAGTGCCCTGATTTACATGTGGGAGAAATGGTTTTCTGCATTTTTCATGTTTGTATTTTCATTCCAGTGTATTTTTTAGTTTCTTAATGGAATGCATAGACCATATAGAAAGTGATTTTTTTTTTTTTTCCTCATGAATATATTAAAGCATATGGAGGTATTTGGCTCCGATAAACACACAAACCCACATATTATTTGCAGAATGAAAATACACATCAAGAATGTTTTGAATTGTTTGTCAACACCTGAGGCTGAATTTGGACTAAGATAATATACAAAATACAGTAGTTTTGTGATGACTCAATGAATGAATACTCTTATTCTGGATAAAGAGTGATTTATGCTTCTTTCATGGTAATTCACCTAAATGCATGGTAGGCAAGTTCTAATACAAATCATTCAATTACTATAAACAAGTCGATAACCTGATGACCAGTGATATCAACATCCCAGTAAAGAATTAAATGAATACTGCTATTACTCTGAACAAAGCAAAGTGATGCAAAAGACAAAACTACCTTGACAAAACAAACATTCACTTATTCAAATCACATCTTTCTGAGTAAATTTCTTGCACTGGCTAGACAAGTAATCTGGGGTATAAAAGATGTTAAATCTTATTCTGAAGTGATTAAAAGTATCTATCTGCTTCTTAACTTTGGCAATTACTTTTTATCTAGGCTTTTTCTCCCAGAATAGAAATGCTTAAACCTGACTTTAGGTCTATGATCTTTAAACATTAAAACCAACCAGACAAAAATCCTGTAAACCAAAAATCAGTCTTCTATACCTATGAGGGCTTTCCTTGACCACAGTAGCTAACTAGTTGTGAAGCTGATATCTAGAAATGCCCCCCCAGTAGCATCAGAAACATTTAAAAAAAAAAAAAAGGAAACCAAAAAACCCAAATGCTACCCATGTATTCACAAATTGGCACTTATGCTTTAAATTTCCAAGTGACGTATTTATCTCATGACTATTCTTTCCTGAATTAGAAATAGAAACATTCATGAGTACTTTCAGCCCAGATTTGTCCTGTCAGCAGATCCTGCTGATCAGTGGTAATAGAGATATGATCACTTAAGTTTCCTAGTAAATTCAAGTTTGTGATATTAAACTTTTGTCCCTAAATTGCCTTGTATTGTCAATTCTAGAAATCCATCTGCCATACTGACTCTTTCTGTGATACCATGCTTTTTTCTCCAATGGTCAGACTCAATTGGATTATTAGTTGTTATTATAATTTTGTTCACTGATCTGTTGAGAAATTTTAACTCCTTCCTACTAGGTTTGATATTAATACGCCACTAAGTTTGATATTGGTTATTAATTGGGCATTTATTTTTTGACATGTGACTTACTATGGATTTTACAAATCTATTTGCCAAAACAAGGTACTAAATATTAGATAGCCCAGTCCTCATGAAGTTACCAGAACAAACATCCTCATTCACAAAAGTCAGATTTTACTGACTTGTCATTTCTGAAAGTCAAGTCACATATTCTGGAGCTCCATTCTTAGATACTCAATTTTAAAATATCAAATACCTTTTCCAAGTCATCAAAAGTTAGAACTAACTGCTCATGTCAGTATAATACTGGCAGTAAAGACATTAATATGTTTTAAAAGTGTCTTGAGGTAAAAAAACTACAGAAGCCTAGCCTAAGGTTAAGAACTCATCTTAATCCTTCAAGTACTCCAACTGTGTAATGCTGACATGTACTTCTATTTATTGCTTAGTGATTTTTTTTTTTGCATTCTTCTTGACATAAAATTCAGGGATGTCCTTTTTGTCCATAAGCTGCATAGTGATATGTGAGAACAAGACATAGCCATTTTGTTATGGAAGTAAAATATACCCTAGAAATAAGAAAGAGAACTTTCCTTTCCCAGACCTCATTTTTAATTTTTATCCTCTTGAAATATGGGTGTATCTGACTCAATATGTTAGCTGAGATCAGGGTTATTCTTTATAAAAGTTTCACAATCACTCCTCCTTACTGTGCTTTGGTTTACACTGCAGTGCATCTCTGGGATACAATAAAATAAGAAGATGGGTCTTTAGTCTGTAAATTCAGTTTACAGCTAGTGTGAAGTAACATGGCCCTCATCTCCAAAGTGTGTATGGTACAGATGTTAGATCCTCAGTACCAATTCATACCTATGAACCATATTGTGTAGATGTAGACTGGAACGACTTTCAGTCTGCTTCAGACTGTGTATAGTTATGCAGCCACAAATGTCTGGCAAGCACTAAATCGAGAAGTAAGCAAAGAAACCAAGAGTAAACCAAACCAACAGCAGTGAAGTAAGCCGATACATCATTATCACTGACAGTTTTTTCTCAACAGGGTGTATCCCAAAACCAACTACCATCCCAACAGAAGGAGGAAACTGCTTTACTGTTTTAGCCAGTTGCTTCTGAGGCAGGCTGACATGAATCTAAGATTTAAGTCTTTTCAGAATTCAAATATTTTCTGTTTTAAGAGGAACAGTCTTCCGAGGAGGGTTAACGGAGATGAGTGTGAGAATGGAAATGATCTTTTAGTAATTACAAGTTTGCATAAAAGCAGTGAAATCAAGAAGTCAAAACTATTTTGAATTACTGTGTTTCTAGAAGTATAAGTAGTGTCCGTTCCTAATTAACTCTTGTAAGAACTTGTCAAGAAATATTTTCAGTAATATTTTAGGACTGCAGCAATAGACCTATCCCTGAATTTTTGAAAAGGTATTTGGGAACCATTTTGAATGCAGCAAGCCCTGAGACCAAGGCCACCAAGCCACTTTGGTGGACCACAGTTAGATTAGACAGCCCCTGTTTGAATTGCACATAGAAGGGGGAATAGGCAGAAGACTAGGGAATAGACACTTCACAAAGAGTGATATTCCTAAGGTAAGATGTAATATATTGGTTTTTTCACTTTCCTTGCTAGGTGAAAATTTGGAAAGATATGGCAACTAAAGAATTTATTTAAGCCTTCAGCAGTGAAGAAAAAGAGCTCATCATCTTCTAAAATATTCTTTGGTAGCCATAGATCAAGTGTACTGGGCTTCATTTACAAAAAAAATTCTCTGCTCTTTCAAGTGGTTTCCCGGTCACTCGTTTTATTTAGTCAGTATCTAGTTGGAGGATAAATATTGTGTGAATCCTGAACAGAAACGGTTGCAGGAAATGCAAATGACATGCTCAGTGTTTTCTTTTTCTTTTAAAGGCAATTTTTCAAAATCAGTTTTGCATGAAGTCCAATACATTCTCCTTAAAAAACTGAACTGGAAGATATGTACAAAACTGATAAGAGGTGTTGATTTGAAAACTCTTATGTTGAAATCTTATGAGAAAAAGATGTCAGATGATATCAGCACCAGACATCATTACAGAATGCAGTAGCACTTCTCAGCACTCAGCAGAGAGCTTCAGCCCTTCTTACAAAATTATATTAATTCATAGCAAAGGATAATTCAGAAAAAAGGATCTGCACTGGATCAGACTAACACTCAGTCCAGCCCCATGCTAACACTAATATTACCAAAACATCAAATTGGAGAGAGAGATAAGAAGAGATGTATCTAATTAAATTAGGATGGAAGTCCTTGGCAGTTCTTATTAATGTAAAAAATCAGTGTTTTGTTTATTCCATTGCAAATTGCAAGCTCAGTTGAACACCTTTTACTAATCCTAACAAACACCTTGACACAGACTGGTTTTGAGAAGACATATATATATCCATTTGAAAACTGTCATGAAATTTATTGTTGCTAACAGAGATTTTTAGTATTAAATGTTTTGTAAAATATGAGCATTACTTCTCCCATATACTATTTACATAGAGTCTAGCTTAAAGTGTTTAAAGGTCTGTTAAGGTAATAAGCTAAAAATATATAGCAGGTGGAAGTTTTTATTTGACAACAGATTTCCTTGTTTAAGCAATAACACACACTCAGGACACATAGGATAACACCTGCCAAATAAGATGGCAGTTGAAGAAATATGGATATCATAAAACTTGAAAAAAAAAGAAAAAGTGATACATGTTAAGCCCACAGTGAATCAATCCATTTTAGTTAACTGATGGCATTTTGTGTAATTAATGCATGTATCAGTTATGAAGTATAAAGAGTTTCATTACTAGGGGAAATAGAAAAAGCAAGTAATGTACATATATGTATATGTGTGTTTAAAATTTCAACAAAATATCAAATTAATCTTTCATCTTTTGAGCAATCTGATACTTCACTAATAACAAAATATGCAATATCTGAATAAGTACGAGATGTGAAGTGGTGGGTCATATATGTATATCATAACATTTCTGTCTGTGAAAGTGCAAAAAACTACTTCCATATTTAAAACTACAGTTAGATAGTCTGTCCTGGTTTCATTTGGATTTTGTTTCAGTTTGTGGCCAGCCATGGTGATCTGGGCCATTAGCAGCTAAATGCAGGGCAGCTGACCCTGGCTGGCCCACAGGTGTATTCTGTATCATTAACAATCAAGTTCACTATAAAAGGGAAGGCTTGCTGGGAAGAGGTGGGGCTGTTTTAGTTCTCTCTTATAGCCCTTCTTTTTCCTCATTGCAATCTATTGGTATTCCTAGAACAACCTGCTGTGACTCTGTAGCTAAGTATACTTTTGTGTGTTTTGTGTTATCATTTATATTGGTTTCTTTATTTTATTAAATCTGTTTAATTTTAACCCATGAGTCTCCATCTTTTCCCCAATTTCCTTCCTCAGTTGGGGAAGGGACATTGGGTGAGAGAAAAACTGTTATTGTTTAGCCCTGGATGTGGGCTAAATGAAGACATAGTCCCAAAGAAAATAAAAATTAGATACAGGCTATCTTTTAATGTTTGTTTTTTATAGAAGAGAATTTTTGGAAGCAAGAACTGAGGCAAGGATTTTTCTCTGTGTGCCTGGCTGTAAGAAAACTACGGTAGTCGTCTAGCACCCTTGATTTCCTGTCCACATCTTTGAACTAGACTTTTCCAGTGGAGCAGTGATGCGGAAAGTGAAGTGACCACAGTCACAAAGTGAAGTGGAGCTTTAGGGAGCAAGAGTTCTGCCCAATATTTTTGCATGTCTTCAAATTTGTATTAACTCCACAATCCTTCTCTTGTAACTCCACTCTTTTCCTGCCATGATTCCTGTAACTAAAGAATCCCTACTTGCCCCTGTAGTCGTTGCCCAGCCTTGCCTTGAAGCTGTTGAGTTGTGTCTGTTATCTGCTTCTATTTATTGACTGGAAGACTGAATTTATCCAATCTTCTTCCACAAGAGTCTGGGGAAATTTCTCCAAATGTATTTTAAGAAGATAAAGGAAGTCAAAGAACCTGAATAAATGCAGCTAATCTAACTTAAAGCATCATAATATTGAAAAATTCAAACAGTAACACAGTAACATTTGCCTCTGTAGGGAGATAATAAATGTAAATTTAATACCTGAATTCAAATTATTTGAGCATATGAGATAAGTGAATTCAGGTCAATACTATTACTTCTGTTTTGTTATGCATGACTGCATGAATGTTACACTGGAGAAGCTGCACCAGACAGACCAGTGAACCCAGCCATCTTTTAAACTTAAAATTCCATAAGCAGGTCTATGGTTCCTGGCAGGAGCTCTTAATACAAAGTAGTCTTTGAAAAATTACTCACTTTTAACTTGCTAGGGTTAACAGGAAGAATTGTGATCAATTTAGCATCAAGAATATTTAGTTTTTCCAGATTACTTTTTTTTACCTTCTTTTTTTTTTTTTTTTTCTTTACACCTGAGAGTCAGTGCATCTGGCAACTCATTTAGGTAAGGGACAATTATTAATCACCTTCCTTTATTTCAGTTATGATGTATGACATTTTTCACACTTGTGAGATTTCAAAAGTATTTAAAGCTTATGTCTCCCTCCTGCTAATTTGAAGTCTATTAAAAATAGCTTTCTTGTGGAAATGGCCACCTGTGTTCGTTTAGCAGCTCATGGTCACTCCAAAATTCATTGCTCTGCCACTGAATTTTTGTTTGCTTTCTTCTGGAAAAAGCCACCATTAGATGCTTTTCAATTACTGTACCCTTCAACTCAATGAGGTTAGTTTGTTATGAATCTCTCCTTTTAGAAGTTAATCATGTGCTTAATAAGAGAACATCAGCCATTCCTCACTGTGTTGAAATTGAAAGAAGTCAAGAAATAGATGATAAATTCCGAGCTCAAAAGTGCTCTGTTTACAGGAATATAAAAAAAGATGTGAGGGTGGAGGGTTTCATAATGATCCAGCTTATGATTCTTCACCCTCCTTCTAATATATCTATACTCTCCTGTCCTTCAGTTTTAAAGTCTTGGACTCTTTGAAGCCAATATTACTTTTTCCCACAGTTACAGTGGTGTGAGCATTTCACTTATATTATTTACATTTCTTTGTGTTATGGGAGCAAGCGACACAGGCATTCAGAGTTCCAGGTAAAAACTCTGGTATTTACCACAGTGAAGGACTGGAACAGCAAGTGCTCTGATAAAAATATATGTCATGGTTTGTGCACTGGCAGAAGCTCATATAACATATTATTGCTATTGTCAAATTTTCTGTTTGTTTTTTTTTTTGTGGTAGTTTAAAGCTTTTTCTTTAAATTTGAAGTCATATGGAAACCAGCCCAGATACACTCTGATATACAGAGATATACACAGAACAATGCATAACAAAAATACGTAAAGGCATTGAGTATAAGCAATAAGATCATGGTTACTGAATTTTCTCAGAAATCTTGAAGATAAAAATAAGGTTATCTAGGATAGGTTTTTTTTTTTCACAGGGAAGATCATTATGAATAGATGTGGCAATGGTAGCAGAGTACTGAGAGGCAGAAGTCTTTGTTTCTCTTCTCTTTCAGAAGAAATCTGCCACATCTTAGGCAAATATTTGTCTTTCTTACTGCCTTAGGAAATAGGATAGAAATCAGGTTTATAAAACATGATATGTTCTTCAGTTGGGTAAGTAAAAATCAGGACTCTTGTCTTACAATACAGGAATTCCATACTTTATTAAAGGACTTGAAGAGTCATACGGTTTTTAGACTTTTACAGATTTCAACACGAATTAGAGTTATCTAACCAGGATTTGTAAGATTAGACCTTAAGGCATTACTTCCTTAAAGAAACAAAAGAATTTTATTATAGTCATAACAAAAAGGCGTTGTAGAGTATACTTAATGCCTTCATTTTCTTTGTATTTGAGTATCTTTATCATATTCTGTCCCCAGAAAACTTCCTTAGTGTCAAAGGTCTCTAGTGTGGTATCTGAGTTTGTTTTGCAGTCTGGGAAATGCGAACTGCGTCTTCTTAACATATATTCTTGCTCTGTTTTGCTCCTGTTCCACAGTTATTCTATTTTAAGTAAGCGTTGAAAAAGTAACAATCAAAATTTTCAAACATTTTCCCCATGATATTCTGTACAAAATATGAAGAAAATAGAGGTGATGGAGATTAAAAAAAGTTTTTAATAATGTGTTAAAAATGGAAATCTTTCACTTACTTTGAATTCACAGAGCAATTCTCTTGTAATTATACAAACTGTAGCTAATCAATAGTTACTGTTTCTATAGCCCCAGTAAAGGTAATCAGATTGTGATTATATTTATGTATTTATTTCTAGAAATATTTTCTCATGCTAATTCATGTGATTTCCTGAACTGATCTTTTTTCACTCCATAATTAAAATGTGCAAAAAATAATTATTAAATAAAAAACAGGTATATTTCTCAATTAAATGCATTCTGAAGATATATGTGTAGGAGTTCCATAGAAATAATAAGGAATGCTTAACATTTCAGTTGGCTGACTGATTTTGTGGGATAACCTTATCTGTTAGCAGATCCAATCTAGACCAAATACCAGTTGTGACAAATTTTCAAAGAAATGTATCTGAAAGATGTTGTCAAACTGTAGTGAAGTCAGTAATGTGATTCTGGCCCATTTTCAAATCAAAGTGAAGATAACAAGATACAGAATTTATGATATCTAAATATTTTATTCCTACTTATACACGAAAGAATTTCATGTTCTTCTCAGCTGGTCAGAATATGGTTTGACTTTTTCCATAGGCTACAAAGAGTTTTAAGGAGAAACATTCACCTAGATAACCCTTTATACCCATCTTCTGGGGAAAGGAAGGAAATTTATGCATAGAAGGAATATGTCAGTGCAGAGCCATATAATGCAAATTTTCCTCTATATGAAGTCCCTTAGAAACTAGTACAGGCTAAGGCAAACTTCACCTACTCCATCTTTTACCTTGCCTGCAAAGAATACTTGAGTTTTCTTCAGACAAAGCTAAAAATTCAGACCATGTATTTAACATAAAATTAGTTACCTGATGATTCCGAGTTTCCCAGAGATGAGATTATTCACATTAATTTCCAGGCAGTCATGCATCCAGCTGTCAAAAGGGCAAGAGAAGGTGCTCTACCTCAAATCACTGTTCTCAGCTGACTGCCTAACTGAGCAGGAAACATATATCAGGTACATGAATGCAGTCAAAAGAAGGCTTTTCTGCAGCTGGTGAGTGATGTGGACAGAGGACTGGGTAGTGCCTGCTCAGAAAAAGAAGTTCCACCATTTCATTCATTCTTTTTCTGCTATTTTGAAGTCATGTATACACTATTTGTGCTAAAATTGTGCATTTAGTTATTCCAGTTAACAATTTTAAGTCTAGGTCAAACACATAGTATGCAATTAAATCAATATTCATTGTGTTCCTTGCAACCTAACAGTCAACAGATCTTGAAAAATATGTCTCTCTAACAATATAGATTTAATAACATGCTCCACTAACCATAATAAAGTTCAGCTTAAATGTTCCATACCTCCTTCTGTGGCTGATACTAAATTATTTCAGGTTCAGCTGTAAGTAAAATGCTGAAGCACTAACCTCGTATATACTATGTGCTATTTAAAAAAAGAATTATTATCTTAACTGCTAAACACACTAAAATGATATAAATTTTCTCATTAATTTCTACTGAGAAAACACAAGTTGGGAAGAATAAAGGTGAGCCTGAAAGGGAAATGAGTTACCATAGTAAACAAGATTGGACCAACAAGTTGCTGAGTTAAACAAAGCAATGGCAACCCCCCCCCCTACATTGTGAGATCTTCTGCATTTCAGTAGGTACAAATGCAACACTGTATATTTGGTATAACTAGGATTTTTTTTTTTTTTCTTAAAAATACTTGAGTGCTCCTTCTGACTGAATAAACCATATATAAGTACTTCTTTTATGTAGCCTAGTAGCTTATAATTTTACTGTTTATATGTTTGAATTTAAGCATAACTTAACTTCAGGATGAAAGCTTGTATGTTATTGTGAAGGTTAGTATCAGTAGCATTAACCTGAAGATTTATGATCAAAAATATTCTTTGAATAGTTGTTCTATAATAATATACAGTGTTAATTTTAAAAGTAGAGAATGAGTTTGAAAGACACAGCAAGTGAAAGGTAAAAGCAGTCCCTATTTCTATCTATGTTTGTGTGAAATAGCGTTCTAAATATTGATTTAGGCATGAGGCTAAGAAAACGTACTCTAATGAGCATAAAGTTGCTCTGGCAAACTGGGTACCACATCCAAAATAATTGATTGTTCTAAAATTAACTAGATTTTGTGTGAAAATCGTACTTTGTTATTATGTGGAACTTTCTGTCCTTTGCAAAACAGGTAAAATATCAAAAAAATTAAAATCTAAGTGGCTGATCAGCACAACCAGACAGACTGCAGTCTCACAGTCTTACACTCACAAAATGTTCAATGCAGCTTATTAATCAAATGATCTTTTTTTTTGAAAGAGAACCAAATTTCTTCATTAAGCTATGTGATTTCTGTCCTGATTGTCACCTCAGTAAGTTAATAGGGTCAGTTAAATAGGACAACAAAGTGTATTTAGGAATGTTAAAACAAAATAGGAAAATACTGGTTGTTTAAGAAAGTGGGTTGTCAGGCTTAACTTACCCTGGATTCTTACTACCTATTTACTTTAAGGCAACTAGTTCTATTTTCATGAATTATTTATTGAAACTTTAGAGTTTTCAGACACTGCTCTGCTTTTGACTTTTTGTCTTTTTTCCTCCTTCAACTGCCTCTTGATGTTGATTGCCACTTAATATTAGCATCAGCTGAAGAGGAGACATACTAAGGTTAAGACTATATTTAGACTGAACTCCTGCTGTGATATTTTCAGAACTATTGTGAAATGTCTGTTGACCCAGAATTCTGGTCAGTAGAATCAGTAAAAATTGTAATTTTTACTCCATTACATTAGGACAGCTTGAAGTAATGCAATTTTTTTCTGTGATTTCTTAGCCACTGCTAAATTACCATGTCACATTACAGCTGGGTGGATTATTTGACCTCCTTATCCCTAATGCTGTGTTGGTTAATCTAGTAGGTGTTGACATTTGATTGAAACACAGCTTTGCAAGGAGCTGGAAAATCACATTTATTGGAATGGAGGATTAAATGTAAAATTTAAGGAAATTAGAAATTTCTGTCTATCAAGGCAAATTATAAATACATGAAAAGTACAACCTGATTTTATAGCATAATTCTTCCTTTGGTCATAAACTTTGCTACTATAATCAGCAGTAAACTGCTTTAGTTGCCCTTAAATTCTAGTGGAAAATGCACATGAACTGCACCATCGCTACAGGAGATGATAAAAAATGAGTTCACTTTTATTTTTCAAAAGTTTAGTTTTCTAATGCATTGCTATTTACAAAAGTACACACTAGGCACCGAAATCAGCCCTATTATTAGAGATAGTGAAGTGCTTAGATATGATATGCATGCATAATTTTGGAGACTTTTTTGTATTCAGAGGTGTAGGCAGTAGTGACTGATGTCCAGCTCTGACCATATCACAGGACAAAGGATCCACAGATAACAGTGTAGGAAGAATGATTCTCTTTTTCAGTAAACATGTACCTTAAGTATCATGATGTATAATTTTCATATAAATTCATCAAGGTTACTTAGAGTGTAGCATTTTGCTATGTGTTTGAGCCAACAAATCATTTACTAGTTAAAGATTTAAGAGAGAGATGGCTGGAGATTTGTGGCATGTGAGGGAGAGTTGATAAGTAAAAAAAGGTGGTGGTGGTGAGATTCATAATAATCATATGTTCAAAAGTAACATTTCAGCTAGACCATAACTCACAGACCCAATATATCAAATGTTAATTAATCTTACATTTTTGACGTGGTAAATTGTGAGTAATGTCAAATGCCATCTGGACTATTTTAAGTTTAGGGGGTTATCAATATTTTGAAAGCTTAGAAAAGCTGCCCTTCTCTAATAATTAGAGAGAAATCGTGCATTGCAGTGTACAATTGCAGGTGATAAAGCCCATTAATTTGTCTTATTTTTTCACAGTGAAACTTGTTGTATCCTACTAGTCATGAAAATAGGACTTGAAATGGAATAAGTGAGCCATGATGAGAAGTCCTTAGAGTAACTGGAAATTCAGGTTCATGGCTTTTCTAAAGGAATAAATTTGGTATTTTTTTCTCATCATGCCTATGAAAAAATAGCCTTTCACATCTCCACTATCTTTGTGAACAAGTAGAACTTCTCCAGGTGACATTAATATTACACAGTCAAATTTAAAGTTCAGGCACTATGTGGGTTTTACCGCTAGAGTGTCACAAACCAAATCTTCTGGTAATTTCCATCTCACTATAAAACCGTAACATCAATGACTTGTATGCATATCTTAAATGATAGGCTATAAAAATGCATTCCTATTAGAAACACCCTTTAAGAACGTTTATGCTATTTTTTGTTCTTCACAATGTAAAAGTTACCATAATCACTGCTTTGTTAAACGTCGGGCACCTGACCTGTACTAGAAAACAAAAGGTGTCTTGACCTTCTGACATCACTGAGATTTTACTATGCTTTCAAGCAACTTTAAAACAGCTGTATGCGTTATGTTGTGCACACTGCGTATATACAGATTGATGTTGAGTTTCTGAAGATGGCAAGTATTTCAGATTTCTACTTTTAAAAATACATAGGTCACATAATTACAAGTCGTTACAATTGTATCTTCACTGCTCGTTCTTACCTCAAGTATAGCCTCCCCCCCCAAAAAATGGGTGCCTTGCTTTTGTCCCCTCTCCTGCCTCTAATTTCCTTTAGCAGTTTCTGTCCAAAGGAGATTCATTCATTCACTTCTTTGGTCATCCACTGGATGCACTTCTCCACTATTGGAGGTGGGCTCCTGTCTGAATTTACTCATTTCTGATCACAGAAAAAGTCTTTGGATCAGACAACTCCCAATTTACTCTTTCATGAAGTAATTATCCTGAAATATTCTGTTGACACTTCCATAACTAGGGATGCAATATCCATTTCCTTCATATATATATATTCAGATGGATATTTATATACACCAAGATAATTAGTACACAGTCCCAAGGCTGTCCCATGAGTAAGAAACACTATACTTTCACTGAAATTTCTGAAGAGTTTGATGTTTTTGCTTTTTTTAAGCTTCAATATTTTCTTGATTTTTACTGTATTTCAATCATCTTTTAATTCCATGTTGAGATCAGAAATCATTAATGAGTAATGTATTCATCAGAAAAAATCCTTTTGAAAAATCTAAATATTTTGCATTTTTTATTTGATGAAACATATCTCTTGATTCATAGTGGCACTTCATTTCAAAGTTTTGTTAAAGTGTTTTTTATAGGC
Organism: Nyctibius grandis; assembly: GCF_013368605.1. Taxonomy (NCBI): domain Eukaryota; kingdom Metazoa; phylum Chordata; class Aves; order Nyctibiiformes; family Nyctibiidae; genus Nyctibius; species Nyctibius grandis. The sequence goes on along the minus strand of NC_090659.1, from coordinate 16,269,165 downwards.
TTTTATTTTTTAAAGACTTTCCTCTGTAAAAATTAATTACATTCTAAAGCAACTTGTAAGTTACAATTCACAAAGTATATTAAATGGCTAACTGAAAAGTAAAATCAATTCATTGAGAACTACTGTACAAATCAAATTATCTGTAAGTTTGATTACAGTAACAAATACCTCTTGCTGTTGTTTTTGCTACTGCTATATTGTATTAGAGCTCAGAATCTTCAGTCATTGACCAGATATTTTTTCCATCGTAACTCCTCTACACTGCAAAGACTTGTGCTTTTGCTATGCTCAACTCTAGCAAGTGGTCTTGCTGAAATCCTTAGGACTACTGATCATGCATTAGGTTAAGCAGATGGTACTGCTTTGTTTTGCTATTGCAGTGACTTATGGACCACACAAACTGTGTTGTATTGCCTGTATCAGATGGTGGGCTTGAGGTACAAAAATGAAGAATTGTGTAATGTCATATTGACAAAAACTCTGGAAAAAAAAAACCCAAACAGTTTTATCAAGGCAGCATGACTCCTGTGAGGCTTATATCTAGCTCATTTCTTACACTGTCTTGCAAACAGCAGTAGCCAATTTATAGGCCCAGTCAGAAAATTCTCTGTCACAGCAGCATCCTCAGGCACACGCCCAGACATGTTTGATTTCTGCCAAGATGTTCGAATAAGGAAGATATGTCACGCACCTGTGAGTTCTCTTTTTCCAGGTGACTTATATCCAGGTGTGTGATGTGTTGATTTTACCTATGCGAATGGAAAATGTTATGTGGAAGGTGAAGGCTCAGTGAGGTAAAGTAGAAAAAGATTGCGAGTGGGTCCCTTGCTCAGGGACTTGATCTTCATCACTTGATCTAAGTGATGTCAAGAAATGTAGAAGTCTCAGCTCTGAGGTCCTGATCCTCTATAATTATTCAGGCCCTAAATCTTATCATCTGGTTGAAAATGATTTCTTCTTCTCAGGTATCTAGGAGTCATAAATTATAAATGTTACTTTTGTGATCTCTCTGGAATATTCTTAGACTGACATATTGCAGGGAATTTCATGTTTGGACTTGAGACTGGCCATTATCCAAAAAGGACTGCAGTGATCTTCACATACTTATAAGCTTTATCCAGAAACTTACATTATCAAAATATTTATGCCAGCATGAACAAATGCATGTTCATCATTGTTGTGCCACTTTCATCTAAAATGTTCCTTTCACAATGTAAAATCATTAGGAGAAGTAGCTAAGAAAAGTCCAGTAAAAGTCATATTCAGAGACATTTATATAATACAAATGATAATGTTTAATCAATGGTGATTGTCCCGTACAAAAGACTATATCAAACTTAATGATCCAAATCCTCAGATCATAACTTGGCTGAGCTCCACTCAAGTTAATGCCTACAGAAAGTTTGATATCAGATGAAGATCTCTCCCTGAGTTTTACATAGTTCAACAAAATCATTCTTTTCTGGCTCTTAAATTTCTCTTCAGGGAAAGAGCTTAGTGGGGTCCTGTTTACCACAAAGCACTGTATTCCAAGTCAAGTGCTACAATTTCACTGAACACCAAAATAATAAAATAAGAATAAGGTAATTTATTTTCCTAGAATTGGGACTTTTCCTTTGTTTTAGAAACATCTTTGTACTGAGGTGGCTCTTGACTTTACTATTTGGATAAACAGTCACAGGGCATTAAGGGTAGATGAAGGGAAGTCTTGCGAGACAAACTTGATTGCTTCTGTTCTGAGATACGGGCTGAATGTCAAGGAAAGATTCTCAGTAGTTTGTAAGGGAGTGGATTGCAATCTCAAGTAAACAGTAAACAGAAGTGTCTATCTGTTCAGACATTTAAAACTAAACTAAACTAAACACTTGAATATGTGCTTTAAGGAACAATTGTTTTTTTTAGCTGGAAAATTGAATAGAAGATGCAGAGTTATTTCACCTTACCTTCTTTGATTCTCATGATGTAGTCTGTGGTCATTTTGCTGTAATAGTGCACGTTATTATAGTGCTGCTGAAATTTTGGCCCATTAAATTAGCTTCTAATATATTTACAATAAATGAAGAAGTGGCAGGATTCTCCTTCGCCTCTAAATGTCTTCCTAAACAAAAACTGGCTATGTCTTTCCATTTATTTTAAGGTTTTAATGACAAAAACATCATCATGGTGAGTGGTAACCAGGAAGCCTTGGTCTGTATCACTTGATTAAAACTGAATTTTGTTTAATAGCTGTGTTCTTTAGTACCTTTGCTGCTTTAAAATTGACCTGCCATGCTTCATTTTTTTAAAGTACAGGGCATGCTTTCTTGTTTTACAGTATGAAGAAACATGTGTATAGATTACTTTTTCTATTAAATTTCTTCACTTAATGGGATGGGATTTTATTGCTTTATTGCTCCTGGTTTGTTCATGTTGACCTTTTCTACATTCAAGATTAACTGATTTTAGAACTGAACTTTTTAAGAGCTCAAGCCTTCTTGTGCTACATAATTATATTTAAAATTGATCACAGGCTCTGTAGTAGCAGAACTTCAACTGACTGGTGTAAGAAACAGCAATGATGGGTTGACTGCTGGGTCCATCTATTACTCTATCCTCCCTCTAGCAGGAATATATACTTGATTTTGGAGCAGCAGGAACTTGACCATTGCTAGCAATTTAAGGCTATCAGGGAAGGAGGGAATCTTCCCCCTTGCCTGCAACCAGCCTATGTAATAATGTGCTATTGTGCAAGTACTGTGTTATGATTGCATATTGATTTATATGACCAGAGAATGGTGCTCTAAGTTGTGGGTTCTAAGATGTCTCTGTATCTGGGGGTGGAGGCACCCTGGTCTGCACCAGGGAGGAGAGCTGGGCACCCATCACGCCATGGCTATGCCCAGGATGAAGTGTGCCCTGCACCGAATGGCCTGGGGATGGGGGAGCCTGCCTCCTCCATTTCTCCCTGTTGGGAGAGGACTGCCATGGCTTCAAGCAGCACGCTAGTCACACCAACTGAATGTCTAAGCTCCAGCCCCAGGTGAGGCATTGCTGAGCTACTGGCAGCACTTCTCCCCTCTCCATTTATGTCCTCACTGTGAACTCATAGGATTTTTTTAATTAGCCAAATTATGTCTCCTGTTCTTCCTAACCATTAAAACTAATTTCCTTAAAGCTGGGTTACCGCAGGTGTATTTGGAAGTAATGTATGGTAAAGACGTCTTTCCTTCTTCTTTGGTACATTTTTTTATTACTATTTTTAGGGGAAGAAGGGAATTGGATTTTAAAGGAAATCATGACATTTGCCTGCAAGAGCTTCCATTTTAATTTTGGGATGATTCAATAGTGGCAGTGTCTAAAAGTAGAACACAAGGAGAGGTAGAAGTGAGGGTGAGTGAGGTAGTGCTTTATTAATCTATTTCAGCCTACTTGCAATGCATCTTAGAATACTGAAAAGGAATTTTGAATGAACCAAAAGAAAAGGTCAATACTGTACCCTGCAACACTTTAAATGAGAAGGTTAGGAATTTCCACAACCACTGTCTGCTGTAGGATAGGTTAAAACACACACAAAAAGTGTCAGCCATGCAACTAAAATATTGAAACAAAAAGATTTAGTGAATCTCATTTGTAAAAACTGCATTAATGCATATATTTACCAGATAACTGCTCCCCACAAGAATCATAAAAAGCACTGGATAACATTTATCCTCATAAGATTTAGAGCACAATGTAAGTTCTCTGTTAAAAGTGTTAAGTGGTTTGTTTAACTAGAAAAACTATTGTGGGAATTGTATAATGCAGACTCACAGGGAGTGTTTCTTTGATAAGAGCACGGGATAGCAGGGCTTATACTGTTTGATTGTATGCGTGATTTACAGATGCATTTTGATGAATGTACGTAGTGTCTCTCTGACTTCTTAATGTTTCTGAGTATTCACCAGCATCAGTGCTTCTGAGATGTTTTTTGTAGTCCACACTTTGCAGGAGACCTAAATCTTGTGTGATAACACAAAGAGCATGTGTCTTTACAAGTGCCTGATCCTTGTCATTGGGACTGCTGAATGTTGTTAATCTGTTTTTGACAAACCACATTTGATTAAATAGAAGAGAACAAAAATAGGGTAGAAGGAACCAAACCAACTTTTTTACCAAAATTATTTTGTGCGTTTGTGAAACAGTCAAGAGAGAGACCTTGGGGGTTTATTACATAATAAACAAGAGTGTCTGAAAAAGAAACAGCATATACTTTAAGAAAGTGTGACATTAGAAAGAGTACATTGACATGAATGCTGAGTATGCATCTCTATGATTTTGTTCTGAACTGACCTGTATCAATTGAAAATTGACCACTGAATCCTATTCAGAAAGGACTTTTGACAATAATAAGCCCTGTGGTGTGAAAGAGTGAACATATTTCATCTACTTGCCTGGTGAGCTCCATGAATCCAGGGAGATTAATGGAGTTACAAGAAATGGAAGAAAAATTCTCGAGACTTCCAGCCTTCTTATGGAGATGTGATTTGCGTGTCAAACAGTTTTACATCCTCTCAAGAAAGGACTTTGCTTTCTTTAGGTGAACAATCATTGCAATGATCTGTTGAGCTAAAGATTGTCTAGCAAATATAGTCTTGCTAGACAGAACAATCTGTACTGTGTTATTTCTTTACACAGGGCTTGTTCATGAAATTGCACATAAATATGAGGGAAAATATTTGAAACCTAAAACCAGAGTGAATGTTCTTGGAAACAGGTATGCAACTATTCAACTTGAATGAGCTATATCAGGGTTTTATCACTCTTAAAATATTTCTTTTCATTTAGACAGTAAGAGCAAACAGACACTTCAACTTCTATTGTTCAGCAAAATAAATGAAATCATTTAAACTTAATGAAAAAATGCAAGTACCCGAAATATCCATTCCAATTTTTAAAGTTCGATAAAAGTACAAGTATCATCATCCAATACTAGGATAATTTAGGTGAGTTTAACAATGAGTAATCTCTCTGATTCTCCGACTGAGATGCACATTTACTCCACAAATGTGTGAAGGATTCATGCATTGCAGAGCCATAAGAGAATGGAAGGTATGTTCCCTGCAACAGTAGTCTGCCATTAAAACTAATCCTCAAAAATAAGGAACATTTCTGATGTATAACATTACATTCATACAGGTTGTACATAGAAAATAAATCCATATTAGAATAACACTGATACATTGTAAATTAAATTACTTTGGTAATGCTAGAATGAAAGCAAAGGTTGTCTTCATTTGTCTGTTCCGCTTATGCATTCTAATCCCATTTTATTTTTGTTGTTTTCCCCCTTGTATGGAGCACAGAGTTTATGCAGAATGCACAATGCTGCTCTAATGAGCAATGCTATGTAGCATTTAGCTCAACACTCTCTACCCCCACAGAGGCCAAACTGATTTTCCTCACAGATTTTTCTTTGGGGCTTATCATATTCACAGATGAGTTGTTCATAAACAGTAATGTCTGTGTTCTGACAACACTATGATAAAAGGCTTTATTTTTATCTTTTCTAAAGACATGGAGACTGATAGGCATAGAGGTTACTGTCTAAAGAACTATTCCTTTTAAGTTTTTAGCTTGAAACATTTGGGATTTATCTTGTCTAATATTGCATAGCATTCACATATTTCAGTGCATTTCACGTTGGCTTCATGTGCAGCCATGAGTTTACAGTAGCTCTGCAACTTAGGCCACAGATGTCTTAAGTCAGACACTCAGAAAATAAGGAACGTACAATTAGAGTGATCTTCACCAACAGCCCTCAGTACGTGTTTACTGCTTCTTATCGCAAATGAATTAGGGGACCAGCGGCAAGACCCTCCTTCACTGCCCCATCATTCTTACATCATGTTTCATCCTTAGATCTGATCCTTTCTGTATGATCAAGTGTTTTTTCCTAGGACTCACTGGAAAAAGTCCCCCAAATACATGGTTTTAATGTACAAAAGGGACTGAATTAAGTTAACAAATGTAACCATGATTCTGGCTCTTCCCACATTTGATGAATTTAATTGTACCTGCTTAAGAATATTCTTTCAATACAAATTTTATGTGTGTATGCATGCATGTGTGAAATTCCCTCCGTTTTGGTTTCTGCTTTTTTTTTTAAAAAAAAAATAAACTGTATTATGCTGATATCCATGTGAATCATCAGCACATAAATTTTCCCACATATATTTTGCCACATAAATTTCAGTCACCTGAGCTAATACAGTAGCTGATAAAGCAGTAGGATCTAGTTCTCTCTGGTCCTTCATGAAAGGATGAAACTGTTGGAAAATAAAATAGAAAAAGCAAGACACTGAATTATGTTCCTGGTTGAGCATGTATTGGGAACTGAACTTCAAACCTAACTCTTTCTTGTCCATGATCTTTTCTTTCTCCCCCGAGTCTTTGCCCTGTCCCCACTCTCCTCACTTCATTGGTTTCTATCCTCTCCTCAGATGTCTCATGATAGCTCCAGTTTCTTTAACCAGACACTTGTACTTTTCTCCTCCCAGCTTCTGGTTCCTCATTGCTGCCATCTTTTCATATTTTCTAACTGGTTATCAAGTTCACCTCATAACCTCATCTCAGCTTCTCCCTATCTCCTGAACAACTTTGGGTGCTAGCACATGCCCCTGAATTTAACTTCTCCTTTCAGTCACAGCAGCTCATGGCTTCTCCATTCCTCTTTACCCACTCACAGGTCTAACACTTGTCTTTTCTATGGACAGGCTAATCAGCTTCTTGTCCAACTCCTGTGGCTCCTACCAACAACATCACTAGGATCACAGGAGTGACAACCTCTTCTCTAGGCTTAAGTGCACCTGCTAAACAGTAATGCTGAGAGGTAGATTTAGGGGGATAGTTTCTCAAAAAAACAGCTAATGGAGAGCAGGGGTGCAGAACATTCAGAGGAGTCTCCTCATTTCTGGGCAAGCATAAAGCAGGGGATGGATAAAGCCTACATTTCTTACTGAATTCTGCAGTCTTAAGCAGTTGTTGTTGGTCCTAGTTACTGATGCTTAGAGATACAACTGAAGGGAATGCAAGGCTCTCAACAAGCTCATGTTCACGTGTGATCTTCAAGGGATTTAGCATGAACTGTAAGCAGTTGCTACTGAATGTGTGCAAAATGTCTTTATCAAAGGCAAATCTGGAGTAGGTTTTACCCCAAAACATTCAAAGGAATGCCTGTGACTTGGAAAGGGTCCCCTACTAAATTTCAGGTCTTACCAGTGTATAATAGTGGGAGCCACATTAAAAAAATATCTCTAAAATTTCAGTAAGGAATTAACAGTATATTTTCCCCTCGGTCTCATTCTATAAAGTGGCTAAAAATCATTACAAAAGATAACAAAACCAAGCCTAATAGATATAATCCATATGGAAAGTCTTACCTTGACACTTTAAATTTAATGAAGTTGCAAGTGATGGGAAGATGGGTATAAGAATGAAAAATATTGGTCTGCTTTAATAATGAGAAATGTTTTCACTTCTGTTGGACAACTGTAATAATTTTTAATTAGATAAAATGGACTATCAAGCTAATATACTTCTGTGTAGGTCTCTTCCATTAAGAAATATTATCAATATAGAAAACAGTCTAGTCAGCTAATTCTTTCTAGCAGAAGACTGTCTATCTCTGCTCTCCTCTGTGGTAAGCAAATACGGCAGTTGGTCATGAGGTCGGAACTCTCCTAGGGCATCTGTATGGAGAATAACAGTAATGTCGTATTCAGAATTTGCCCCAAGATTTTTAACAAACAAAGCAAACTTTCAGGAATAGCAACATACAAAACTTCAATGGAAGCTTCATTCTAGGAGAAAACTGACAAACATTAACACCATGTTGCAATGGATGATTGTTCCTAGCATTCTTCAGAAAGTTTATCTGAAAAAAGGAAAAGTTTGAGAATGTATGTTAATAGTAGATAGCTATGAATTGAATACAAACAACAACCTGTTAAATAAGAAACTGTCAGTCTAGATAGCTGCATTTCAGAAAAAGACTTAACTTTACTAATTAAATCTCCAACTGTAAAAGTTTTCAAAGCCAGGCTAACAATAACAAAAGTGATGTCCTGTTTACATAGTAACAATAGGACCCAGAATATGATATTCTTCAGTCAATCATTTCTCTTTCTCTCACATTTCAAAATGATAATATATTGCTGAGGAGAGGCAATAATTTGATCTTTTAAAAACGTATTTATTAGCTTTAGCAAGTCAATTGGGACATACAAAGTTTTTCTATATAACAATAATAAAGCACCCCAATCTGCCTTTCAACAGGGAAGTATACTTGAGGTTCTATCAAAAAAGGCATTTTAAAAGCTTATTACTTTGCTAAAAATTGCTCCATTCAAGTTACCGAAGAAAAAGCTACAGAAATACAATGAAAAAAAATTACCCACTCTGCCGTCATTAGAGGAAGTCAATTATCAGTTGGACCAAAAGAGTTTTCAGCTAAAGTAATTAAACTTGAGGTTGTGTGACATTGCTGTCATTTCAGTGAGATCCTCCTACACTTCCCTGTGACTGATTTATCCAGACAGTAGAAGTTGGAGTGTAGATTTTCTGTTAATATACTAAATTATTTTCTCTCTGAGCTGCTCTCAGATGATTTTACAGTGCTTTCTTGGTAACAGATCACATTTTCAAGATTTCCATTAGGGATGTCTATTGAAATTTACTTTAAACACATAAAAGTAACTAACAGCACAACTTTTTCTGTTTTTCCCTCTCCTCTGAAAAGTTTAATAACTGAACCATGAGCTCCTGAGGAAAGCAAATAATAACAAAAAAGAATGAGAAAAGATTTTACTAAGTTTCTGTTCCATCAGATTTTTATTGAAAACAATATTGTTTGCCTGAAATTCACAGGAGAGTATTATGAAAAGAGGAAAAAAAAAAGCATGTACTGCTTATCACACTTTCTCCAATCTGTAACAAATTAAAAGAAGTAGAAGACATCACTAATACCTTGAGAAAATATTTCACAGTCACGTTGTCCATTGAACATCCTATTTAGCAACCCATTGAGAAATCTACTGGGTACCCTTGAGTGACAGTGGCTAGACTCCCTGACCCCCCCATGAAAAGGCAAGTTGGGCTCCCAGGTGACTCAGTTCTCAACCATTTGATGCTTGGAAGCAAACTGAAATTGCAAATGAGTCATTAATCTTTGTCATCCACTTACAGATCCCTGGGAAATCAAAACTGTCAACTCCTACTGTTTGCAGGTGCATAATGCAGTAAAACCCCCAAGAAGTTTTTACCTGAGCGAGCAGTATATGCCTACAAATTCTTGCTGTTTGCTTGAAACAAGAGACAGTAGCACAGAACAGCTGGAAGGACACGTTTGTAGCAAAGGTATCGGTGGACTCAAGAGAGATGAACTCCCATTTGGAAACAAGAAGAAAAAAGTGTGGGGGCTTTTGGCCATTTTAGGCCAGTTTCTGATTTCAGGTTCATTAATGTAAAACCATGGTGACTCAGATGACTTCAACTGAGTTAATTCATGTTTGCAGTTCTCTCCAATTATTATGAACAGAGAAATCACAGATCATAGGTGTGCTAAGTACCACAAGATGTCATGATGACCATTTCCTACTCAAAATCAGGATCTGTTACATCAAATCAGGGTATTATTTTGTTTTGTTTTTAAAGCTGCAAGGATTGAAATTTAATATTTCTCCTTGGCATTGGTTTCCAGTCATTCTCTGCCTTGTTGAATCTAATCTCAATCTCCCTTCCTCCATTTCAACTGGCTATTCTCTGTTCTTTCCACACATGACAAGAAAATGAGTTTATTCACTTCTTTATAACTAGTTTATAGACATTTGCAGACCAATGTCTCCTGCCACAATGCTTTTGATGTGCCTTCATCAATCAGATTTTCCAGACCTCTGCTATTTCTTAGTACTCATCTTTGGGCTCTTTACAGTTGACCCCTGTCCTCCTGAAATGCAGCATCCAAACCCAGAATGCTTTGGGAAGCAGCAGATACCAAGGAAGTCTGAAGAATTACTTAATGTCCTACAAACAAGACTGCTTTTACTACATTTTGCAAGTATTTGTCTTCTCTTCTGTAACAATGTGACACAGGTGACCTACGTGCAGCTTTATAATACTTACGTCCTTTTTCTTTGTACAGTTATTTGAATAGCCATCCTCCATCCTTGCTTTGAAACCTTATACATTCAAGGTATTTTGAATTGCATTCCCCATTTCCCAGGCTGTAGCTCCAATTAAAACATTTTGAGTTATTATCCTGAGCTCCTGTGTACATGCAGCCCCTCCATCTTGGAGTCATTTGTAAATTTAGTAAGATTATTCTCTATTTTTCATTCAGAAATCAAAATCTGAATCTTACCAGACTCTGGACAGATCATTGTGAAATCCTATGCAATATATTTTTTCTGCTTAACCCTGTATTTTCTAATAATTTCAAAATGAAAATAAACATATTTCTAAATAGTTCCAATAAGCAATTTACAATTAATTGATCAAAGTAGTGTTTGATAGAAAATTTGCTCTTTTCTTATTATGTAACTGCTTAATCATATTTTAGGTATTGGGTCAAATTTCTCCCTTACCATGTAGTTCCACTATTGCGGTTACATGAATAAGCTTACTTCATGTGAATCATAAAAAACAAGTTACCTGGTGCCAAATATATTTTCATAACTTACACATTTTTTGTACTTATTATAATAGCACTTTGACTTCATGTGTTGCTTTCCATCACTGGCTCAGCCACCACATAAAACAATTTAATCATGTCTCTTTGCAGATGAGAAAGCTGAAGCACTCAAGAGATTTGCTTCAGCTCACAGGTGAAACAAGGATATAAACCCTGTTTCCTGAAATGAAGTCTCAGCCAGTGTCTGTGCACAATGAATATAGTAAGAATTTCTGGGTGTGCTTTTCTGCAGTAATGTAATTTCTGCTGACAAAAAAGATTTAGAGATTCATTAACTTACCATTCAACGTTTTCCCATTTTGTCATTAGCATTAAAAAAAGGCAAAGCAGAACAATTCCCCAAACACTGCCCTTATTTTTTTTTCCATTTTTGGATAAAATATTGTCAGCAAGCAATTCTCAGAGTCCTTGGGAACCTCAAATATCCTGGTTAGTGTTTGGAACTTCTCTGATTTGGGTAATTTGTATATATACTACTTTATTTTTCACATTCATCTCTAATTATACACTTTGGTCATTACCAAGCCTCACATGCTAAGTAAGACTCCGTTGTCTCTGTCTTCATCTCCTCTTCTTGCTTGTGCTAGAGACAGATATTTATGCTCTGCTAGTGCTTCTGCTCACTTTTTTACCTTCAGTATAAATATTCTGATGAGCCATGTAACTCTAGTAATACATTCAGTATTGCCTTTCCTTATGCTTTGAAAAGTTTACATGCTACATATGTCACATATGCTTTCACATAGTGAATAGGTACCAAGCATTTGTGAGCCTTTTATGTTCCTCTGAACCATCCTCAGTGCCAAGGTCCTTGATGTACTCTTGCTGGAATATGCCAGAGCTGAGCTGCAGTGTATTGCAGGGCTACCCACCTGGTGCCTGATAAACCTGGACCAACCCCAGTGTAGCTCTGCCTGCTGCCTAAGCTGTTTTCTGCCATCACATAATATAAAGCATATCTGCTGTCTGGGTCTGGCATAAATGGCTATAAAGGAATTGAGATCTTGTCAAGAAGTTGGGTAGATGTGGTATATTATGCTTAGTGCGAAGTTTTCATTAAGCCCATATGACTTATCTCTTGATTATTTTTAATACTACACACTGTATTGCTTTGTGGCTTACAGGTGCATATTAGTCTGTAAATTGCAATTCTCAAGTTTTCATATGCATGCCCCTGAAACTTTTTATGAATCTTTCCACCATCTATAAAGTGAAGAAAATAACCATTTTTATCCAGCTGCCAACAGCATTTCACAGAATGGTAAATGTTGGAAGGGACCTCTGGAGACCATCTAGTCCAACCCCCTGCCAAAGCAGGTTCACTTAGAGCACGTTGCACACGGTCACATCCAGGCAGGTTTTGAATACTTCCAGAGAAGGAAACTCCACAACCTCCCTGGGCAGCCTGTTCCAGTGCTCTGCCACTCTCAAAGTAAAGAAGCTTTTTCTCATATTTAAATGGAGCTTCCCATGTTTCAGTTTGTGCCTGTTGCCCCTTGTCCTGTCACTGGGCACCACTGAGAAGAGTCTGGCCCCATCCTCTTGACACCCTCCCCTAAGGTATTTGTAAATGTTGGTGAGATCCCCTCTCAGTCTTCTTTTCTCCAGGCTAAACATAACCAGCTCTCTCAGCCTTTCCTCATAAGACAGATGCTCCAGTCCCCTAATCATCGTAGCCCTCTTCTGGACTATCTTCAGTAGTTCCTTGTCTTTGCTGGTGACAAATCATTTCATTTGCTGGTGATAAATCTTTATTAGGAGGCTGAAATATCTTGTGAACTAAGTACTGATCTGAAACTCTGAAAAACATATTCCATTACCTGGCTTAATCACAGACTTCCTATGTAACCCTGGGCTTCATATTTACTCTTTGCTGTCTCTGCAAAATCAAAACAGTGCTTCCTTTCCCCAAACTGGTGTTAAGAGGTTATATTTAATTGGATTGAGAAAGCATGACAAAAGTGAAGAGAAGAAAGAAGAGGAAAGAAGAAAGGAGACGACATTCATGGCTCCATAGGATGCTGTTATGGTGTGTTTCCTTACATGCAGAATAGAAGCAATTTTTGAACAAATCTGTTTCTTATTCATTGCAGTGTACAGTTGTATCCTTTCTATATAATACAGGACAGAGGATTAATAAGACTCCTCCTTTCTTCCTAATAATTGTTGAAAGGTTTTCAAAATAATCACCTACATTTTTTGTGCTGCTTAAGTACTTAATTCCCATACCCACTCAAGTTCAAAATATGCTTGCATGCGAGAAAAGCGGTTCTTTAGAAAGCATCAGCTACACATATCAGTAGGCTTGATTAGGTTCTATTTTCCCATAAAAAAGGTAATGAAGTCTTGTTTTATTCTTTTATTACACTTATACTATAAAAAAGTTGAGTTTGATTGTCAGAGTGGTTATTCTTCTGCAGGGAATAACCTTCAAGTGTATGTATATAACAGCAGAGGCACTCCAAATTGAAATGATTAATGTCAAATCATTTTGTATGCTTATAGCTTGCAAATATCATATTTGTAGACTCAGGGATATGGCGTGCCTTGTTGTGTAACATACGCTTGAGTATTCACAGGCTTTCTTCCACAAGCATGTCCTGGTACCTGCAGCTGGTGAAAAGGCTGAACAAAAGGTCAAGATTTAGCTCTGAAAGTGTCCTCTAAATCTTGTAAAGGTTCATGTTCATTCTATTGAGAAATGTGGGTGAATAAAATACATCAAGCCATAAATACTCTAATACATTTTAGCCATCCTGACAAAATGCATTTTCAGACATTCCCCTAAGTACCCATAGTCAGATCAGATTGGTTTATCTTTGTGTAAACTCTGTACAGCCCTTCATGGAATAAGAATGAGCCTTCATGCAAGGGCTGTAATATCCCATTCTCTCTCTGTACTTCTCAAACTGCAGAAATCGCAAGCCTACACCTTCTGGTAAAGCTCCAGCCCAATGCTGAGCTATGTGCTATTCCCAGTGCATTCCCTCAAGCATTTGTGGTGCACACAATGCAGGCAAGGACAGCAGGGGCACTAAAGGGAGTCCAAGAACAAGAATACAGATAGGAATCTTCCCCTGGGTAACGGTTATGTACTTCCAAAATGTTAAAGTCACCACCTTTGCAACGTGAATACTTCTGGAAAACATTTTTTTTTTCACAAAGGAAATAGAATGAAAGTTATTGTATTGCCTGCCGTATTATAGTTGCCTGTGCAAACCGCATGAAGTTCAACAAGGCCAAGTGCAAGGTCCTGCATGCGGGTCGGGGCAATCCCAAGCACAAATACAGGCTGGGTGGAGCATGGATTGAGAGCAACCTTGAGGAGAAGGACTTGGGGGTGATGGCTGACAAGAAGCTCAACATGAGCCAGCAGTGTGCACTTGCAGCCCAGAAGGCCAACCGCATCCTGGGCTGCATCAAAGAAGCGTGGCCAGCAGGTCGAGAGAGGTGATACTGCCCCTCTACTCTGCTCTTGTGAGGCCCCACCTGGAGTACTGCATTCAGCTCTGGGGCCCCCAACATAAGAAGGACATGGAGCTGTTGGAGTGAGTCCAGAGGAAGGCCACAAAGATGAGAGGGCTGGAGCACCTCTGCTGTGAAGAGAGGCTGAGAGAGTTGGGGTTGTTCAGCCTGGAGAAGAGAAGGATCCTGGGAGACCTTCTAGCATCCTTCCAGTATCTGAAGGGGGCCTACAGGAAAGTGGGAGAGGGACTTTTTACAAGGGCACGTAGTAATAGGACGAGGGGGAATGGTTTTAAACTGAAAGAGGGTAGATTTAGATGAGATATTAGGAAGAAATTCTTGACTGTGAGGGTGGTGAGACACTGGAACAGGTTGCCCAGAGAAGCTGTGGCTGCCCCCTCCCTGTCTGTGTTTAAGACCAGGATGGATGAGGCTTTGAGCAACCTGGTCTAGTGGAAAGGTGTCCCTGCCTGTGACAGGGAGGTTGGAACTAGGTGATCTTTAAGGTCCCTTCCAACCCAAACCATTCTATGATTCTATGATTCTGTGATTCTATGATTAAGAGCACATAAACATCTCCAACTACAAAAAATAGTAAAGATGAAGTATAGATCCAAATCATATCAAACTGACCTGCCATGTAAACAGCAGCTGTTGGTCCCATGTGTTCAGTACACAACTAAGCCTAACTTTAATTGAGTACTGGTTTATTGTCTAAGTATTAATCAATTAACTAAGGATAGCAGCTAGGAAAACAGTTTTCATCTCCTGAACATTTGGTAAAGGTGTATTATTTTCCTTCCTAAAAATAGGGTGAAAAGTAAAGAATGGTAAAAAATGACCGAGAAAGAAATTGGTGGGGGAGGGGAGATAATCAAATTATTTCACTTAAATAATGAAAAATATTTTATTTTTTATGTCAATAATGTTTTGCTTTAATATTTTTTACTAAACAGCTTCAAAATGAAAAGTCATTATCCTTAAGAAAGCTGATTTATATACAATTTTCAGTTGAAACTTTTCTTCCAATTAATTTGAAGTGAAGAAATTAAAAATCTCTCATAATTTCCTACAAAAATAGGAAATTTTTGCCTTTCCATGACATGTCGTTTTTGAAAAAGAAATTTTTTGGCCTAAAACTAAAAAACTAAAACAGCAATTCTGTTAAAGCTCCTTTGCTCAGTGGTACTGAAAGCTTAGTTTCAGCCACAGTCAAGACCAAATTAAGTCTCTTGACAAGAGGATTGGTCAGAATACTACAGCTTTTTAGCATTGGCTAGAATTACAGTTATTTGAAGATCACCCTTTTGTTATGATAACTGAATGTTTCTGCTCGTAATCTCAGTCAGACTTAGAGGCAAGCTGCTGCAATGTTTCAGAAGCTTTAAAATTTTCAAGGATTGCTTTCAGTTTTTTTTTGTTAGTCAACTTCTTTCATCTTTGAATAATGTGAATCTCCTATGGACTGACTTGTAGTTAGTGTATTCAATCCTATAAAAGCGTCTACCTCCTGGAGTTAACGACTCATTTGGGTGTCCCATACTGTAGCTTGAGACATGCTGTTTTCCCTAGGAGCTCTGACAGGATGGTTAGTATGTGGAGGGGCCAGTGAGGTTCTGAGCTGGAATAGGAGGGTGGGTTTTTTTCATGAAGATCCGTAAAGGGGTTAAAATATAAGTCTGGCATAAAAAAACCCATGGAGACAAGTCTCCTAGACAATGACAGCACCTAGTGAATTGACTTTTGAAAACAGTTGTGGCAAACTACTGCTTTGAATTGCAATATATAATCTCTCAGTGATACAACTTTTATTACTTAATTTAAATCACTCCTCAAGATTTCAGAATCTCTGTTAAATAGAGTCAGTCCTTACTCTGTGTGCATGGCTAAGCATGTTAAAAACTTCAAATGGAAAGAAGTTATTCTACTGAGCAAGGAAAAATCATAGACAATAAATTACCTGGAAATCTCTCAGGTCTTGTAAAGGTAGAAGCGGTATGTGCTGCCAGTACTTCCTTGCCTCTTCCAGCTTCTCAGAAGATGTAGTAGCATGTTAGATGACATGGGCATATTGTCCACCCAAGCTCTCAGCTGTTTTTAGTAATCTGTATGAGGAGACAAAGTAACACTCTATGGAATAAATTTCCAGTGAGGTACATGCAAGCACTTAGACTTACAATTTTCATTAATAGTTATAGAAAATTGCAGCAACTAACAGCACAGACTCCAAATCATGTCAGCAAGCAGAGACAGAGACATTTATTCTGTGGCACACCCACCTTTCATACACACCTTCAGTACCTTCCCAACCAATCAGGCCTTCCCATCAAACAGGCCATCAAAAACAGCTGGACCCTTTCAGCCAAGCTCCTTGCAGACTTCAGCATAAACACTAACTCTGCTTCTCTTTATCTATTACTCCCAAGGTCACCCTCCCACCAGGGTAATCAGCTCCTCGGTGCTTTCCACCCAAGCTCTGTTTAACTCTTGTAATGCCACATCTCCCCCTTTCTGTTTGTTTAACTCTTGTAATGCCACAGAAGATGTATGTTGTGTTCCCCACACACCCAACTGAACATTTTTTGATCTATCAATAGAACAAATAATCACCATAGAACCGTGTAGCAGCTAAGAAGTGATTGCAAAGATTTTTACATAGCTCCAGATTATGAAAAAAATTAACTATTTTGTGACTGCACATTTATTCATAAGGTGAGAAGAAAAATTATCAGCTCCAAATTCAGTGATAGCACAGTGCTTATATAGTAGCCATTTATGTCCCAACATGTAGACGAATACTAAAATTGAGTGCTCGTACTGATTTTTTATTTTAAGCCAACATTGGAGTTTGTGTTACAGATGCTGTAGATATTTTCCAGTCATTTCATTTGAGCTGCTTTGGAAGATATTCTGGTATTCTGTAATTCTAAGGCATATGCAATCCACAGTTCTGTGGTACAGTGCCAGTGAAATCAGATCTCTGACTCCTTTAGACAAATAGCCCTGGTCAGTCCTGTTGCATTTGAATACCCTTAAATTCCTGCAGGAGAGGTACATTTTCCCAATTATTCATAATACAAATTTAAATTACTGACACTAGATATTCTTTTCTTTGCTAGCTTCTAGGGACCACATGAAGTGAGTAGTCACAGTTATTCCAGGACATACAGTTAAAAAGCACTTTTGCAGAGAGAAAACAGGAACGAGAGGTCATATAGTTGTTTCTCTGTACCAACTCTGTCAGACCGGCTTTCTGTTATGTCCAGTTTCTGTCCCCAGAAACTCTACTTGTTAATGTGAATAAAAAAAAAAAAAAACACAGATGAAAAAATAATCTTTGGACATGAATCTTTATGGATGTTGGAGAAGTTTGTATTTGCTGAGAATCTGGCTATGATAGCATTGTCTAATGAAATTCAGAAGATTCAGAGAAAAATTTCTCCACATAGAATCAACTGGTACTTCAACAATCCCCAACAGATATGGCTACTTACTCTTTGGCAAGGCAAGGAGGTTTGAATATTAACTTTTTTTCCCCCATTTACATTTGTAAATTCAATAGATTATCAGCATTTCTGTATGTAATAATGGCAAAGATTTTACATTAAAGCAGAAATGCCCATATGATAGATAATGTAACTCTTTGTTTTCAGTTTATTGTGTGGTTACCATATGTTTGGTAGAGAGATTGTGTCTGGACAGCAGGAAGGATTAGTGCTGGAAGGCCCTGGAGATGTAATCCATGCACATGTAGCATGTTTTTGTGCCTCCTACACTCAGGGTAAAGTAACTTTCTTTGGAGAGGGGATGAGATTGCTCACGTGCCCTCAGGGAAGCCACGTGCTGAGCTGGGAGAAATATTTGAAGTGAAATGGACCAAGCAGAGAAAAGCAGTGGGGGAGTCCATAGCATGAGCAAAGTGGCTGCTGAGAGGAGCAAGGGACAGGCAATCAGTGCTCTGAGAGAGTGGAAAGAAGGAGTGTTTTCTAGGGGCACCAAAAAAAAACCGCATTATGCTTTCTGCAACTAAGGAAACACCTGCTTTGAACGGACTGAATGCAAGACCAGGGGAGAGGACATGACCTTCACTGATATAGTCAGTATAGGGGAGATTTCTTTTCAACCTGTCTAATGCAGCAGATCTGAGTTGTTTCTGTTATTAAGGTGAGTTGTTCTAGTTGGAAAAAAAGTGGATTAGATCATGTGCTTGGTTTGTTCTGAACCTTCCCTATCCACCTCAAAGCTAACTTAGAGTCTAATCATAGTTAGGAAAAGCTGACATTTAGGTCATTGGAATGAAACAGACTTTTCCTCAGCCAGGGTTTTTCTTTGCTTTGAGCTCTTGTTAGAAACAAACTAACTTTAAACATAAGTAAATCTTTTCCTCTCTGTTTTTGATCCAACCCTATGACTCTTATGGGAGAATCTTGCCTTTATTCTCTCTTGTTCTGGCAACAGAAAACATATAAGCAAAAGGAGTAGACCCAGATGAAACTCTTTGCTGATACATCTATGGCCAGATGGCTCATCACAAGATATTTAAAATTCAAGTAGCCATATTTATCTGCAATTAATTTTTATGGAAGTAGTGTTATATTGCAGAACAGAGAAAATGGTCAAAACAACTTTTCCATCATGCATATTTGAAATTTACAGTACCTTGAACCTAACACTCTGCTTCTGTTTTTGTTAGTAAATCGGATGAAGAAATGTGTATAGAAACTGTCTAGAGCAATTTTAGGCCTTAATATTTGAGATGGATTCAGTCTTTACACAGAAAATACCACAGAGAAATCAGAATGAAATTCTGCACATCTATGCACATCTATTTACTTGGAGTAAACAACACATTCTCGTGTCTCAAAATCCCTTGATAACCTTGTTTATTGCTCTGCTAGGTCATTTGATGTAAATAATCACTCCTGCAATTTCTCCTTGCTGAGACAGCTAGTAGCTAGTAGGTTTGAAGCTGTGGGCAGGAAGAATGGATGAAGTATCTGGTCCCTTGTCTCATAAGAGTCTGCAAATCAAAGAATTCTTACTATATTTAAAGGGCCTTATGGGCTGCCACTGTGCATTTGGATCACAATAAATACATGTATTCAAGGAGCATTTTTTCTATTAAAACAGTTGGATCTCCGCTTTAGAAAACCTGTTACTGGGGTACATTGCTACCATCTCAAGTTTCTACATTTTTCTCCATGCCTGCTCCCTCTGTGAGGCATTTGCACTGCAGATGGAGACTCTTCTGGGTACATTGCCCTATATTTACACTCCTTCTTCACTGAGGACTTTTGGAAGTGTCTCCATGTAATTTTGGAACTTATGAACATCAAGCAAAGATGGAAAGTAAGGCAGCATCTACACTTTGGACCTGCACATCACTGTTCTCCAAATGTCCAACCTGGTGGCCTTAGAGTAGTCTAGCAGTAACTGCTACTTTTAATCTAGAGAAGGGGAACATCTTTAACCCATTACTCTTCGATGGGTTAAAAACTGATTGGATGGCCCAGAGAGTGGTGGTGAATAGGGCAAAGTCCAACTGGCGGCCGGTCACTAGCGGTGTTCCCCAGGGCTCAGTTTTGGGGCCGGAGCTGTGCAATATCTTTATAGATGATCTAGACATAGAGATTGAGTGCACCCTCAGCAAATTTGCAGATGACACCAAGCTGGGTGGGAGTGTCGATCTGCTGGAGGGTAGGAAGGCCCTACAGAGGGATCTGGATAGGTTAGATAGATGGGCCGAGACCAACGGCATGAGGTTCAACAAGAACAAGTGCCAGGTCTTACACTTTGGCCACAACAACCCCATGCAGCACTACAGGCTGGGGGAAGAGTGATTAGAAAGTGGCCTGGCGGAAAGAGACCTGGGGGTGCTGATCGACAGCCGGCTAAACATGAGCCAGCAGTGTGCCCAGGTGGCCAAGAAGGCCAATGGCATCCTGGCCTCTATTAAGAATAGTGTAGCCAGCCGGTCTAGTGAAGTGATTATCCCTCTGTACTGGGCACTGGTGAGGCCGCACATTGAATACTGTGTCCAGTTCTGGGCCCCGCACTTCAAGAAAGGTGTTGAGGTGTTGGAGCGAGCCCAGAGGAGGGCGACCAAGCTGGTGCAGGGTCTGGAGGGTCTGACCTACGAGGAATGGCTGAGGGAGCTGGGGTTGTTTAGCCTGGAGAAGAGGAGGCTCAGAGGTGACCTTATTGCAGTCTACACCTACCTGAAGGGAGGTTGTAGTGGAGTGGGAGTTGGCCTCTTCTCCCAGGCAACTAGCGATAGGACAAGAGGACATAGCCTCAAGCTTTGCCAGGGGAGGTTCAGGTTGGACTTTAGGAAGAAATTCTTCTCAGAAGGGGTCATTAGACATTGGAACGGGCTGCCCAGGGAGGTGGTGGAGTCACCATCTCTGGATGCATTTAAGAAAAGACTTAGTGTCATGGTCTAGTTGACATGGTGGTGTCAGGGCAATGGTTGGACTCGATGATCCCTGAGGTCTCTTCCAACCTGATTGATTCTGTGATTCTGTGATCTTTGATAGCTGATTTGAGCAGAAATATGAAATATTTCAGGCATATCAAAAAGTTCAAGAATAACATGGAGGACAGATTTTTCTTTGAAAGAGGGTAATTGATTGACCTAAATGAGTCCCTGGGGCTTATATAAGATACTCTGAATGTAGCAATTGAGATTATGTGCACAAAGGAGTTTTATTTAGTTTTTGTATTATATTTTTAAGCTTCAGTATGTACAAAAACTATTTTTGATAAGCAGTTTGTCTAATATTGCAGAAAGAGGACATTGTGTAATATTTCCAAGCACTAGCAGCATTAATGATATATGCTTCATGTTGTATACAATAATTTTTCAGAGTCTGTTGTTTGTAAAACTCCTGAAGTATAAATATTTTCATTAAATACTGTTAAAAATAAGAATTATTAAAGTTATTGTCAATAAGCATTTTAAATTAAAATTATGGCTTGTTTAAATATTTATTGAAAAGAAATAGCAATATCATGTTTTGATATCAATTCCTCCCAAAATTAACAGGAGTGTGATTTGATGGATATATGCTTAGGAGGCAAAGAGAGAGCAATTGAATTTTCAATACTGCCAATGTCCTGGTTTTGCACGGATAAAATTTATAGAATCAATTTTCTGTTACATTTTGTTTCAGTTTGTGGTCATCTGTGGTATGGTGATCAAGGCCATTAGCAGTGAAAGCAGGACAGCTGACCCAGGCTGGCCCACACGTGTATTCTGTAACTAACATCACGTTTACTATAAGTGAGAAAGTTTGGTAGGGATGGTGGGGGGTGTTCTTTGCACTGATCTGCTCTCCCTCCTTCTCCTTAATGGTTGCTGTCCCTGGAGGGACTTGCCAATTCCTTTTCTTGGCTGGGGAGGGGTCTTGGGTGATGGAACAATTGGCTATTGTTTAGCCCTGGGTGAAAGCTAAATGAAGACACTTGCGCAGTAATACTTTGTGATTCACTTAACGTTTCATGGCTGTTTCCCTATATTGTAGTTGCCTTAAGGATCTTTGTTTCTACTAGGTCCCCTTTATGCAAAATAAATGCACTCTAAGATTTTCTCAAAGCTCTATGAGCTTATACTTTCTAAAGATATCTTTAAACCTCAGAGAAAAGTCATCAAGGATAAGGTAATAAATGTACCAAACTTATTACCCATACTCTACTCTGTCAAATAAGACCCTCTACTATCCATATAAAGCTAGTTGTAAGAAGATTTCTCATTGTTTTAGAATTCATGGATATTTCTGTCATCTGTTCCCCAGAGTAGTTGATTTGCTGTCAGCTCAGGAGGCTATTAAAATGAACAGTCTGTCCTGAAAACTTTGTAAGTTGCACATGGCTGTTGCAAAACTTGAACCTTCACTTCCCAGGAAACAATATCATACACCCATATCTGTTTGATGGACCTATCTTAATGCCACTGTACTCTTCAAAATCCCATTTAAGGAGAGACCAGTAGAAGGCTTCAGTGGACTTTGCACAAAGATAAACTTTCCTCTTTTTAAATGTACCCTATTATTTAGGAAATAAAATACTCAACAATTTTACCTGGACAATGTGTTCAGGAGCAACAGTATAAGTCTTCTCTAAAACTTAAAGTTGTTAGTTAAGGGCACAAAAAAAATCTGTAAAACTTAGTCACCTCTTTTCACTCTGCAACTTTTAAAAATAGCCAAGATTAAATAAAAATTTTGTTTGTAGTGTTGGAATGACTGCAGCTACTTGTTGAAATCCACAATTTTCAGATATTCCAAAGTAAAGACCACAACTCCATAAACATAAAAAATCCACATTGACATCACAACTTCTCAAGTTATGAAGTGACATTCTTAGACTGGAGTTTCTCTCTTTCCATTAGAAGCTCAATGGCCAGGAATCATTCCCTAAAATATCAACAACCTAAGTGGAAGCTTATTAAGAAGTAAAGGGAAAAAAACAATTAAACAAATAGACAAATGTCAGTAAGAAACGTGCTAAAAGAAAAGTGTAGTTTCCCACCAAACTTGACTGGAAAAAGCGATGTGCTGCTAAGACCGTTAAATAATGGAAAAGATTAAAAGTTCTTTTTTTTGTAGATGTCTTGTTTCTCTTTGCTTCATTACTAGGATCTGCTTGGACTTATTCCTCAAAGCATGCTGAAGGAATAAAGGTTATTTCAAGCATGTGTGCAGATGTGGGGATTTCCTAAGGAAGTTATGAAAGTATGTCTACTAAAATTATTTTGTATTGCAGTGAGAGGAGAGTTTTTTCTGGAAACAGTTCCTCTTTGATATTTAAACGACTAAGTCTGTTGAAGCTGTGGTGTTGGAAATAGGAACCCACAGCAGCATTGATATGCATACCACCAAGAATTTCTTGTTCACCCCTAAGAAATTCAGTACAAATTTCAAAATTGTTAATGAATGAAGGGTTAAGTTGGGATGTTCATTGTGTCTTTCTACCTCAATAAAGGATAGACTTTGTTTAATATACTGTATTTTTCTGTGAAATATTTGCTAGGTGTCTACAGTGAATTTAACAATACCTATTATCCTCACTCTAAAAGCAAGAAAAAATAGAATGTTCTCAAATGTGAGAAAACAGTATTTTTAGCAAGGTATTTTAAATGTACTGTGCTATTATTGACTGCTGTTACAAAGGGTTAAAATGCCTGTGAAGAGTTACAATATACATAATTTTTATCTTTCATTAGTATGCATTGAGTAGGTGTTAAAAATTTCAGTTTTAAAGGTTTCTAAAGTGTTTAATTTCAAAACAAATTTTTCTGAAATCTTACTAGGAAATTTTTCCTATTGTATAAGGGAGAAAAATTAATTTTTACCCTCTTAAACAAGTAGAACTCAGGCTATTGTGAACAATCACAAATGACCTTCATCAGTGCTTATACATCGCTTTTAAAAAGGGGTGAAGTTTCAGTGGGCAAAGATGAGAACTGGAAAGTTTGCAATGAGACCTCAGTCTGTTCTCTAAGTGGTGGCTGTATTCTAAAAAAAAAAGTACTCCCCCTGTACTCTGCACTGGTGGGGCTGCACCTCGAATACTGTGTTCATTTTTGGGCCTCTCATGACAAGAAAGACACACTGGAGGTGCTGGAGTGTGTCCAAAGAAGAGCAACAAAGCTGGTGAAGGGTCTAGAGCACAAGTCTTATAAGGAACAGCTGAGTTGTTTAGTCTGGAGAAAAGCAGACTGAAGGGACACCTTATCACTCTCTACAACTACCTGAAAGGAGGTTATAGTGAGGTAGGTGTCAGTCTCCTCTCCCAGGTAACAAGTGATAGGACGAGAAGAAACGGCCTCAAGTTGCTCCAGGGTAGATTTAGATTGCATATTAGGAAAAAATTTCTTCACTGAAAGGGTAATCAAGCACTGGCTGCCCAGGGAAGTAGTGGAGTCACCATCCCTGGAGGTATTTAAAAGACGTGTAGAGACGTGGTGCTTAAGGATATGGTTTAGTGATGGACTTGGCAGTGCTGGGTTAACAGTTGGACTTGATGATCTTAAAGGTCCTTTCCAACCAAAACGATTCTATGATGATTCAATTATTCTAAATTCCTGATTAAACTGATAGCTGTATTTTCTGCATTTTTTCAGACTTTTCTTCTCCAGTTTCTGCTTTTTCTTCAGTGAGGTAGATGTTCACTAAATATTTCGTAAGAATAGCTCAAACAACCTCCTCTACCCATTTTAATGTTGAAATTACATCTAATCTGCTTATAAATTAAAACATAACAGATAATGAACCATATAAAATGGCCAACTTTTCCTTTTATCTTGATTCAACCACTGTTTTGGTTCCTATTTGTACTGAATCCCAAGGGTGTAATTGACAATTACCATTTCTGCCTGTTTTCACACTCTAATTTTCAATACCACAGCACAGAACAATGTAAACATTGTATTTATGTTTTGGCAACAGAAAATAATTACAGGACATGTCATAAATCAAGTGTAGAAAAATATGATAGATAGGAGTGCCACAAAAATAAGGTTGGTTGGTTGTTTTTTGGAGTTGTTTTTTTTTTTTCCCCACCAAAATGACTGAACACAATAGAGCGAGCTAAACAAACTTTCAACTAGCTTGTTTGTCTGCTGGTTGCAGTCTAACCATGACTGTATGACATTTAGTCAAAAACCAGTCTGATTCATGAATCAGATGGATCATTTGTGCCACTGCCAATTTCCTATGGATAGGCAAAAAGCTAAAAATAAGCTTAAATAAGCTCTTCTCTGCCTTTTCTACACTATAAGCAGTAACAGGACTGTTGTGTAGACACCCTTCAGATCACAAATTAAAATGAGGAAGGTTTTGACTATGTGATCTACTTCATCCCACAGATACCAGAAATGCATCAATATCTTGGGAGATGCCATATTTTACTCAGGTTGTACACAGTTATTTCCGTGGTCCTTCTGCAGCTGTTAAGATTCGAACCTCAATCAGCCAATATGTGTCAGGAGATGAATTTGATGTCTTGGAAATGACTTAAAAAGACAAACTTACAGATAGTCTAAAATATCTGTAGGGCTAGTCACCAACAGCAGAATTTGAAAGTCCTGTGAGAACAGATTTCACATTCATGGATTATTTTTTTTTTTAGCTCTGTGCAAAGAAACTACTTATGAAGAATACCTACATATTTTTAAAGATATATTTCAGTGACCTGAAAGACCATTTCGTATCTCTAGTACCCAAAAGGAAAGTCTGATATGGAAATAGCAGTCTGCATTCTTTACCCAGAGAAATTAAAAATACAGGAGGGAGGCAGCAATCTTAATGAAATGGAAAATGCAGAAAATATATTCAGCAATGTTTGATTTCTATTTGGTATGACATTGAAATGTGCCTGTCCCAAGTGATGAGGTGCCTCACAGATGTTGCAGAATACTTGCCGTGGGGCTGCATTCTCCTTTTGAAGCTGAATCCCTGTCACTAGGGAGGGATGCTACACACACAACATGCTGGTAGTTCAGGTGGAAACAAAAATACGAGGCATCTTGTGAGATATAGACAATTAAAGAAGTCTATTATAAAAATAATATAACAATTCCTAAATAATATAAGGTAATAATATATTAAATAATAAACAATATAATAAAATTCCTAAATGACACCTTTTTAAATTTATCTTAATGTGACCTATCTATTCCCTGTAACTTTGTGTTCAGATCTCAACTACTCCTAATGAAAGACCAAACTTTTCTCAAGGACATGCAGACATCATACGGCTAAGATTTTGCTTCACCACAGGAAAGCTAGGATCAGATTTGCAGGAACAGAGCCTGTAAAATCAGTTATGGGAACATAGCTGAACATTTGCCAGGTGTTTGTGTCTGACTTCGGCAGTTTGGCTCCAGATCTGAAGGCAAGCATGGCCCGGACCATTAGCTGCAAATTGTAACTAACAGAAAGCAAGGAGGGCACCCAAGAGGTGACTACAGCCCCAGAGGAAACTGGACAGATGCTTCTGTGTTCGTGTCTTGCAAGTATAGATCATCCAGTGTCACAATGAGAGATCATCTGAGGAGCCCCAGTGCTGAGTGAAGACACACTGCAACACCTGCAGCTTGCACAAGCATTCCAGTCAGCAGCATGACATGGACAGGTTCATGTCAAACTATCTAAAACAAGGCAATGTTACTTAGAATGACACATAATTATTAGAATATGCAATTTAATTTTCTACAATGTAAAACACAAGTCATTTACACTCTGCTTAAACATGACTTAGAAAAGAATCTGGGGTAGTATTTCTTCCCCCTTCTCCAGCCTGAGAAGCACATAAGCATTTCGGTAAAAAAATCCAAAGGCCAAGTGTGTTGCTTTGCCGTAGTGTGTGTTTTTTGTTTACAACTCCAATAAAAGTTATACATTTTTTGTTGTTCATAGTGCTAGTAAAAGGGATGTGACTAGGCAGCAGGGAGTAGTGATGGGTTTTTGTTTTTTCTTGGTATGGATGCTGCACAGCAGCTCAGGTGAAACTCTTTGGGAGGGAGACTACGTGCTCCCTGGGAGGAGCTGTGTCTCATCACACTGACAAAATTAGACTAAAGTTTGAATGCTCCCTTTTTTAAGCTCTATTTTGCCCTTGTTATTCGTATTTGGAATATGTAAGCAACCACAGGTGTACTCTTTTTAGCTTGATTTCGTGGATTTCCTGCCAATGTCTTGTAGGTTAAGAGTAGTTCATGAAGCAGTGAATGAGAAACACTTTTCTAGTGGCAAAAACAATGTAAAGAAAATTGATTTACAGCCTTTTCACTGCTGCTTAGATGCTATGCATCCATGGCCCAGTCTCTCCATCTCCCTGTGCATCTATTTCCTTTAATTTTGCCCTCTCTCCTTCTTGTTTATACAGTTAGTAAGCTGCTTATGGCTCCCATTGTGATCCTATGATGCTGAACAGGATTCACCTCTGATCTCAATTAGGGAACCTGGGCACTACTCTAATACACCAAGTAGCGTGTGTCACTTGCAAGATGAAGTGTGTGGTTTTGCAGTCTAGGGTGGTAGTAGATGGCGTAATAAAGAAAAATGGCCATACTCTGTAGAGCAAATGGTGTTTAGCACTAGCACGTAAGATGACAAGTAATCTAGACAGGCATTAGTATGGGCAGTCAGTAAGTGACGGACAGTAGCGAAGTTTCAGTAGTGCCATAACAATTTTATGAAAGCCATTACAATGCATTATGGTATTGATCTGCATTGAAAAACTCGGCAAGATTCTTTAAAAGAATGACGTTGCTATATTTTTATTCACATTGCTAACAAATAGTGCTACAATACTTCCTGAATTTATCCTTTATCTTTTTACTAGTGACTATGGACAGACACTGATGATTTTTATGTATCTTCAACAATGATTTTGCTCTGGGTAAGGAGACAGATTGATGCAGAAATATTTTTAAAGGGTTGAGTGCCAAAAACTATCTGAGATGAAATCACAATCCTTTGAAACTCCCCTTTTTCTTCAGTGTGCTAAGGATTTTGTCTCATGTTAGGAACAGAAGTGGAAAATCTCTGGTAATTCAGGTAGGTTAGTCCTTCAGGGGCATATCCACAGAAAATATAGAGTAAGTAGAATGACTAATAGTTGATTATAACTAGTATGTAGAAATTCAAAGCTTTTCTTCAGCTGTTGACTCCTGTTTCAGCATTTTAAAAAATTACAGCTCACTATGTCTAGTATCTTTTTTTTTTTGTCAATATGCTTCTTGCAGTGGGGAGAGGGAGGAAATTAATGGCTTCAGCCCAAATCCTACAGCAGAAAGCATTGCTCTGCACAGGCACTCACACTTTGTCTAAATCACTTAGGCTGGAGCGTAGTCATAGCAAAGCCCAACAAAACCTAAAAGTTAAAGACAAATTGATGTTCCTCTGACCACGTGTAACAGATCAAAGCTCACCTGCTTGAAAAAATACTTCAGAGGTAAATATATGTTCAGAGTGGTTAATTCTGCCTTATAAATGAATAAGTATGTAACATGGACTTTAATGCAATGTCTTGAGCTTAGCATTAGGAGAACAAGTAAAGAAAAAAGATTCATAGCTACTTGAAATTAAAATTGTGTTTCAACATTTTATATAAATTTTCCCTAAATTCTCAGCAGGGGGAAGAGAAGTGCATTCAGTAAGGTTTATATCCCCATGGATATGATGTTCAAGAAGAGAGACAACACAGTAAATAAATTAGTTGTCTATTATAGGGTCTGTTCTTCTAACCCTATGGAGTTAAAGTGAGTTGAGAGGATATTCTACCTTCTAACGTTCATAACAACATTTTCAATTATTTGTCCAGCTTGATATAAAATGGAATTAAAGTGTTTCCTCCTCCTTTCCAACCTCACCCAATCCAAACTCAGGACATTTTCTTTAGCTGTTGAGACACATACATCTGGACATAATGAGAGAGAGATTTCAGAGTATCTCATTAGTCAGGGGCAGCACATTACTGTGCTGCCTAGAAGCAAACCAGTGAAAAACATAGAAATGGAAATCACAGTACATTTACTTAGTGTCTCTTTATTTCAGGAAAAACATTACTACTGCTAGCAGATGGCTTGTCCCTTCATGTTTACTAATTTCTGATATCTGACACAATACAAGGAAACTAATTTTTTGCGTATTTCTCATTGCCGTTTCTTTATTCCTCTCCAGTGCAAATGGGAAGTACGAGTGACTCCGAAGAGACTTCTCTACAACTCTTCTGTCTTATATTATGCCTTGCAGATAACCAAACCTGCAAGGAATTAAAAGCCTTCTATATTTCTTTACTCCACGCGGTATGTCGAAGACAAGAGACAATCTTGCCTTCAAAAGATAGCAACATTGTATCCATTTTCTAAACCACCTAGAGGATTCCACAGCAGGCATATACTAGAGATAATGCAGAATTAAAAAATCTAGGATGTCTTAAATTCCTTACATTAAGAAGTTATAATTTTAATCTGACCCTAAGGATCTTGCCTCTAGTCATGGCTATGGAATTTTTAAAGGAAGAGTTACACTACAAAAACTGTAGATGATATTCCTTTTATTATTTAAAGCTTGGTTTACTGCAGTTTTAACACAGAACCTGTCATGTATTTTCATTTTACACTACAGGAGCTGAAACATAACAGAATATCAGTAATCCCAGGGTTTTTATGGGCAGACATTTCTTTTACAATATTGTGCTTTTAATGTATGATACCTTTTTTTCTCCAGTCTCTTTTCCTCACAGAGGACCATATACTGTTATACATACTAAGTAATTGTGCAGTGCTTAAAAATGAGGCAGTAGACATTCAGCTAGTTGTTACCTCTTGAATACTTTAGAACCCATTAATTGTAAACCGTCCTGTGTAGCAAAGTTAGAAGAAACACTTTATTGACCAATGTCCAGCATACAGCACTGGAGAATTATTTCTGTGCATAAAGGCAACAAAAAATGTCTCAGTTTGAGAGTAATACATTACTCTTTTTGCTATCATAGGACAAAACAGTACTTCCCTCCTCACCCACTGCACCAAAGTTTTTTATGCATTCAAATGATTTTGAAAGTCTTGAGCTAGCTTTTCTTCCTGCTGGTATTACACAAGTTACTGTCTCCAGCTGACACTTCCTTTATTTACTGGTAAACCATGAAAAAGAATCATAAAATATAACAGGAGTATGACACTATCAGATCATCTTGATGAGTTTCAGCACCCTGCAATGAGGCTGTATAAAACTTTCTTCTCTATTAAGTGGGAATACAGTATCTCCGTCACACCAAAGGATGGTTTGGGTTCCAACGGGCAGACCGTGAACAGAACTATCTGCTACCTTTCCGTAAATGTAGTGGGTTCTTTGTAGGGGAAGAGCTGGAGGGAACTAAGATTTTTTTTTTAATGATGTGATTTTGCAGATATGAGCACTACAGCTCTCTGGTAGTTACAAATAACAAATAAATACTTTCTACCTCAGCGTATTAAGTTTATCATCTTTTGCACATGAAATGAAAAAAGTTCTACGACTCTGCATCCCTAAAGCTGGATACCAGCAGTACTCCAGGAAGGAAAGGATCACACAAATGTATCTCCCATAGGTAACATAAACTTTTTTCCTCCTATTTTAAGGCAAGATTCCTTATTTTAAGGAATGCTCCCTTGATCTCCCAATGCTCTTTCCAAAGGAGCAGCCTTTGGCTAAAATCACCATTCTAGTATATAAAACTCTGTCCTTAGGACAGTCACAATAATCACACGCACAATATTCTTGATGGCAAATCTTATCTTTTATAGAGATATTAGATTTTTATTTTAGTTTAGCTCCAAGTAATACAATAAACCAAAGTAAGGATTGGTTTAACTGAGGCAGCAGATTCAGGGGATGAAGAAGTCACCATATCATCAGGTCAAAAGGTGTGGTGGTGATATGTGGAGCAGAAGCTAAATGTACTAGCTTGTACATGCTATCCATACTGACCTGCTACCTGTACAAAGGTAGATAACTTTGTATCTGTTCTCATTCAGAAGATTTGTTACACTTTGTCCAGGATGATTGCTAGTAATGTGTTTAATTCTTCAGTCTGATGCTGACTGAATTGTAATTAGGGAAATAAGGACACATACCTCTGTGAGAATAAGGCTGCATAGGTGTAGACCATAATTTCAGTACTCTTCCACAGTATGGAAGATAACAGCCAACACTGTATTTTTCTCACACTTTATACCAGTGTCCTATATAATGTAAAGAGAAGCTACATTTCCTTTCTCTTATGGGGAGAAAATATTCACTTAGTAAGGATATTCAGAATTAGCAATAATAAATGCAAGAAAAAAACCCCACAAGCAAAGATATTTGGAGGACCTGCAAGTACTTATCTCAACATATCAACCTTGCCACTTTACTTGTCAAGGTTAGAATAAAGCTTTTAAGTGTAGGCAGGAGATTTCTTATCTTTCTCTAGTTGCATTTCTTGGCAATGTCATTGAGGAATCGAGTAATCCCTAACACTGGAGACAGGGAACTATATCAGATAACCTATTGACCTGATCCAGTATGGCATACATATCTGTACACCCCCTACAGACTTTTGTCTTCGAAACAATAGCTTAACTTCTTTTTTTATGGGCCCAGATATGCTTATTTGAAGTTCATATGATATAAATCCTTTGAAAATTTAGAGTAGACAAAGATATAGTTGATATGGAGAAGACTTTGAAAGAAAAGTGGGAGTAAACATGACTAAGCTTCCTGGATATTTGCATATTGGTGTTAAAACACAGACAAAAATTTGCTGAGATGCTTATTTGACTTCTGCCATTGTAATGATATTTTTGGATCAAAATAAGGCAAAAGAAATCCTCTTTGAAATTGTACTAATTAGTGATCTCTTCCATTTTTATGTGCACTAATGCAAAAGAAGTAAATTGTATAACAAGTTCAAATGAAAGGATTCTCTCAAGTTTTTTGTCTCAACCATTTTTGCTACATTTTATCAAGAATTTCCACCAGAATCCCTGACCCCATTTTTCTTTCTTCCTGTGCCTTTATTTCATGCTTGGATTGTCTTTTCTTATATGATACTACCATGTCTTCATTAGCAGATATCCAACCTTACTCTGGTTATCTGTAACACTGCTGTTAAGTTGATCTTCTACTGTTTTAATCACTGTACAATTGCACTACACTTCCTTATCTAATTCAAGTTGCTTTGATCTTTATATAGGGATTGGTATTTGATGCATCCTACATGTGACTTAGAACTCCGTCCTGCAAAGCATCCTGAGAGTATGGGATGCCAGGACGGGAATTCAACTCTTTAGCCATTACTTCTCTCTGTATCTGATGCAGGAATAACAGTATTCACACTGAAAGCATCTACTATGTAAAGAAATTCTCTTTGCAGTTAATTTTTTCTACCAAATTTTAGCAGGACTTATAGCCATTGGAAAGTGAGTTGTTTTTTGGTTTGTTTATTTTTCCCCCTCCTGTTTGTTTGTTTGTGGTATTTTTTTTTAATTAACTAACGCCCTTAACCTCTAAATCTTTGTATTGTAAGAAACAGTTTTGGTGTTTGTGTTGGTTTTTTTTTTTCCCTGTGGAAGAATTGCTAGCCACCAAGACAGCTTACGCAAGGGATTTGTTTCAATGACTGAATTCCTTCAAAAAGCAGATTCTTTTTAGGGTCAGTAATTCAGACCCTCGGTATTCAAGCTGTTCTCTCTCTTATTCTTCCTCCACCCTTTTTTTTCCCCTTGCTTCTCACTTGATTTAAACCTGTGGACAAAGATCTCACAGGTTTCTTTGTCACCTCCTGAATCTAGTTATGGGAGTGAAGGTATTTGTTTTCATCTGGTGGTGTAGACAGCTATTTTCCAAAATTTCCTCTAGAAGCCAATGATAACCCTCCTTTACTGAAGTGAAAATCAAAGATTGTTATACAACTAGCTAGTCTGTTTTTTTATTGTGTAAACTATCCAGTTATCACTTTTTACTCAAAATTTTTGTACTGCACAGTGTGACATGCAATGTGATAATGTAGAGACGTTCACCTTTTTACCTAAAGACATTGTAAAATGCTTACCCTGATGTCTGGGAAATGATAAATGTTATCAAGTAAAATGACATAGAAAAATACTGGAACTAATTTTCTTTTAAAAACACTTCTCCAATTTCTCTGCTATACATCTTAAACCCTTGTTATGGTTTTAATTATGCTTGGTGATGTGGTGTTCTGTAGTACACAGATGCTGTAATCTATATTTCTACAGTTATGCTGGCTCACTGAGGGAAGATGACCCATTTAAGAAAAAGAAAACAAATGAAAAAAAAAAAGATTTTGAACAAATCTTTCCATTGAAACATTTTTCATCACTTTTACTTCATGATTAAAGTCAAGTTCAGAAGTGGTTATATTAACATAACCTAAATGAGACTCAGAAAATATCTCTAGATTATATGTGTAAAAGACTTCTAGCACAGCTCTTCAGGTAAAGCAATTTAGATATCACTTATTATTTCACTTATTCAAACTGAAGGGAGAATTTAAAATATTTTCCTGAAGCTTTTTCTGTTTCCAGACTACTTTCTATGTTTTGGCTCTCCTTTTGGGGACCTGTCCAGTGTAGGCTGATTTATTACTTTGATGTGTAAAAGCTGAGGAAAAAGGTTTTTGTTGTATATCTGTCCAGTATCTTGGACTTGAAGTCCCACAGACAGACATTTCTGCCTCTCTGTGACCCCATAAGAACAAAAACTGTTATAGAGGCTCTGATTTCAGCTTTAGGAACAAGCCTAGCAAAAGGCTCATCCAAAAACACACTTCTATTTATTATATAAATGAGTGTCTGTATATGTGGTCATATGTGCACACATATAACTCTTTGTATTTGTCTTCTATGTAGCAACAAAAGAAGAGGATGCAGAGCCCTGCTGTATTTACAAAGGGCTGCTGCAATGTTACTGTACGACCCCTGAGTGGTTGGTGACAGGCACAATGGACACACTTGGTATAGACAGATCACAGACCATGCCTGTCACTGCACGGCAAAGAGAGCTGGAAAGTTGCTTAATCTACAATTTTCAACACCAGTTTGTAGATCAGAGACCTAAAAGATTGCAGTACTGAGAGAACTGTTATGGTCTATTGTGCACTAAATCTAGCTGAAAAATTTGTGACATTCTCAATTACATAAATAAGTGTGTTCTTATTAAGTGACTTTTAACAAGATGAAACCATTCTTTAGCTTTTCAAAGTGGAAAAATCAATTCTTCTAGATTAAGACAATAATTTGAAAAGTTATAATATATTTTAGCATTATATGAGCTGAAGAATTTTCTTGCAATGGGGTATTTTCTCTTCTTGTTGCCTTGAAAAGAGGCTTCTTTTTAGTTTAAGCATTTTAACCTATTCCGTTATCAAATGAAGTTTTAATAAAATTTT
Source organism: Nyctibius grandis (assembly GCF_013368605.1). NCBI lineage: Eukaryota > Metazoa > Chordata > Aves > Nyctibiiformes > Nyctibiidae > Nyctibius > Nyctibius grandis. Next base: position 16,235,054 of record NC_090659.1, on the reverse strand, counting down.
CTGAGTTGGAGGGCTTTTCAGTGAATAATCTGAAAGAGCTTTATAATTTTAATTTGTCTTCTAAGTCATGCTTGTGATCTCAAGAAACATTTGGTAGACGTGGCAGTGGCAGTTTTACAGTTGGACTCGATGGTCTTAAGGGTCTTTTCCAACCTAAATGATTCTATGATTCTAATAAATATGTTTTTAAAATTAGTAAATAAAGTGTTTCCCTAATTGGAAAATGTTTTTATTTTGCTATGAAAATTTTTTTAACTGAAAAATCAAAATTCCCAAACTTTTTATTAAGATTATTATGAAACATAAAAAAACATGAAGCAAAAAAAAATGAAAGAGTGGCTTGTTACTTTGAGGATTTGAAAAACAAGTAGTGCAGACCTCCATTTTCTCCTACTGAAGTGATAGAGGGCAAGTAGCATTCTTACCAGGTTTAATTTTGAAAGAGATTTCACAGCACTATGTGCTCCTAAAATACATGTACTATAGAGCATGAAATGTTCATGATCAGCAGCAGCTGGGTTCTCCAAATAGATTAATTTTTCCATGACGTGCTACCTCTTGCTGAACAAAGACTGCAGAGAGATTAAGCGACTTACGTATACATGGAGGCTGAATGCTGTTTGATCAGTTAACAGAAGTTAAATTTTTCTGCTTCTGATTCCTTTTATGTGACCGTTATAATAGAAAGGTTTTCTGATGTATCTGAAGTCAAGTTCAATCACTGTGGTATTGCAGTGTCTGTGAAAGGGTAGACTTTTCCATTTGCAGGTGCTCACAGCAAGTACATGCACAGATAAGTAGAAGAGACTATCCTTTCTAAATACATGCTTGTACAGGAAAATAAAAGAAAATGGCATGGGAGACAGGCCTCAGCATTCAAAGCAAAAATCCTCTGTGCTTCAATGAGCTGGGATTTCACAAGATACCAGTGTTAGAGAATTTGCTGTAATAAAATATGTACCTGATTACCACATTGCAGTCATATATTTTCCTTCAAGAAGCAAAGGTGCAACTTTCTGAGAGGCTGCAAAGAAATCATGTGCTCCTAGGAGAACCTAAGGGCTCCTTTATTTCTTGCCATGTATTGTTGAAATGTCTGAGTACCAGATGGTGTGTTCTTACAGTATTGGACAGATGCACCAGCTCAAGTCTTGAACTATTATAGCCATGTCAGCACAGTCCTGCAAAACCTGAGCTCAGTAACCCTGGCCTTGTTCTTCATAGACATTCACGTCAATCCAGCTCATTTTGCATTTGCACCAAAGCTGCTACCATGGTTTCATTTGTAGAGAGGTGGTTGTATATAGTGGTGCATAAGATTGAAATTGCTATTCACATATTGAAAATATTTTAATTAAGCTTAAAATTATTTGTATCTACAGTGCTAATGGAAAATAATTCATATATAGGTTAGGGGCAAGCCTCTGATTCTAGATTTGTTCACAGAGACCAGCTGAGTATCTCTGCACATACAGAGTCAGCACACCCTAGGGTGCAACATAAAATTTGCCTTCTGTGTTTTCCACTTTTTTAGTGGCTGAGGTGCAGTTATGGCAGCAATCTCATTGAAAAAAGGTTGGAGAGATGCTGATAGGCCCAGCATGCAATTTCATTCTGTACTCTTCCGGGAGGAAAGCTGTACTTTCCCCAGTTTCTTCCACACACAGAGCAATGAAGGTTGATATTAAAAAACTGGAACTGTGCTTGAGATTGAAAGCACTATCCAGAAGGCAGAAGTAGCTTCACATAGGCAGAAAAATAGTGTCTCCTAGCACTAAAGGAAATATTGATCATAAGTGGCTTCTGTTGATCCCCTTCTGATGCCAAGAAGTCTACAAGCTCACAGAGCTGAAATAAATATGTACTTTACTGCAAGTGATTCCTTCTTCATGTGGTTTAAAAGGTAATTTGCATTAAGGCAAGCTTTGAATGCTTCTAACAGCAATAGCTCTGCACAGTGCCTGTGCATTGCAGAACTTTCTTTCCTCTGCCTGGGTGACATCAGCCTTTTCTTGACTTTCATATTCAGCATCCTAGCAGATCTGAACTGCAGAGGAAGGCAGGGGAAAACGCACTGAGTTCACAGATACAAATTAGTTTGAATAGTCACAACTTACATAATGTCTTATGACTTCCTGGGTCTTCAGCTACTCGGATCTTGTGAAAGGTGATGTAACTAGATGAATACTGGGGAATCCCATAACACCAAGGGAAATAAGGATGGCAGAACTCCTCAGTCTGATCTTTGACAGAGAAGGACAGCTGATACACAGCTTAGATTCTGCAAAAGGGGAGAGATTAAAGATCTAGTTAAGATAAAAATAATTTCTGTTTTGGTTTGGAATCTGACAGCAGATGTCAGACCCACCTTTGCCTTGCTGAAAATATGGCCCTTCAGCCACCTACACGAGGAAAAATTCTTTCCTGCAGTTAGTATCCAAATCTCAGTGTCTCTCTCAGCTGAGGTCACTGTGATAAAGATGTAAAGAAGGAGAAGTGCAGAATAAGAACAGGATCACATTGTGAATTAGGGTCCAGTATATGAAGAAAGACTTTACCCTCCTAGGAATAACGCAGTAGCAGCAATGTGTCTGTCTCTCTGATATTTCCTTATGACTTATTCCATTTGGCACTAAGAATAGCTTAGCACTGTTATTTCAAAATAGAGTCACAGTTATTTACCTGTGACTACAGGAATGACCCTGAGCAAGAAGAAACATTTTCATTACATGTCCACTCCCAAGAATTTTTCCAGCCTCCCTCAATTGTTAAAAATAAATCAGAACTCTGCTGGGTCTCAAAAGACCTTTGTAGAAACAGGAAAGAGTGATCTGGGCACAGATCTCTTTGGTAAGGGAAAACGGAGGAGTGGCACTGTGTGATGAAAAGTACTAGGATGAGATTTTATTTCTGTTGTTAACCTGAGTAACTAATGCAATCAAACTCTCAAGAAGTGACTGTGCTTATCCAAAAAACAGAACACCACATGTACATATGAACTAAATGTAGTTAGGATTTGTTCATTTTTTGAGTAAAAACAAGCAATGCCTTTGACAGACTTACCCCTGCTGACAATGTGCCCTCATGTGAATAGAGTCTATTTCACATGCTATGGGTATGTGTAAATTGAAGGACCCAGGAGCACTTTTCTGTTCTCAGAATGCATATGCACACTTGCTGTTTCTAGCTTGCACGTCAGGATCAGACTTGTGTGTGTACACATACTCTTTCCTTCAGAAAAAAAGGCAGACAGTGAGCATGGGTCAGGCTAAAAGATGTAATTTCTTCCATGTTCAGAAAGGTGTCTAGTCTGGATTAATGAGTCCAGGATGCTGGAAAACAGGGTGGAACATACCTTGTTATAACTGGTATGATTTCCACCTGCATTTTCTTTGGAGCTTAGAAGTTACCTGAAAATTTATTTTTGTACAAATAAATCTACAGCATAACACGGTACTGAAGCGACCTCTGCCACCATCCTCCCTAAAAAAAACCCCAAACCTCAACTGTTTTTTTTTGCAGAGATTGGTTGACTAAACAAATATGAAAAGTTAACCTGGTTGAGTTCCTCAGACAGATGTCATAATAGTTAGGTGCGTATCTTCAAGTTAAAACTTTGTATTCTTAACTAAAGGTGTCCTAGACAGCATATGGCTCAGTGGCTACACCACATCACCATCCTAGAAAGTCAGTAAGGCATTTGTGCTAGAAATGCTCTCACAGCAGGGGAAACAGCAAGGGTATGTTATTTTGGAACAACTGGCACAGCACAGCCTTCAGTGATAGAGAGAACACAGGCTTTGTTGCTCTAGGTTACTCCTCCCAATGTGTCACAACAGATGTTTTGCTACTCAGCAGCTTAAAAAAATGGTGAGAGGACAATTGTAAGAACTTCCTTCTCTAGCTTTGAAAGCAAACCAGTTTTAGAACAGGGACTCTGAAATCTTGCAACAGGGCAAAACAGATGCCACGTTGAAGAGCTAACAACAAATCAAGTCAGATGTGCTCTACAATCTTACTGGTATTAATATGACTGCTGAGAAAACATGTACAACAGCCATGGAACTAAATTTTGCTAATTCATTCAGTAGATATGTTTTATTCTTTGTCAGGGTGGGGAATCTGGGGCCAGTAGTGCAACAAAGAGGCTGATGGAAGACAGATGTTTTGACAGAAAGACTTTGTATCAGCCATTTTGAAATGCTATTTCTGCATTTTGGAGGACAGACTGCTCAAACAGCTTCAGTGTTTATGGATAATTTACAGAGAAATGAAGCTTATGTCATCAAGCCAGAGAACAGAACTAATACTGAGAGTGTTTGAAGAAGTCATAGAGTATAATTAGGAAAATAAAAGCTTCAGATCCATTCAAACATGAACCAAGCACTAGTATTCAGTCACAGAAACTTACTTCTCAACTGGGTGCACCAAATAGGTTTAATTAGACCACTCTTTGTGAGTAAACATTCAACTAAGATGTGGGTAAATTAAAAATGTTCATTATTAGTGAAGGCAGAATTAGAAATACATTATTAAATTGATTATAATTAATACAATGCAATATTTGGGCCCAAAAGAGCTGTTAATGTTTTTTTACTTTTCTACTTTTTCCAAATAATGCAGACATATCTTACTGCAATGAGTACAGAAGATATTTTGACTTTTGTAGACATTAGTTTAGCAGTCTGATCAGTGCAATTTGACAGAATATGACTCTACACAGGAAAAAATATTTTGAAAAAAATGATTATGCTGTTTTAACCTGTTCCAGTTAGTATGTTCAGAAACATTTCGGGGGCCATCAGAAATAACAAGCTCCTTTTTGAAACTTTATAATCTTCTATCATAACAGAGAATGAATTGGATTCTCTTACTTCTTGTGATCTTCATTAACTATTTTCAATAAATTTTATTTGCAACCGGAGTAAATAGAATCTCTGCAAAGCTTTTCCTGTATGCACTTGCACAAAAGCAAATAAAGAGATAGGCTGATTGGCAGAACCTGCTGAAGCTGTTTTTACAGTCTGTGCGCTACTGAATCAGTGTAGAGTGGGCTCAGTGCAGAGCAAACAATTGTAATGGTATAGCTTTATGCCTGGAATTCTGTTTAAAGTAAAAAGAATTATTAAAGCATCTAATCTGAACACCTGCATGAGAAAAGCCCTAGAATTTCATCGAGTTATTTCTTAAGTCCATAATTTAATAATGGGAATAGATCAGAGCCTCATGAAAGGCTCATTCACATGAGTACGTATATGTATAATGAATCCAGTGAAGCTCTTTGTGTATTGAATTGTTTGGGGGAAGAAGTTTTGGAACTCTTTCTCCACAAATGCACTGCACCCCACTGAGAGCTGCTCCCCATTTACAAGGGAGCTGCTGTTGATACATGCTGAAGTTGTATTTTGTAGTAGTTGTATTTTGATGTCCGGCTCTCTGCAATTCGCAAGATATTGAGGTTGCTGAAGACCACTTTGAGCTTTTACCAACATTGTGGAAACCAATTCACATAGTTTTACCTTATTGCTTAAATATAGATGGTGTCTTTTCTGCTTGACCAATAGACATTTTAAAAATAGGAGTAAAATAATTAACCAATAGTGGATGACAAGATGAAGAAGTGCTCAAAGATAACTGTTTTGTGGATGGTTTCAATGTATCTTTTCATTTTCATGTTTGTTGCCTAGAAACCATAATGTCAAGTACGTTATTATTGCTTATATAAATAAAACTGCTAGGACTAATTCTTGAGCATCTTCTTCATGCTTGTCATCCTAGAAGCATCTTGAAAATCATGAAATGGTTCACGTAATGTGATGTGACGTCTACATGACACAGAACAGCTGTAACACCTGTTCTAAAACAGATTGACTGAGGGTTGTTACTCTGTACTGTGTCTGGCTGGTATGGAGTTAACTTTTTACATGGCAGTCTGTAAGGTGCTGTGTTCTTGATTTGGTTATCAAACAGTGCTGAGAACACATCAATGTTTGGTTAGTGCTGAACAGTGCTTGCGTAGCGTCAAGGCTTTCTCTTCTTCCCACTCAACACCCTACACAATGAGTAGGGTGGGCAAGAGAATGGGAGGTAACAAAGCTGGGACAGTTGGCCCATGTAGGCCAAAGGGATATTTTAGACCATATGACATTGTGCTCAGCAATAAAAACTGGGGTAGAGGAAGAAGAAGAGTGAGCGAGATTTGGGTTTGAAGGTGGTGGCTGATCAAACACTGGCTGAGCTTTGGTCTGCCTATGGGAGCTGTTGAGCAATTTTATTTGCTTTGCTTGGTATTTTGGCTATTGTTGTTGTTTTTTCTCCTTTTTCTTTCACCTGTTAAACTGTATCCCGACCTGTGAGTTCCCTTGCTCTTACTCTTCGTATTTTCTCCCCACCATCCTGCTGGGAAGTGAAAGATCTGTTGTGTGGGTATCTGCTGGCTGGGGTAAACCCTCCACATAAACATAACACGAAAAAAACTGTTGGCAGGTGTGTGTGTGTGGGGGTGGGTGTGTACCAGAGAAAGGAAGGAGGAATGGAATCCTATCTTTCTGATGTAAAAGATAGTGAAAGGTAGAAAAGGTGGTGAAAAAGCACATTCTGTCTTTTATCTGCAAGAAAATATATATTCAGTGCATTGCTGATCACTTTGCTATGCCTCTTGAAGGTCTCTCTTCTATTACAGAGTTTTTTCCTAGCATATTATTAGAATTCCCTTGGAATTTGGCAAGGCTAAACAACTGTAGCTTTAAAATAGCCAAAGCATGAATGTGGGGTTTTCAAAATCTTCTTTGTCTCTTCTTGTTTTTAAACTTTATACAAAACATATAATTCAAAAGACTTCATTGTTCAATTTCAGCAGAGTTCTGAGATGTTATATCTCTTTAGGGTCTTTCCCCTTGTATCTGTTTCATTTAGTGACATCAGTTACAATAGGGAAGGTGGAAATAAACAGCAAACTTTACTTTTCCCAGGTCCCCCTAGGCTAATCCATGTCTGTACAGTCCTTGAAGAGGGACAGTATTTGATGACACATGCTGTTACACCGTCCTGCTTTAGGGGCTAATGGCTGCTTTCAGGATGCCTGCAGGATCTCAGCAAGAGATGCTGCTACGTGCTGAGGCAAGATACGGGCAATCAGCTGTCCCTGCTGGGTTTCTCCAAGCACGGCAAAGCAGGCTGCCTTTTGCAAATGCAGAAGACCTCTGGCAGACACAAGCACAATGGACACCAGGAGACCCTGCCTTTCCCAGCAGAAGTATCACAGTCTTGATGCTGCAACTCTTTCTTATTATTAGATGTGAAATAGGTCTTTGCCCATACCCCTCTTCCCCATAGTGATGTACTATAGCTGCTGTAGCTACTCATACACTTCCCTTATCCCACCACGCACCTTTCACTGTGCAATGAATAAATAACATTTGAAAGATTAATAGCAGACTAATTAATTGTATGTGTTAGAGCTTGGTTCTGAAAACACATCACTTTCAGCTTAGCTGCTAAACTTTGTTTCACAAACAAAAACGTTACATAATGAGATTATTAAGTTTATATTCAGCTGGTTCTAGTTACCATATTTTCTAGCAAACAAAAAAGTAAAGATTTGGCTTGTCATAAACATCAATGAGAAATGCTTTTATTTTAATTAATCTTGTTGCATCTTGTCTTCATCTACGTATTTATTCTCTGGGATATGTGATCATTAAATACATCTGAACTGAAATTCAAAGATGGTTCTCCAAAACAGGTTTTTTAATTTGACTGAATATTGCATTTTCGTGAGGAACAGAAATATCAAAATATATACCTGTGTCAATATGCTGGTGTACCAGTGCTACTTATATAAATCTTTACTTGAAGAATATTAAGGCTCATGTGAGAAGAAAGGCATAAGAAATAGTATGCCGTAGCCAAGCTGTCTTGTGTTCTGTTTCAATGCACATCTATTAGCATACTTTATAAGCATCAGAAACAAGACCAGTACAGCATAAAGCTATAGATCTACCAAAGTGTAAAGTACAGCATAAAACTGTATATCTACCAAAGCATAAAAGTGATAGTGCCGTTACCTCATTGGGAATTGTTCATTAGAAAATCACATTAGTGCTGAATTTCACATAAGCAGACAATTCCTACTATCTTGCTGCCTCCAAGAGCTCCTCAGATTCGTTTAGACAAAAGCATTATGTTCTCCAATAGTGTTTAACAATACATCTCTTCTTTGAGTGTGATTTGAGATCGTTAAAGACAATTAAGTAACATAATCACTTACAGTAATGTGATGTGAATTAGATCCTTAACAAAGCAGAAAATGTAATGATGTTAGAAATATCAAGAAGATGAGAATAAAACACCACACAGGTTCACAGAAATTAAAAAAATAATAGGGTCATCCACTATGATCACAATTTGTAATGCTAACACGCCTACCTATTGGCAAAAGACCCCACACCTTAACCACTAGCACTTTACAGCTACTTTATTCCAAGTTTCTTGTCTCGTATCTCAGAATTATCTTATTTAAATTATGGACATGTGTATTTCCACTGATCCCAATGGGATACTCTCCTAAGCATGCTAAATGACATATCTGTACTTACTCATTACAATTCTTAATTAACTAGATTTTCATAATTTATTTCTCATACATTAATTAAATTAATGATATTAAAAATGATGAAAAATGTACACAATCTTAGATTAGACATTAATAGCAATTAAAGATTGTATGTTAGAACGGGCAAAATTCATACAAACAATTCCAACAAAGGATGTCAAACTCAAGTTATAACAAATTAAACTGATAAATCAAATTAGTATTATCTCACAGTGAAACATTCTATCTATACTAATCTCCTCTTCTCTGGAAGGTGATTTTATTATCAGCACAGAACATTAACTCTTAATAAAAGCTTTATCAATCTGCTGATCAGGATATATTTTGATCAAAAGTTGGTACAATATATGGTACAGTCACAGATATTTCCAAACTAAGAAATTGTGACAGACTCATTACTGAAATAAAAAGTCAAAGTTTCCATGCAGGTCATGGTAACTCATAGTAAATCTTTTTTTTTCAAAAAGGAGAGTCAGTGTGAAATGTTGCCCTACAAAAGGCAATGACATTGACTCAGTCCAGGTTTTAAAAGGAATATGACAGGAGTTAGACAACTTCCTTGTGTGTTTTCTCCTACATTTGTCATATTATTATCTCTTCCCCACCCCTGGACCTTCTTCCTCAGTGTTAATGTGAAATCCACCTACTTTCCCTTCCTCTCCTCATATATAAAGGGGGGCAATATCCACTAATTCTGCTATTTTTTCCCCTTAGGTCTTAGCAATGGCTCAACTGGACAAACAAAGTTTTTAGGAGCAAAATCAGATTAGACAAGGTACTAGGGAACTAAACCAAGCAAGTTATCAAGGACAGAATAAGCCATAAGAACGTTTCTCCTCTGGCTTCTCCAGAATCTAAAGCTGTCAGAAGTAAAAGTCAGCTAGGAAGTCTCTTACAAACTTGAATTCTCTCAACATAACTTTACATTATCAAGGCCTTGCGTGGTACAGGTGTTGAAGAAAAGACGTTACCTGACTGATAAGCTCTGTCATGCAGGGCTCACTCTAATGTCCCTCTGTAAGTGGAACCTCTGTCGGGAAAAAAAATATTTGGGAAACCCTGCTTTAGAAGGCAAAGTTTGGGAAATTCTGCTTCTAGTTAGGCAAGCTGAAGAAATTGTTCAAAATAAATATGATACAATTCAGTAAAGGAAAACGCAAAATGGTATGCTTGACTTAGCTAAGTTGAAGGATGGAGTGACCAGGCAGCAGTTCTGCTGAAAAACATCTCTTAGTGACTGAGCATCACACAGTGGCTGGAGCCAGCGTGGGAGTCCATGTAAGCAGTGTGATGCACCCTTTTCCTTAGCAACAGTATTAAGTGCAGTTTTGTGTACTTCCCATAAGAAATATAAGGAACAATATGGGAGACAGAATTAATAAATTACTTGTGAGAAAAAGTGAAAGCCCAGGGGTTTTAAAGTGAAGCTGAGAAAAGACTTAGATATTCTACATAAAAGGATGAGGGAATAATCTGTTATCTGTGTTCAGTGGGAATGAGAGGAGATGTCAGGAATGCAGCGCAGAGCAGAAGATACTCATATTTCTACTGTAAAGCACTAAAATAGATTGCTTAAAGGGTTATCAACTTTAGAGGGTTATTTAAATACAGTTATACAAACAGATGTTAGAAATGGCTTAGGCATAGTTTGCCTTGCCTGGGGATAGGTGGAGGGATTAGATCAAGTCTTGCCATTGCTACCATCTCTTTTTTTAATGTTTTCGAAGAATCGAAGTCCAAGGCCAAATGAATTAATGAAGAAACTAAATGTAAGTCCGGTGCTGTTTTTTTTTTTTTCTGCAGCCAAATATTCTAATAACTTGCCTGGATATTTTGAAAATGAAATCCTCAAAGGTCTTTAGGAATACCTGGAGAGATATAGTAGAAGAAACCATTAATATAGCTGTACTTAAGAGATGCAGTAACTGTGCAAGAAGGAAATAAGGAAAGCTCACCCTTAGGAAGCTCAGTCACCAGTGAAACGGGAATGGCCAGTCTCTAAGCTCCTCTGCAAGAGGAGTCTCAGGATCTTGTGGAGATAATCATCTGCAGTTATGAATGTAGCTCACGTACACGAAAGTGTATTAGCCTCCACTATGGACATGGTCATTCATTAGTAAAATTAATCTAAATTTGGTTTAGTTAATTTTTGAGGGAGAAAATAAAATCAGATTACCATCCAGCCTTAGCTGATTTGTCATAGCTTTCCTGGGCCTTTCTGCTTAAGGAAGTCTTGCATATAAAACCAGTGCTCAGATGAGAATAGAAAGAGACTGCTGGATACTATCCTTGAGATGACAGGGAAAGACTACTCTGAGGTATCTGCATTTGTTGGTTTTCGTGTAGGACCATTTAGCAAAAAAGAGGGAGGCAGAGAATGATGTAGAAGAGACAGAGAAATTTCTTATTTAAGATCTTGGTCAGATTTCTTTTTTTACCATAGTGGATTCAGGGTTAATTACATTAAAATAAGAGCAAACAGACTATACTAAACTCCCCCACCAAAAGCAGTTGAACCACAGAAATGTTTTCCTTTTTTCTTTTCTTTTTTTTCCATATAGATAACGTTACTACTAATCCAGAAATAGAAATAGAATAGAAAAATTAAAATTTGAGGCAACCCATCTGTTAACAGTATTCACCTAAAAAAAAAAAAAAAAAGAGAAAAACATGTGAGAGATTGTCACAGTTTAAAGCTGGACTGGCTATTAAACCTGCGGCAGATGCTCTCTGTTATCCCTCCCCCTCCCCCCAGAGGGAAAGGGAAAGGGAAAAGGGAGAGAGACTTCTGGGTTGGAAAATTAAAACGGTTTTAATAAACTATAATAATGAAAAAAAAAGTATAATAACAATAATAGAAATAATCAAATATATACAAATATATATACAAAACCAAGATTGAGCTCCCCTGAAGTCAGCCACGTCACCACCGGCACTGCAGGGCAGGCTCCGGGAAGGCCCAGGCTGGGCCTAGCGACGGTCGAGAGCTGGATTCAGGAACGCACGGATCGGGATCGGGGGCAGCAGGAAAACAGACGGAGTCCTCCTTGGACACCGGCCATAGCAGAAAGAGAGCGAGACCCTCGTAATCCCCCCGCTTTATACTGAGAATGACGTGTATGGGATGGAATACCCTCGTTGGTCAATTTTGGGTCACCTGCCCTGTCTGCTCCCCACTGCAGCTGCAACCCCCCTTCGGCTCTTCACTCGTAAGCAGTGAGGAATTCAGCAGTGACCTTGGTTTCTCTCAAGAACAAGTACAGCAAGAGCCTTTCTGCACAACATCCCTACCGGTGCCTCAGTGATAACTACAAACTTCGAGCGTTATCAGTCCTGGAAGCAGACACTGTCTGCAAAAACATGCAGTTAGTTTCAGAAAGTGCAGTTACTTAGAGGAGACTTAGTTGAAAGCAAAAATCACCGAAAGGAAAATCGGCCTGGTTTAGGCCAAACCAGGACAGAGATGAAGAGGATAAAGTGAACAGAAAGAGAATTCTATTCTCCCAGTCTTTGTTATGGTTTTTTTCCCCTATAAAGTCCATTATTATATGGGTGCATATCATGGGTGCAAGCTGGAGCACAGGAGGTTCCACTTAAATTTGAGGAAAAACTTCTTTACTGTAAGGGTGACTGAACACTGGAACAGGCTGCCCAGAGAGGTTGTGGAGTCTCCTTCTCTGGAGACATTCAAAACCCGCCTGGACGCGTTCCTGTGTGATATGGTCTAGGCAATCCTGCCCCGGCAGGGGGATTGGACTAGATGATCTTTCGAGGTCCCTTCCAATCCCTAACATTCTGTGATTCTGTGATTCTGTGATATACTTTATTAAAATAATTCAGAATGCTCATAAATACTAACCTTGCTCCTTCAGTAAGGCATAGAAGCTCCCCCAAAACAAGTTACAGGCCACTAAATTTAAGATTGTACATTGAATTAACCTCTAATGGAATCTAATATTATTCAATAATTGCAGAGAGAGTATGAGGATCTTAACCCAAAAATCAGCCTTTGTGAATAGCCTGTATGAATCATTTCAGTAGTCCTGTAACGAAATCTTAACAAAACATCTCTTCTATTAAAACACTAGTAGGAGATAAATAACTAATGCCTAGGGCACCTACTTTTTAAATTTCCAGTATCACAGTCCAATGTATTTATTATAGTTCATAATACTTACAGACTGTGCATGGAGTCCTAGGCAGCAGTGTGCTACCATTGATTATCACATTGTGCTTCGTAATTCAGTCTGGAGAAAGGTATTTTATGCTGTCGTTGCAGAAATCATTTGTATTTTTTTAATATTTTACACAAGAAGTTCTGATTAATTTTAAGTAAATAGCAATACAAAAGTTTATTCCCAGAATAAATCAATTGTACTGCAGGGCAAATAGGACTTGAGCAGCTGAGCTTGTTAGTGGTGACCAGAGATCACGATGGTTGGGAATACTATCCTGAAGCTTCCTTTCTCTAGTTTGTACCTACAACTGAGAGATGGAAAGTAACATTACTCACTAAATAGGAACTCTGCCACATGTTTTCATTTTATAAGTATATCTACTCCAATAAAATTCAGTTACACTGAGTAATTCCTATAGCATGGACCTGGAGAAGAAATATGATAAAAATATTAACTGTAATTCCTGAAATGTTGCATTAATTTCACAGGTTTTGAAATGCAAAAGATTGCATTTTTTTTTAATTTTAGTTATTTACCTCTTTTATTTTTTCCCTTCTCAACACTTCAGTCTAATAGGATTGATGTTTAGGATTTTCAAAATCTTCTTTGTGTCTTCTTGTTTTTAAATTTTATACAAAACATATAATTCAAAAGACCTCATTGTTCAATTTCGGCAGAGTTCTGACATGTTATATCTGTTTAGGGTCTTTCCCTTACTATTTATTTCATTTAGTGACATCATGTGCAATAAAGAAGATGGAAATAAGTAATCTTCAAATATTCACAGATCTGTATGTTTCAGAGTGGAGGTTTGAAAACTCTGGAAAATTAAAATCCAAGCTGACAATGGAAGAAAAAACTTTTTTGCCACAATTTCTGTTGGGACGATACGGTTTTTATTTTCTGAAAAAAAAAAATAAAATTTCACATTTCTAGCCATTCATAAATCTCTAAAGGCTCAATAACAATATGTCTAGCTGCAAACATGAGAAATGTTTTCTCTCAGTTATTGTTTTCTGTAATGCTTATTTACAGTTTTCCAGAATGTGTAACTCTATTTGTGGTGAGAACTTAAGCAAACCATGCTGAAAATCATTTAATGAAAGGTACAGATACAGAACAGGGGTCTCTGGTCCCATCTTTCGCTTTGGAACCACTGCTGAGGAAAAGGCAACACACAGTTGCAAAGACCCCATAGCAAACCAGGTGTCCATCCAAGAGTCAGATTAGCCATCTGTTTCCTCAACCACTCTCCTCTTCACTGTCTGAGGGAAAGGGAGCTGCATCAGTCTTGCTTGTGCAGGGCTTAGTGTCAGCTGAGATGTCCCAGCAGCCACCGGATGGATCAGAACAATTAAATGCATCCTTTGTCCACCAATCCCCTTGTGTTCTACAAACGATGGAATTTCTAATAAAGGTTCTGTATGGCACACAAAAAGCTCTGGTAGGCACTGAAGTGGTCCTCTCCAAGCATTCCTGCAACAGAGTTAGTCAGCTCCTTTAGCAGACTTTGGAGGCACTCTTTCATGGCCCTGACTTTTGATGCCTGCTTTCCAAGAAGGTTTGGGTTTTTTTCCTGCCATTCTTGGTTTCTTCTGCATAGGCTAAATGTTTGTGTAGTTGCTTTCATTTCATTGATTTTGCTGTAGAACAAAGTCTATGTTTGCATTTCTGCAGACATACACGTGCACACATAAAAATCAAAACTCGTAGAAAAAATGAAATTGCAAGAGCTTAAATAAAGAAAAATCAAGCATTTTCTAGGGAAAATGTCTACCTACACAATGAGAGCAGCTTTTCCAGGGGGAAGAATAGATTTATTTTTCTGTTAATCACAAATGATTGAGAATACGTATTTTGTAGGTTCCTTGCTGATAAAGAAAAAGAGACAAAGATAAAATGTATATGCACTCAATTCTCCAAACTGCAGTGGCAAATGTTATGGCTTACATTTTTGCAATGCTGGAGAAACGTTTATGTATGTGCTCATACTTATTTCTATTGCTAAAGATGATAGTATAGGGTAAAAATGATACATTTTAATTTTTATTCTTTATTAAAATGAAAAAGAAACACAGAAAACTGCAAAAAGCATTTTAAAAGAATTATATCAAAATGGTCGTGGTTGCTTTTGTTATAAATTAAAACCTTCTCCACATCACGGTCTTTGTTAAAACTTGTATCTCTCTGTATAGTGATTGACTATTGGTGAACATGTTCGTTATATTGAGAATTAATGTTTTGTCTAGAGTATTTCAACCAGCACTGCTAAAATTATTAGCTTTATATTAAAATATGACAATAGAAAATATGCGTGCAAACCAAGAACACATTTTGAACACTCTGTAAGTGATTAAAATCAAACACATTCTTAAAATATTGCCCATGTAGTAGCTTAAAATATTCTTCCAAGGGAAAAAGAAAGCTAAAATGTGCTCCCAAAAAAGTACAAACACGAATTATTGGTACAAAAGAGGCTTCACTTAAACTGCAAATATTTTATAATCTCTTCAGAGCAGAGGCATTTATGGCAGGCTTGCCTACTACTAACCATAATGGATCTTGGATAAAATTTGCTTCCAAGTGCTTTTGTGACATAAATATTAAGGAAATGATAACTCTATAGCTTTACAGACTAAAATTCATTTTCTAAGTCAAAGGTTTGATTCTAGAAGTCATTAGTAGGTAAGATGACTCATTCCAAAAATAAAAAAAAAGAAAATAAAAATATTCCAACAAGTGATACTGATTTATATTATGTGCATGTCAAGCCCCTTCCAGACATATACAAAAGGAATTTTGCACAGAAAGTAAACTTTTTTCCTTGTGTTTTCATTTGAATTTCATTTAATCTTGAAAGACTATATGTCAGCTCATTCAGGATTCCATGTTTTATTGAACCTGGTGTTAGACCACCCAAGACACCTGAGATGGATTCACAGTCAGCCCTCTCCTCTGTGTGAGACAGCTACATTTCTTCCACTTCCTTTTCCTCTTCCTCTTCTCTTCATCTTCATCTTCCTCTTCTCTGCCTGCAGTCTGATTCTCTTCTTGACTGTAGCTTCTTCTTCTACCTCCTCCCACCCTTCTTGGTGCCCACTTCCTATTCTTGGGCACATTAAGGATATTTGTTTTGAAGAAATGTAGACAGGAAAAAAAACAGACCCTTAAGAGAACTAACTAATTAGAAGCTCCTCTGTTCACTATAAGTAAATGAATTCAGCTATAGCCTTTTTTTTTTACCTTGAAAAGTGTATTGCTGATTGGGGAATAGACTACAAAAATAAAATATCATGTTAGGTTTAAATGTGTAGATAAGATATCAACATTGTTTGGTAACCAGGCATTTTTATAATCCACCCGGAAGGTTAAGTTGTAATAATTTAACTATGGTCATAGGGTTATAACTGTTGAGATAGGTTTAATGTAACAGTAAATTAGTTATTTTTCCACCCATGGAACATGCTTCTGTGATGACCAAATATGGATAATAATAGTTAGAAAATGAATATATATATAAAGTAGACAGATAAACTATCTAAGAGATAGAAGGCTATTTAAGGATTTTATGTGCATGTGTGTGCCATTTTATCTTGCTCTTGTTTGCTGTTTTGGCTAACATGTTATGTTAAAAACACAAAAAAGTGCTTCATAACACAGTAAAGCAAGTATGAGTCATCACTCTTGTGCATTTGTAAAAGACAGCTCTTTTGAGTTTAAAAAATAATGATGATTTATAACTCATGATTTTTTTCTGGATTAACTGTGACTCTCTGTAAAAAGATTGTACAGTGACTAATCAGAAACAAATGAACAAACAAACCAAAATAAATCCAAAATAATAAATGTTTGTGATTTATCCATGCTGAATTAACCTGATCCTCAGCGCGATTTCTGGTTTCATTTTTCACTGTAGAACTTTATTCATGTAGTCTGAATGCAGAGAATGGGGATAGTAGGAGCACACGGAAGTTGGGATCACTGCTTCTGGTTCCGATATTTAGCTTAAAGATTGGTAAATTGTAGAATCAAGTTGCAGGAAAGTCCTACTCTGTTTCTGCAGTTCTGTAAAGGAAAGTACTTGCTTGCTGTGTGGAAACAATGCATGCATGGTTGGACTGTTTGTAGGTACTACAATGGCAAGGACCACAATCGGTGCAGACGACTACACCAGAGATTTCATTACAAGATTCTAACCAATCTGTCATGGCCATAGCCAAGCTAAATTTTTATAAACATACAGAAATTTTCTGATAATGGCAGAATCACTTTGCTGTGACTGCCAAAATATAGACAAATAAATCGAAGTAAACTTTAGGCAAAGATTAATTTCAGCAAGGGAAATACATACATAATAAAGTTATAAACTGAAAGTATGTGTTATAATGGAAAATTCTATAATAGATGTCACTGTTTTCATCAACTTTAATGATAATTGCAAGTAACAAATAGAAACAGGATAATTACCTTAAAATTCTGTTGACAGTGCCAGTAGAAACAGGTTTTACCTCAGTTTTTCCAAAACAAACCTCATGTTGGTCTCATATATGCAATATATTTTACCACAATGGTCAGTTCTGTACTACTAATCGCCTAAACATACTGTGCATTCATCTGGTCTTCCTGTATTTCTTCTTGTTCTGGTTTTAAAAAGATGGGGAATCAGTCTAACAATTAATGTGCCCATGTTTATTATAAAGAGGTTATTCTTGTGATTTAAGTTATTAACTTGTTTAAGCATTTGAAAATCTGGAACTTAAAACTGCGAGAAAAGTGTCTTCAGGCTGGAAATGAGACTGCACAGCATTTTTTTTTAAAACCCACCAAGAACAAAGTTGTACCAATGGTACTGTTTTGACGGCACTTTCAGCTTAACTTTTTCCTTGCATCTACATGTCATCTTTCATCTTCTACATAGGTTGTGTGCATTTGTGTACAAGAATTGTCCTTTCTGTATTTATTTTATAGTCAGCACAGTGGGAGCTTGGTCCATACCTGGGGACTGTATATGTTGTTCTTTGTTCTATACAGCACAAATAATGAGTGAAATAAAACTGAATGCTAGACACTGCTTACCCAAAAACTTGGGAGTTTACGTAGGCAGAACTTTTTGAAGCAAAACATAGAAACTATTCTTCTTTCAGATGCTATTACTGATGTCTGAGGGAGAAACAAAAATTGACCCTTGCTACATGTTTGTTTTACAGGTATGAGTAAGCAGACCACTTTAATCTTGTTGGTATCTGTCCCTGTTACACAAATCCACTTGTGTGCCTCGCACACAATGTGTTGGCCATACAAATGCATAGCTTCATACACAGTTTAACTGGCAACATTTAGTTAAAATTAGTCAGGTGGATAAGTAGCAGTATTTTTGATCACAAAAAATACTGAGCCAAGTCTTCAGGCATTGTATGTAAATCCACAGTTTACAGCAGAAGTATGCTGATACACACCAAAGAACCTGGCCCATAGTTTATGCTACCTGTTACATTCTTGTGCCATGTAACTGCTTATTTCACAGCTAAGTAGTGTTTCATGTTACTACCTGACTATTGAGGAAGGATATTTGGAGCTCATGACACTTCTGTGAAGTGTCTGCATTAAACTACGTGGTAGATGAAACCATTCAGGTTAATAGTTTATACAGGAGTTGACAGGACTTCTTGTCCCAGCTGGCACTCTTGCAGTGCGTGGTAGGATCTCTCTTTCTGGGGTAAACTCCCTGTCAAAACTCTCTCATCCAGCTGATACGTGCAATTCATCTATCCATAAGGCATTTGTATAGGGACTAGCAGTGGTCAAGTCTCCTATGCTCTGTTCCCTTGCTTTGCTAGATGTTGACCTGCAAATAGCGTGTAAGGGGGATTAGCAATAGTTTGTATCTTTTCCCTCGTTTTGAATATTCCTTAGGACAAAATCTGGTCCATGAAACGAATATTGCAGAGCTCAATTATCAGCAATGTTTTCCCCCCAAAGCTGTGTTTTTAATTGATGTTGGGTTTTGGGTTGGTTGCTTTCAGGTTTCATGTCAAGAAATCCAAATGATACGTGTAATCTCTTATTAATGCACTGGGAAAATTTAATTCTTGAATATGATTTTCCTCATGTCTGTTTTACAGATGGCTGAAACATAATTTAACTCCTTTTTCTTTGCTGGTGCATTTATATAGTTCAAGAATACAACTTCCATCCCAAGAAAGGTACCCATAAGGCTTTGTTCTACAAAGAATGCACACGTTTAAAAACTAACAAAGATTTCAGATGCCAGGAATATGTTCTGTCTCAGTACGTTAGTCTGGTAGATATCTTTTACAGAAAAGCCTGAAAACTGAAGAAAAACACGCATGCAAAGAGCTTTTTTTCCTTGGATATTAGCTGTACAGAGACGTGAACTTGTTCAGAATAACTCAAGATTGCACGAGTACATCATCAGAGGCAATAGATGGCGCTCTTAACCCATTGTGTTGGAAGTATTGCAGAAATACCAGTACCTCTTGCCCCTCACCCAACAAGTCACAACTATCTTTCAGCAGTTTGTAGGTCAATGTACAAACATATTTGAAAAGTTAATTTTGAAGCTCTTCTTCCACAAGCCTGGCTTGATTTACATCTGCCCTGCTATCCCTGTAAATGGCTATCAAGGTGAGGACTGACAGTATGAGGAAGTGGATGGTTTCCTTGCAGTTAGCTCGGGAGGACACTGCAGGATTTTTACAGGATGAATACAGAGTATTTGGCTCTGTGGATATCCAGTCTGATGAGCAAATCCTGGGTCCCCACATAGATAAGCACACTGAAAACCTTTTTGGATAGATTTCCCCTGCGTGGTTCTCAGAAAGAGAGAGAAGTCATGCATCTTGTCTCCCTTGCTCCTTGCCTGGACAGCATTGCCTGTTGAGGTCATACAGGAGGTATATCTGGTATATCTGCCTTCCTTCCCTCAAGACAAAGCACTTATGTAAACTGACCAAAATTAATTTTGCTATAGGCTGTGACAACTTTCTGTGCTTTCTCTCATGAAATGCTGACTAAAGGATGGATCTCCAAGGCATGTATGGCTGAACCGTGATTTTCTTGTCCTGTTTGTATGCAGAGAAAGGCTAGAGTTTTCTTCATTCCTATGAAATGGTACCAAGAAATAAAATCCTGAAGGAAATTTCTTCCTTCCCCTGCACTTTTACAGGGGATAACATAATTAGAAATCTTACACAGGATTCTAAGGGGCTCAATTAGTTAATAAATCAAATAAATCACTGCTACTACAAACAGCTGCAAGCTTAATCTCCCACTGGTAGTTTGTTCTGCTGTCCTCTGTGAGTAGAGCCATAGACCCACTGGTACAACTTCCTTGTACTTTCTGCAGTGTGTCCTGCAATTTAATCCCAGAGCACTTTTGTCTCTAGTAAAGAATACATTGAAACATGGCATACCTCATCATCATAACCAAACTCCAGAGCATGGTATAGGACTACACTATCCTCATAAGTTGATATATCTTACACTAGAGTCTGTGTTGTCACAGATGCTGAATGGACAGGGAAAATGCTTCTAAACCACTGACAGAGAATAAAATTTTATATCCAAAATTCCAATATGCTTTGTTATTATTTACAGGAGCTCCCTCTAAAATACAGCCAAGGGACTTCTGGTGACAGAATTGACACAGAAATACAGTCTAGGTTACTGTTGGCACATATGGATGTTTTAGGAGAATTATCAGAGGAAAAAAGACACTTATACAAGGTTGTTAATGGTAGTTGCCCTTGCTAACCAAACCTGATGAAAGCTGTGTAAGAAAAGGGGAAAGAATAAAAAGTGATCCAGTGCATTTCAGGATTTGATTTAGTTTTCCCATGACACTGCAAATCAGCTTCAATTGTTAGGCCCAATTTGCAGTTTCCTCTGTTTTGTTATAGCAATTTGTAGACAAAACTTTAATAGGTCATTCATAAAATGAACAGGAACAAATGTCTGACAAACAAAATTCTTCCTTGGTTTTCCAAACACAGGGTTTGATCTTTGCTGTGTCTAAGCTTGTAAAGGATTCTGCACAAGGTCCCCACACAAGATTTCAGTCCCACTATAATTTAGAGAACCTATTATCTGAATTTAATGTGGTCACTGAAAGGAGTGCATAGCACTGTGATAAATTCTTCTCTCTAGGAAACAGGTGGAAAGCCATTGAGAACACCAAGTTCAAGCAAGCAATGATGAATACATTGAAAAATAATTTTTTACTTTCCCTTTTGACAGGCCTTACTTGCTACGTCAAATACCTGAGCACTTTAAATACTCTGGCACCTGAATGCTTCAGAGTAGGTGAAGGATCATTTTGTGATGAGATTTGAGAGGACACAAGATCTGAGTGCAGGGTAGGAGACTATGCTCACAAAAGTCTGTGGAAAAAATACTTTGCTTCTCTGGTTATTGGAACAATTCTAAAATGTGACATGTATAACACATGCTGTGTGCCTGACTGTACAGCAGTCTTGTAACCTGTTGCCTAAATATTTTTCTCAATGTTTTCTGCAGAACACATTAATTTACTGATTTCTGTTTGTGAAAAAACAACACTTTTTTCATTACTCTGTCATGTTTTATGTTTTATATATACAAACCAACAGCAACTTGCACTCATGTACTCATATGTGCTGGTTTGCAGGTACCTCAGGTTTCATTAAACTGCACACAGAAGGTGTAACTTATTCCAGAACTACAGCTGGGGAGTGAGTACTTGGTTTCAAGTCTATGAGAAATCAGCGATTAACATGTCTCTCTCTAGATGGTGATACCCACTGTGTCATGTAGAAAACCCTGTTTGTCACACTGTTGGCATTATATTAGGAATGTATTTCTATACACTTCAGTTTTTTAGTCAGTAGATTTAACAAAAATCTCCTAACTTTCTTCCTTCTACTATTGGGTGGATGACAAGAGCTGGAAGCAACTTATTTCCATTGAAATATATCTTTAACCTTTAATACGCAAACTTTGATTTTCATAAACGAGTCAGCTTGTAACCAAGTCTTCTGGAAAGCACTGCAGAACAGACAGATACCAAAAGACAGCAACAACAACAAACCCAAACAAAACCTCCAACATAAAGAAAAGGGAAAGAAAGGCAGCAAGGAGAAGTACAAACCAACAGGAGACAACAGAGGGAGAATGATCTTCAGACCATGAGGAGAATGTATGCTCTGTTGTGTTCCATACAGTGCAGAATGTCCCTGCTCCCCAGAAATCATATCTCTCTATTTTTATGCCCTTTTTACATCTGTTTAATTCCTAGGAAGATAAAGAGAGAACAGGATCTGGGTAGAGCATAGAATTATTTCTGGGCATGATGGAAAATACTAATATCTTGCAAGAAAACTATATGATAGACTGTTATCTCTAATGACAGAGCTGCTGCATAGTTCTGAATAATGAAAAACCCAACTCTAAAATCAACACTACGTTGTGAATAATTTACTAATAATTAAGAACTAAATTAACTGACTCTCTGTGTGTGCCCTGAATTGTTCACCCAGCTCTCCCAGTTCATCTGCACATTTGTTATTAAGGTCTGATTAGTTTCATAAGCATAATTCTTAATCAGAGAGTTTGGTTAACTTAAATCCAGTAATAGAGCTACTTGAGATTTTTCAGCAAAACATTTTTATCATAAAAAATACCATTTACTCAAATAAAATACCAATCTTATCTGGAAAGATATATTGATGAAACATTCATATGGAAAGTCGTCTCAGATTCAGAACAAAATTTTTATTCAACAGAATTGGAGATAGATAGATAGATAGATAGATAGATAGATAGATAGATAGATAGATATGTAGATAGATATGTAGATAGACAGATGAAGTGGGAATGAGCCCTGAACAACTCAAAGCAGGGACTTTGTCTATGAATCTCTTGCACGCCAAAGCCACCAGCTGATTTACCATTTTGAATGGACTATTAAATTTTAAACAGAAAGTAATAATTTGATTGACTCTGTTGCATCCGTCATTGAAAGGTAATGATACACTGTCTGACCATAAACTGCAAATGACCAAAAATAAATATATAGGCAATTGGCCAATGACGGACGGGTGATTAGTAGTTAAAACAACCAAAAAAATTAAACCACCCCTGAGCGTGTTGGTAAAATCATCGTACCAATACCACATTACTAATAAAAATGAAAGGCAAAAAGTTCATTATTACAAATTGTCCCGCTTTCGGCTGGAATAGAGCTAATTTTCTTCTTAGTAGATAGAATTTTCTTTTTATAGAATTGTATTTTGGATTCAGTATGGGATTTAGGTATGAGAAGAATGTTGATAATATACTGATGTTTTCAGCTGTTTCTAAGAAAGGACTTTTCAACTTCCCATGCTTTGCTAGTGTGCATGTGCACAAGAAGCTGGGACGGAGCACAGCCAGAGCAATGGATCCAAATTGGCCACTGGGATATTCCACATCATGCAATGTCCTGCTCAGTATATAGATGAGGGTTGGCTGGGAAGTTGTGCTCTTTCGCTTCCGGGATTGCGATTTTGGGGTTTCTCTCCTCCAGGATCACTCGTCAGGAATGGGCTGGACATGGGTCGGCAGGTGGTGAACAGTTGTACTGTGCATCATTTGTTTGTATACTCTATTATTATGATTATCATTATCATAGTCATTATCATTATTATTAGTATATTTTATTTCAATTATTTAATTGTTTTTATCTCAACCCATGAGTTTTGCCTTTTTTCCAATTCTCTCCCCCATCCCATTGTGTGATGTTTAGCTGCCTGCCGGGTCAAACCATGACAGTCCTTTTTGGCACCCAAAGTGGGGCACGAAGGGTTGAGATAATGACAGATTTGACCAGAGTGTGTCAAAACAGATTTGCTATAAGCATTCATTTGTGTTGTTATATTTGTTAAAGACTTAGCTGATTCCACCCATGGCTAATAAAAAGTAAAGGCTAGCTACATTTATATCTTTTTCAAGCATGTTCAAAATCTAATGCACTGCTTTTTCAGGAGTAGGAAGTTGCTGTAGCTGCTGAGTATCTCCTAAGGTTGTGTGGGTTTTATAACTTTACTGGACCTCTCTACACCCTAGTGTCACCAGAAAAAATTCTGTATTATGAGCTACACCTACCCTGAAATCTGGAAAAATATACAAGGTGGATGATAGCATGTTCTGCAGCACTTTGTTTATGAGAACAACCTTCTAGCAAGCTCCTGTATCTCAGCATGAAAATGGAAATAACATTTCTTTTCTGTCCTTGAGACATAGATCAAACAGTATTGTCAGAAGAGAGGTTTATCTGTCAAACGTTCCTTTGATCCCGCTGGAGACTGTGCTGCTGAACTTGTGTATCCTTCGGATCAGAGAATGTTTTTCACTATATTTTGTTAAACTGCTCTGTCTATTGGTTTTGGTGCTGCAACTATGGCATTTATTAATAACAGTGTAAAAGGAGAAGGTGGGATTGTTACTGTACTGTTCCAGCAGGCTTCATGTTCTTTGTGTGGTGTTTTTTGGGGGTGTTCTTTTGTTTGTTTTTCTCAAGGATGGAATCTAGTTATTGGATAATTTTCAGGACCCAGTTCTATTTGTAGTTAGTAAAGCACCTTTTTTTTCCTTGAATGAGGAGAAGACTTGTTGTATTATTGAGAAATTAACAATCAGAACAGGGGAAATATTTGTATTCCTTTCAGTAACAGGAACTATATGCATATGTCTTGCAGCAGCTTAAGGTAGACAGGTACAATATTCACAAATACTAGTACTCATTTTTATATTGGTTTGACCATAGTCACACAATTTCTAGTTACTTTTTGCCACATCACTACCAACATAAGAAAGTAAATGTGACAAGTAAATAATACACATCAGCATTACTGATGAGATCATACAGTGAGAACAAAAGCAGTATTGTCTGTTAAGCGAAACAAAACAGCAATTTTAGTGATAGACTAAACTGCTTAAGCTTCAAGACCTCAGTTAACATATAGTAGAAGTTAGCTGATAAGGAATGTTTTCAGTAAGTACATAATACTGCTGTGCGTGTACTTATGTTTCTTTTCTGACTATTATAGACAGGTGGTGTTGGTAAGTGGTTACATATGGATGGTACATAGTCTGTGCTGTGTCCTGGGATCCTGATGATTGCAATAGGGAAACTGGGCAGAGGGTGTGCGCCTCCCTCTCAGGACTCTTGCTGACATCTTGCGGATACCTATACTGGTGTGTGGGAGCTGGGGAGGAGGTCTGAAAGGAAGGAGGTAGAGAGCACTGGCAGATTTTGCCTTGACATGGAGATAGGATGCAGCTGTATGATGAGCCTGAGTTATGGGAGCCTGGTGATCCACTGTCTAGGCACAATCTTTGGGCCAATGTCCTCGTAAGGTGTATAAGGCACACTTTTCCTACTTGAGGATGCTGAAATTTTTCCAGTAGCCTTATGGCTTCCAAAGATTCTCAATACATGTTGCAACTGGGAAGAGATATGACTGCATTTCCCCAGTGCAACAAGAATCTGAAATATCTTTTGAGATATTTGCCATTTTCAGGATTTTAGATTCCTAAGAGAGAATTTTTAGTCTGGAAAACACACATAACGCAATTACCTGAATCATAGCAGTCTCTTCAATGACATCTGCCCAATTCTAGCTGTCAGATGTTTTAATGAAACAACAAAGCAGTAGGGATAAAGAGCATTTCTTTGTCTTGTAACAGTGACAAAACAAAAATCTGCTTTCATTTTTAACTCAGACGATGTTTTTTGTCTTGGACTAGAACTGACAACCAAAATTAGATTCAGCTGTAAAGCGTATCTGTAGAGTGACTCCAAGGAAGACTATAAGTTTTCTCTAACATGCAAGGATTTCTCTAGTGACAAAATTTTCTGGCTGTGTAGATCAGACTGGGTAGCCCTGCTGAATATGGCTGGAGGCTTGTTCCTCACTGATGGATGCTGCAAGAACACTGGCTGATAATATTGTACTCTGATAGTAATGCTTTTGTGTATTAGCAATATAATAGTTCTCTTTTTTTGCAGAGAAAAATATATTCTTGGGGATTATTTTTCTTCTCAAGGAAGAAGAAATCCACTGTGGTTTCAGTTTACTTGCTTTTTTAAAATATTTGTTTAGAAGGAAAATGGATGAAAAGAAGAGGGTGAGATATTGTCTGCCTTGTTTCACAGACAGAAAACTTCTGGTTTCCTTGAGCAGTTTGTATTCAGTCTGTTCTCATTGAAACTGTGCAACTGTGTTAATGTGATCTCATAAGTAACTTCTTTTTTAAGGAAAAATTATAATTGAACCTATCTAATTGATCTCATAAGTAACTTCTTTTTTAAAGAAAAAATGTAATTAAACTTATTTAATTTATTTTTTTTATTCTTCTTGTCACATTTTTCAGCCAATGGTTCTGTTATTGGGCTTATGAAACTAAATATTCTATTTCAAACTGCTTTCCAAAACAAGATAACTTAATTTTTATTCCTCAGTTATTGGGGCAAGACATTATTTACTGTCGCATGGCTCATCAATTTATTGAGTATTTACTCTTTCAATTGCTCTATTTCAAATTTGGACAAAACCGTGTTAACTAGTGTTGCTGCAAGGTCCTGCAGATCTGATCAGGTGTATTATATGCTACTCTCTTCTGAAAATATTTGTATTCCTTTTGAAGTAAATTGCCTACTAGAATGCTTGGATTTATTTGCAGTAATGCTTTCCTTGAAATTGTGGATTTGCTCAGTATTTCTAGCTATGGCTTTTGACCACTCTATATAAGCAATGACTGTTGTAGAGAATGTTATTTTCTGTGTCTAAGGTCAGTCAGAGGTTGCTGATAGAGACTCTGAGCTCATTTTGGAGATCAGCAAGGAAGCCTATTAGTCTTCTTCATGCTATACCATCCTGGAAGGTATATCCTCGACCATCTTTGCCATCAGAATTAACTGCTACTGCCAACACATATCTGAATTCCTCAACCTGAGCCAGCTCAAGCCATTGCCAAAATAGAGAACAGTCTTTTACAGGCAGAAATCTGTGTCCTTTGCATGTGTCAGACAAGAATGAGTGGCACTGTGGCTCTGCACCAACAGGCTCATGCCTGCTGCCTACATAGGCAGCCCTCCACGAGGTGGTTGGCAGAGGAGGAGCACAGTGTGAGCACCGGGGATGCAAAGCGGGCACAGATGAGCATTATGGATAGGTAATGACAAGAAAGGATTTCAGAGACTGGGGTTGCCAGGAAAAGATATCAACTGAAAAGTGGGAATCATGGGGGAAGAAAGAAAAGGAGGTCTTCAGAGGGAGGAGTTATCTGTGAGAGGAGAGAAAAGTAAATTTTCATCTGAAGCCTCCAGGAGACTCTCATCTCTCTCCAAAATTTTCTGTTCTCCCAGACTAGCTGCTGTCCCAGCTGTAATAGCCCCACCCTGCTTCAGTAGAAACCTCAGTTCAGTCTTACTGTCTTATTCTGCTCCACCACCAGAACTGAATTTTGTCTACACAGTTCACAAACCTTGAACTGACACTGAATATGACTTTCAAGTAGTTGTATAAGCAAACCTTGTTCAGTTTTGATATTGCCATCAGTCCACTCAATTTGTTTAAAACTAATCTTTTAAAGTAATATTTAAGTTAGATTTGCTGATTGTTTAGACTATTACTGAAGTTATCATATCTATATTTGTGCATGTTCATATTTGTACAAACAGAGAGCTTTATCTTCAAACAGGGATGCCCATAGTCCCTGTTGTAACATTTTGTAGGTCATTGGAATACTTCTCATTGAGTTTCTGCAAACACAGTCAGTATCCATGGAGTTTTCATATCAAGTAAGAAACTGGATAGCATATCTTTCATAAATGTAAGCATATTTTGTTTCCTATATATATGTTGATATATGGAAGGCACAAATAAACCTGTCTTCAGAAATAGCATTATCTACAGAAGGTAATACGTTAGTCTTCCAGCTTAAATTGAGTTTCATGACACTGGTTGTCCTCGCTCCTACTAATAATTTCCTAACACAGGTGTTTTCAAATGCAATCCAAGAATCTGTTGTTTGTTTATCTGAGTCTAAATACGATAACTCATTATTTGAAATCACTAGTAAAAAAAAGAATTTTCTTGTCATATTTTTTAACAGTAATGTTTTAACAAGTTTGTTTTCTCACTGTAAGAAAAGTTCTAATTTGATGCGTAATAGTGAGATAATACTTTGGAATCACATGAAACTGGAAAATATGTTATATCTCCTCCATCAATTATTCAAATAACTTCACATAGTCTCTAGCTACTAAGACAGACTTTCTCATTTGCATATTAAAAGAGCACATAATCCAGTTAACAACCAGGTTGCTTTCTTAAATACTGTGGCATTTAATCTATATGATGCTGAATTAGCCCCTTCAGAAAGAAATTTAGCATATGAAACCAATCACTTTAAAGGTTTTAACCAGTGAGATTTTCATGTCTCTTGCTTTAATTGCTTATTTAGTTTACCTTAGAGTGTTTATCATGCTCACATATGGTCCTGTCAACTAGTAAATATGACAGTAATCCAACTGTCTAAGTACTGGATATTGGATATTAAAATTTGAACACTAGCTTATATTTAACCAGCTGTCCTCTAATCTTAGTCAATATAGATATTACTATGATTTACTAAATCAGAAATGCATTAATGATGATACTATCAAAATACAACATAATCAAAACATGCAATCTGTTGGGATGACTTTCTGTTCTTAATTATAGGTCAGTTATTTGTATAAGACTAAGTGGACAGGATTTGGCTGCAGAGAATG
Source organism: Nyctibius grandis (assembly GCF_013368605.1). Classification (NCBI taxonomy): domain Eukaryota; kingdom Metazoa; phylum Chordata; class Aves; order Nyctibiiformes; family Nyctibiidae; genus Nyctibius; species Nyctibius grandis. The sequence continues at coordinate 16,206,448 of NC_090659.1, read as the reverse complement.
AAAAGATTTTTATCTTCTCTGAATCTATATTTGGCATCTCAGGTACCATGACCAGGTTTGCTGTTCACTGCTTTGTGCCACTTACTCGTTTCTTCACTATTCTGTGCAGTAACATTATACAACAGCTGTTTTCTCACAGTGAAACTGCTTCTGTGCCTTTAAGTTGTCTACCATAAATTTGGGCAGCATTTATTACTTATTAACCTAGGGTTACATATACATCGATGCTATTAGGTTGTCATTCGTGGGACACTGAAAAGCAGGGGGGAGCAGCAGTGAGCAAAGAACACAGCTTTTAGTCAACTTTAGATTTTCTCTGACTGTGAAGAGAGTTTTGTAGTCTTTATGTCTTGATAATGTCTTTTGGGAATGATTGCTTTATTGAATATGTTATAAGCCAGTTGGAGGAAGGACTTTTTATATCATTAATTCCTGTGTGTTTATACAGTGACAAGAACACACAAATGGTGGTCCTTGGTATGGGTTCAGACATTACTGCTCTCATAGAAATATTTAGTGGCAATTTATTACCCTTATAATTAAGATATTTATGAAATTATTTGTTCTCAGGTTTGAATACTGAAAACTGTAGCCCAGACATTCTCAGGCATACTGGAACATACTTATTGGTTAAGTATAAAGTGATATACTTGCCTGCATACTTTGGGGTTTGAACCTTGAAGCAGCTCTTGTGAAAATTTTTTTGAAAATAAGTGAAAAACACCACTATTTTCTGCTGTGCTGTACTGTCTAGAAGGATGTGGGAAATTTATTGTTGGTGATGCTTTTTTTGAGAAACTCGGTTAGTCAATTTTCTTTTTATTACAGCTACAGCTTCAGCCTGTTAAAAAATATTACTGAGATTGGGTTACACACACGCACAGTACTTAATGACTAATTCCTACCTATTGCAAACTCACTTTTGTTATTTAAAACTCTGACTTATCTCTGCAGATAGTTCAGCTTCTTTAGCTGTTCTCTTTATGTAGAAAAGTTTTGAAATTCCTGCATTGTCCTGCCTCAAACCATCCTATTGTAATTTCAGATGCTTTCTGCAAGTTACTTTAAGCTGATAATGCATTTTAAGGCAGTTCTTCTGATTATTTTTTTTCCACAACAGTAGACAGAAAATTTATTTGTCACGGTTTAAAGCTGGGCCAGTTATTAAACCTGTGGCAGATGCCCTCTGTTATCCCCCCCCCTCCCCGCAAAGGGAAAGGGAAAGGGAAAAGGGAGAGAGACTTCCGGGTTGGAAAGTTAAAACAGTTTTAATAAACTATAATAATGAAAAAGAGTATAATAATAATAATAGAAATAATCAAATATATACAAATATATATACAAAACCAAGATTGAGCTCCCCTGAAGTCAGCCACGTCACCACCGGCACTGCAGGGCAGGCTCCGGGAAGGCCCAGGCTGGGCCTAGCAACGGTCGAGAGCTGTATTCAGGGATGCACGGATCGGGATCGGGGGCAGCAGGAAAACAGACGGAGTCCTCCTTGGACACCGGCCATAGCAGAAAAGGGCGAGACCCTCGTGACCCCCCCCGCCTTTATACCGAGAATGACGTGTGTGGGATGGAATACCCTCGTTGGTCAATTTTGGGTCACCTGCCCTGTCTGCTCCCCACTGCAGCTGCAACTCCCCTTCGGCTCTTCACTTGTAAGCAGTGAGGAATTCAGCAGTGACCTTGGTTTCTCTAAGAATAAGTACAGCAAGAGTCTTACTGCACAACATCCCTACCGGTGCCTCAGCGATAACTACAAACTTCGGGCGTTATCAGTCTTGGAGGCAGACACTGTCTGCAAACATGCAGTTAGTTTCAGAAAGTGCAGTTATTTAGAGGAGACTTAGCTGAAAGCAAAAATCACTGAAAGGAAAATCGGCCTGGTTTAGGCCAAACCAGGACATATTTTAGGATACTTTTCTATATATAAGAATTCTAAATAATTAGGAAGCTCTGGTTTAACTCTTTCCTTAATTTCCTGATTGCAGGTAAATGCTTCTTATTGTCAAACACGGCCTTCTCTTTGCCTTGTCCTCTTAAATTGGCTTTCGCTGGATACAGAGGAATACTTTGAAGGAAGTTGTTGGACTTGATGATCTTAAAGGTCCTTTCCAACCAAAAAGATTCTATGATTCTAAGTTAGGAAACCCAAGTTCAACCTGTATGTCCTTTGTCTGTGGGAAGAGATCTTCTCACACAACATTTGTTGGAGTTTTTCAGAGTAGAATCAAGATTAATTGTTGTGTCTTCCCTTTCTAAAGAAGACAGGGTGTCTTATCTTATACTGGAAAGGCTAAGTGGATGAGTTTCCTATACATATATTTCTGACTCTTTTCCTTATCAGCACACTGTTTTTTCCTTTTTTTAACTTTTCTTGTGAATTTCTACAGTTTCTGTCAGGACTTCTTAATTTTACTTCCTCCTAAGATGAGAAATCTTGGCTCCTCAATGTTCCTTAACAACGGTCTTCACAAGTCAGAATATAGCTCAAAAATTCCATATTAATGTCAAGATGCATTCCCTTCTATCAAAATGAAAGTATTTTACAACTCCAAAACCCCCACAGCCATATCAAACCTTTAAAAAGAATTGTCATTTTTCTCATGAGGGCTTTATTCACAGATTTTCTTGGGAAAACTGGCTGGAATTCTTTTAACCAATCCAAGCTGAATTCCGCTTACACCGCTAATTATTCTATTTTATAATGTGCCTGCCCCTTACTTAGAATAACCCTCAGTAAATCGTAAGCTAGTACTTAATAGCATCTTCAAGATCCCAAGACTTGGAAAACCAGTTATGATTCTAAGCAGTTCAGAAAATATGTATTTCACAAATAGAAAGGCTCCATTTGCATATTTTTAAACCACTATGAAAGATTACTTCTAATTCGTATCTCTATTTTTAATATATTATCACTACACTCTGAAATGAAATTTGGGCAGGAGACTTAGACACAATATATGGATTTATAATCTGACTTGATTCTTCAGAAATCATTCTTCTGTGCTTCAGTTCCTGATCTGTAAAGGAGCTCTTAATGCCTCTGTCCTTAGAAGTGTATCGTGAGGATAAATTCATGAACACTAAGAAGTGTTCATAAACAAGGAGATGAAAAACGTACAAACGGATAGTGATAAGGATGTGGATGACAGGAAAAACTTCAGAAGTGATGAAATTAATACCTGATGTATAACAGCAACTTCATACAGAATGACCAGAACATGCTTTCCAATCTGAAAGATAAGCATAGCAGGCAACAGCTTCTATACAGTTATGCTAATTTGAATTCTTTGTTTTAAGTTGAAGACATATCAGATATTTTTATCCCATAGGTAAAACAACTTTTAAATGTTAATTGCCTGTAGCATTAAAGCTTTAATAGGATTTAACCTGATGCATAACAGGAAGGTTATACAAGCTCAGCCATCCTCTTATATGACTATTGTTATTAAAAAGAACACAGAATTTATGCTAGAGCATTTTTTAGATTTACCAGTTACCATAACAGAACAAACCATTTTCTGTGGAATACAATTGAAAACTATTTATCTTCTCCCTTGTATCTAAACTATATTTCACAGCTTATGAGACAGAAATGGGGAGATGTTTTTGCTTAATTATTCCTGGGATATTTTCTGTGTAAAAATAAATAAATAAAGGAATAAAAGAACATAGAATGAAAGGAGAAGAGGAGATTATTAAAATAATTCATCTTGTAAGAGCAATAAAAATTAACAATTCTGAGTTTTACAACTGGCAAAAATTGTATAGAGTGAGGGTTAACTGGCAAAACACCAATGTGTTACACTGAATGTAATAAAAATGAATTCTTGGAGCTCAGAATCTGTGTTTTTAAAATGCAGTCCTTTTTCCTCTCCTATATTTATTGGTATATATTTTCTGGTAAAATATTATTTCATTTAAAGATAAATCTGCAATAGATATGAAGTAAGTGGTAAATATAGACTAGAAAGTGAGAAGATCTGGGAGAAATGTATAGGACTAGCAAATTAAGAGCATTTTAGAAGCTTCATAACTCTGCAAGAGAGAGAAGGTCAAATGCTTCTAGTGAGTAAAACAAAGAAAAGATACAAGTACTGTAAAAAAAAAGAGAATAGTATAGGAGGATAGGGAGGGAAGTAGGCAGTAGATGTACTTGGAGAGCCTGAGCTATTTTGGTAAACAGAAAAATGGTAAAATTTCCCAGGCTATATCCCATCAACCTGTGCAATCTAAATAAGTAGCTGGCTTTTTACCACCTTCAATGCCAAATTTATGAGCAGTGTACCAAAACTCCCTAGGCAAAGAGGAGTTGCTACCCCTACTGTTTCACACTGTGACCTCTACTATCAGGCTTGGGATATGTGGATCATGGCCCTGCAGCTGCTCTTAGGTTTGCTAGCGGCTGCATGCATATCTAGAGGTCTCTGAATGGCACAGTCTCGTTTTCCCCACTATTTCCTCAAATTCTATTCCAAATGCAGACATGAGGCTCTCATTCTTTAAATACAAGTGCCAAACTGCTCCTCACAAAAGCTAATAAACACGATAATTGACCTACTAGGCAAAGTTCATGTGCTCATTTTTGTACATTTAAGTCAAAGCCATCGATTGAAAAAAAAAATACAAATCAATTGAGCAGAGTTTGTATCACCTTATAGTGCCTGGAGAAGGAATTACAGCAATAATAGTGCTGGTAAGGTTTATTTTTAATTCATGTAGCAGAGGGCTGAATCTCTGAAACAGATCATAGTGAATGTTTTTCTTATTTTGTCTGAATTCAGCTGTGTTTCAATGCAGATAGGATTTCTTTCATGTTGTTTGGTGCAAAGAATTTAAACAAATTCAGGGGACTAGGGAGAGGGAGAGCATAGTTGTTAAACACAAAATTTGGAGTCAGGAGAGCTGATTTATCTTCCTAACTCATAACTGACTTTCTGTGCATGGCTTCCTTTGGCCTCTGCTCTCCTTCTGTATAAAAATTTAAAAGTGCTTTGAAATCCTTTGCTTGATGCATGCCTGTGTCATCGACAACCTGTGTCTGAGTTTCTTCATATTACATGTGCACTCCTAAGCATGAACAATAACTTAATACTTGTAGAAAGTCAGGTGTCTCTGGCTGCATTTTGAAAACTATTGAGATACAAATTTTTGGGCTGATTTTTCAGCCTAAGAATAGCTATACAAAAATCTACAGATAAAGTTCAATAAGGGGAATTCTCTGATTTACTTTATTACAATTGACTGTCATTTGGGTATGTGTAAGTGAATGACAATCACAATTACTCAGATACAAGCTTTTAAATTAATTCCATCCACCAACTGTACTAATACTTCAGAAATTTACAGCTTCAATGCTCTCTGGCAGAATGAAAATTGTTCATATAGGCAGTTGATTGTTACAGACAAAAAGCAGCTTTCCCCAGGCTGCCTGCATTAATTCAATGTAGTTTTCATTAGTGAAAACAAACAGAAGCTAGAGTTTGAGATGACAGCTTTTTTGGTACTCATGGGCATTGCCAATACTCAAAAGGAGGAGAAAAAAATTCAGTACTCTCAAAGAGAAACAGAAGAAAGCAATAAAACAGTTGCCTGGAAGCTGTGTAAGACTAGTCCCTTGATTATCTAAATAGGGTAAAAGACAAGAAGTGTCTGCTTCTCAGTAGCTTCATTGTAATTGTCTGTATTCTAATGTCTGATTAAAGAGAAAACCAGCATTTTTTCCATTGTTATTTGCTCTTTATTTTTCTCTAAATCTCTTGCCTACAGGGCTAGGCTAGTAAGCACACTGATTTGATTTTAATTCCTAATGGACCACACTTTATATTAAAGAAACTTTATTTATATTACATGCTCAGTATAGTTACCAGAACAGTGCAGGTTGTAATTTCTGTGCTGGATATCCCAGCAGTTACATCTTTTACTTTGGGTCTTCCTTGAGAGGGTGTAAAGTCCCTCTGTCTGCATTTAGTTCTGGTTCATCTGTGAAACTCCAGCTATTCTTTGCAACTGGGCTGATCTCTTGGAATCATTTGGGCTCAACATTTCTTGCAAATTAAGCCTTTATGGTGCAGTGTAATGAAAGCTGCATCAGTGGAGAGAAGTGAGTATCTTGGGAGTTACGGAACTCATCCTGGGACAGCTAATTGCACTTCTGTTCTCTTTGGGCTTGTCTATATGAAAAAATTTTATCAGTTAACATTTACAAAGTGCTGCAAGTACAGCTTCCTTGGAAGACACTGGTATATCCATTAAAATGGCTTTACTCAGTTTAATTGAAACACCTTCTCATATAGCATAAATCAACTGATAAATGCACTTCTGAAATAATCTGTACAAGAGATGCAATCTTCTTCTGAGCAAATTCTGTTAGATGTGCCTGTTAAGTGTTTCGGTTCACATGCCCACTCTGGGATTTATTTAGCTTCATCCTACTATACACAAGACTTGTGGTATCTTTATTAATGAATCTTAGCAGTAACACTGAAGACAAATGCAGCTTCCTAATTTTATATTATATTTGAATGTTTTTATATTCTGCAAGCCCTGGTTACAATTTATAATACCAAGTCTTTAGCTCACCTTAAAACTCTCAAATACTGTGTTAAAAATTTTTTTCCCCTTCATGTTCAGTGCCAAATATGGGTAATATTTTTCAAGAAAATATACATGAAGGTACAGCATATAGCAGCACCATGAGGGTTATTAAGGACCTTGTCTCTCCATTAACGATGATTTCAAATTTAACAGGATGACTAAGACCTTGTTTAGTCCCTTAAGTCTTCAGTGTTCCAGAGAGAGATAGCCATAAATCTTTTTCCTTTGGAGTGCAGTGTTTTTGGCTTAATCTGATGAAAAATGCTATTCCTATCCAGTCTGACACAAGCCAAAACCCACACTGTTCTCAAGATAGCAGTGACTTGAGTAATCAAGTATTTTGAAAATGAGAATTACATCCTAGAGCTAGGTATATCAGTGAATTCCACAAAGGGCAAGTATTTGTAAGAAATTTAAAAATTATTTTGACAAAATTATACTACATTTAATCACGTAACTATGCCATATGTCCCTGTTAAAGTTACTAAAAATTAATCTTCATTACAAAGGATACTTGGACAAAGCCATTACTGAAGAAGAAATAAAACAGCTAACTAAAAAGTCCTCTGTAAATCAGGGAAAACTCCTTTTACAAAACAAATTTATATTAAATTGTTTCTCTGTGTTTTTGTTAGGTTTTTTTTTTTTTCTGAGATTGATATCATAGAAATTCAGAAGTTGAGTACTGAGTGCACCAGCACCTAGTTTTTTGATGTTCACATTCAAGCAATTGTTGTGGGGAACCTTATGCATCTGGATAGCCTTATTATCTCAAATAAATGTAACAATTTTAAGCAAATAAGGCTTGTGGAGGAGATGATCAGCTGGTGCAAACATGCTGGTTTCCTCTGAGCTCTCATTATCTACCAGAAGATAGGAAGGCAATGCCACAAGAAAAGAAAGAGGCAAATTTCATTGCTTTTAATAGCCTAGGGATGTAGTATATTCAAAACCAGATTTTTTTTCCTAGTGCTACCTGACCATTGATAAAACTTCAGTTTTATTTTCTGTATGTTATCCCTGTATCTTCATGCCTACTACTGTTTTTCAAAAATATTCCTGCACTGGTGCTATATGTGGTTTGTTTTCTTATTACGCTGTACCCTCCTTAAAGTTTATACAGACAGGAAGAAATTTACATTAACTAATTATTCACAGGCTTCACATTTAAATGGACTCTTATTTTATCATCCCTTATTTACCCATCATTTTCATACTTCTTCAGCATTGCTATTTTTGTATTTGATCTCAACACTTCAACTGTGATTGGCTAGACTGTTATGAATACAGTCTTTAGTCCCATTTCCAAATGACTAAAAATGTTTAACATGTGATACCTGATGACCCTGTTGCATTCCCATCACACGTTTTACCGCAGTCTGAAACGGTTACATCTTACTGTAGTTGCTTGCAACAAAAATCTGATTAGTTGTAGTACTTGCATTCACGGCCCTTTCTACAAGGTGTATAACTTCATTATTACCATAATATAATATTCTTAAATTGGTGTAAATGGCAAGGTTTTGGTAGTGGTGAGCGAGTTCATTTATTCAAATAACTGATTTGGTGTTTAGATCAAAAAAGTATATGGTTCATGCAATTAAGCAATGTGCAACATAATGTTACACAGCCACTTTAGTTCTGGCAGTTCCCAGTTTTGAAGGACTTTACTTTCCTACTTTTCTTTTTTATGGAGATGTTGTTTATAAAATGTCAGATATTGTTTCATTATTAACATGTTTATTCACCTGTTTTTTCCTTCTGCATTTCTCTGTTTCTTAGTTTTTTCCCCTCAAGAAAAATGATTGCTGTGATTGAGAGATACAAGAAACTGTTATTGAGAGAGGCAGTTTTGCTTCAGCTCATTTAAAAACAGAAGGAGTTCATGCTAGGTAATCATAGAAAAGTCACATGTGGTAAGCTCAAGCACCAAACACAAACCAATACATTCTAATCAGTTCTATTCACCCCTTTTGAAAAGTTATTCTTGATGTCTGTAAATACTGAGTGCCTGAAAATAAATTACAGCTGTGCTATCTCACTGAGATACAGAACAAAGATACATGGAACAAAGAGGCCCTTAAACGCAAAAGCAAAATTGAGATTGCTATGTGGTCTGTTTATAGTGTATTTTTATCTTAAGGATCTTACAGAAGTTTACGATCAGAGAAAAAAATTTCTTTGCTTCCAAGTACCTTCATGAAATGGTTTAAGTATCACACATTCACAGGTGTACAGATTTTTATTTTTAGTAATAAACACCTTCCATCCTGCATGAGAAGATTAAAATGCTCAAAAAAAACCCCATAAGTTTGTCTGCTTTAGAGGAGAGAAATTTCTTCCTGAATTAAGACTGAGAAATCAGGTTAGTCCTTAGGCATATAAAGAAATCAGATTGAGGGGTGGAGGGGGGGCATGGGGGGTGCAGAATCTGAAACAAAATTTGTTACAGTACAGTGGTCCAACAAAACTACTTGTCTTTTTCACTCTCTGGACATTTGCTGATAGCAAAGAAGAAAGTGGGTAAAGAATCCAAAAATCAAACCCCTCAGCAATCTCAAATATACTTTATTTTGCAAATTATAAAATAAGATAAAATATTTTTTTTCCAATATACAAACATTCCTAGCATTTTCTATACGTATTTCACATTTGTGAAAGCAAGGGCTTGTATTTCCCTTTCAAGATCAATTGACTGGAAATGGCATAAGGATGTTCCTTTCATGATCTGGAAGTCTGAAAGAACACAAATTAATCACTTTAAAAATTATTCATAACTTCTGGGTAAATTGTTCATGTGCATTATGGATTGAGAACTGTCCTTTGATATTTCCGGGAGTTCTGTCCCTAAAGTCTTGAATGCCTCAGGTGAGATTGGTGCTTTAAGTGTCTTATGTGTTCTTGTCCTTCACAATGAGATTGTACAAATTCTGTAGTGGTTTTGCTGTCTAAAGTGTCCTTAAGTATTATTTCTTGAAGAAAAATAAACCTCAAATTTGTAGTAGTAGACAAATGCTGACTGAGTTGTATTTTACCTGTTTTTAATCACTCTGATAAAGCTTTGGCATTTTTCTGTGTTATTTTGAAGAACTCACAAACCAAGGACAAAATTCTCCAAAATTATCTGAAGAAGCTGAAGTCTTAAAATTGGCAAAATTGTCAATAGGACTATTGGAGAAGATTTTCATATCATGTACGATTTTTCCCAGAAAAACTGAAGAAATAAAACTAATCTTGGAAAAAGACTTTGTTATAAAGTCTTTACTGTTAAGCTAGAATTATATACTATTGCACAAGTCAAAAACCAATGTGTCATATAAATAAAAATATACAACAATTAACTCAAAAATTGAATGATGAAAATAATGGAATTCATCAAAATATTAGGAAGTACTTTAATAAGAAGGCCCATTTATTTTTGTATGTTGTATCAATTTTCTTTATAACTCTGACTATCTGGCCTATTAACCTCAGTCTACTATACATTAATATACTGTTCATATAACCCTCAGAAAGAAAAAGGAGCACAATCCAATTTCTGCCTGGAATAGAAAGCCTCAATAACTGTCATGTTCTGATCAGTTCTTTAGCTGTATTTTGTTCTTTCTGTATTTTATTTATTATGACAAGGATACATGCATAAATTTCAAGCTTTCTTTAAATCTAAAATTTCAGGTACAGCCTGTAATGATGTAACATAGTTCCTTAACTCTTAAATTCGTACCTTCATTAAAATCTGTATTCAATAATAAAAATTAATTTCTATCACAGTTCTTCACTGAATCTTGTTAAAGATATTTTTATACTAAAAAAATAAAATAATGTTATAAAGACATTGCTTTAGTTGCATGTTATTTCATGTATCTAAAGGAAGGAAAACAGACAAATTTGGGGGGATTACTTATCTTTCAGAAACCCAGAAGATTCTTTTTTTCATATTAACTATAGGATGATCAATAACTTTTGTTTTGTATAGATATATAGGCAGTTGTTTTCATTTTGGATAACAAAAGCAGTCAAATCAATTTTTCAGTTTTACTCCACCAAGAAGTTAAGCAAATATGGGCATTTGTACTTAGCAAAGAAGGGGTGTGAAATAATTTACACTGTTATAATTCTCTTTTCAGCACACTTTGACTTGAATTTTTATTCCCTGTAATCACAGAATCACAGAATCACAGAATGTTAGGGATTGGAAGGGACCTCGAAAGATCATCTAGTCCAATCCCCCTGCCGGAGCAGGACCACCTAGATCATCTCACACAGGAACGTGTCCAGGCGGGTTTTGAATGTCTCCAGAGAAGGAGGCTCCACAACCTCTCTGGGCAGCCTGTTCCAGTGTTCGGTTACCCTCATCGTAAAGAAGTTTTTTCTCATATTTATGTGGAACCTCCTGTGTTCCAGCTTGCACCCATTGCCCCTTGTCCTGTCAAGGGATGTCACTGAGAAGAGCCTGGCTCCATCCTCATGACACTTGCCCTTTACATATTTATAAACATTAATGAGGTCAGAAGCATAAAATTACTGCAGAACATAACAGCAACTTTATCTTAAACACATTTAAACAGCTGAAATGTATAATGAAATTGAAGGCAAACTTATTTTTTTATTTATTACACTGCAACCGAGAAGAAGAAAAAAAAAATAAAAAGATTCAGATTATACCTAGTGTTTTTGGGATATATTTCTACTTTTAATACATTATTTAGTTGTTAAGTAGATAAAGCTGGGCAGAAAATCTAAAGAATGTGAACTCTCTAAAAGCCAAATCTGGAATATGGTTTGTGTGGAATTACTGGTGACAATAATGACAGCACCAGAAAGAGTAGAATAGAAAGGTGCAAAGAGTTTTTAACTGCCTTTTTGTCCTACTTTGTGACTTTGTGCTGAAGAGTTATCATCTTTGCCTAAAGAAGCACTAGGGCTTTGACTATGACTATTGCACAAAAAGCAAATGGAAAGGTCTATAGCTTTGTTCGTGTTTTGTTTCCTTACTGTGAAGAAAGGGGAATAGGGATTTCTGAATGTTTCCACTCACATAAAAGGTGCAGAAGGCATAGCACAGAGAGGTATTTTCTTAAAAAAAAAAGGGTTAATTAATTTAATGATGTGTAGCTAATCAAAGGCCTTGACAAACATGAGGATTCTCTATTCTGTTTCTATTCTTATGGTTTCTTTATAGATATACTGGACAATATATTCAGGTTGCAAATAATTATAGAAAAATTTATTTTCACTGAAGTCAGCAATCAGAATTAATGTAAATATATATTCATTTCATATAAAAATACTTTTTCCTTCAGTTGTAGGTCACATTTGTTATGAATCATGAATAACCTCTAAGAATAAAATTATGCATTTGAAAATATGGGTATAATTTGAGGTTAGTTATGCTTTATTTCTTTCTAATGCAGAAGGCAGCAGAAGGTGAGATTGTTGTTCCCAGGAAAGTGAATGATAAAGAAAGATTTACAATAAAATTTCCTATTTAGAAAATAAAATCATTCCTTGTGAGGCTATGCTATTCAGAAGAAATGGAAAAAAATATACATAGCCATGGAACAAAACGCACAAATATATTCCTTTATTTTTTTCATCTTGGAGAACATCTGTGGCCAGATGGTATTAAATTGTTGCATACATGGAGGTATATCCTTTTATATCCATATATCCAGTACCTGAAGGGGGCCTACAAGAAACCTGGAAAGGGATTTTTTACAAGGCCATGTAGTGACAGGACAAGGGGTAACAGTTTTCAACTGAAAGAGTGTAGATTTAGATTAGAAATTAGGATGAAATTCTTTAGTGTGAGGGTGGTGAGATGCTGGAACTGGTTGCCCAGAGAAGTTGTGGATGCTCCCTCCCTGTAAGTGTTCGAGGCCAGGTTGGATGGGACTTTGAGCAACCTGGTCTAGTGGAAAAGTGTCCCTGCCCATGGAAGGGGGATTGGAACCAGATAATCTCTAAGGTCCCTTCCAACCCAAAACGTTCTATGATTCTGTGATATAGTACGTGCTATTTTATTCCAAAGAAGTGACCTCAAAATAATCTTCTGTAACCATTCATTAATAGTTAATTTCTGTCAAAGCTGGAATTGGTAGATTCTGTAGTATATTGTTGCTTCTATTCTCTGACTAGTGGAGTCTGCAAATTCTATTAGAAACACTACCATATGAAGGAAAGTTTGGTTACCATAGTTACTTATAAATGTTTCTTCAAATTTCACTTTCTTCACACAATGCGTCAGTAAAGCACAAGAAGTTATCTGTTTATGAAGGGTGGTTTCAGGAATAGAGTGGTCAAATCTTCTGTGACTGGTGTTATAAAGATCCTGAAAATATATCTTTTTTTTCCATATATTTTGTTTATATGTGACATCAGTGAAATATGGTACCAAACATTCTAAAGGTCTAATTATTTTACTTTATATATGTGGCCTGGTTTGGCCTAAACCAGACCAATTTTCCTTTCAGTGATTTTTATTTTCAGCTATGTTTCTTCTAAGTAACTGCACTTTCTGAAACTAACTGCATGTTTTGTAGACAGTGTCTGCTTCTAGGACTGATAACGCACAAAGTTTATAGTTATCACAGAGGCACCGGTAAGGATGTTATGCAGAAAGGCTCCTGCTGTACTTATTCTTAGAGAAACCAAGGTCACTGCTAAATTTCTCACTGATTACGAGTGAAGAGCCACAGAAGGGTCGCACATCCAGGAAGGAGCGGACAGGACAGGTGACCCAAAATTGACCAACAAAGGTATTCCATCCCATACACATCATTCTCAGTATAAAGTGGGGGGATCATGAGGGTCTCGCCCCTTTTTGCTATGGCCGGTGTCCGAAGAGGACTCTGTTTTCCTGCTGCCCCCAATCCCAATCCGTGCATCGTTCTCTTCCAACACAAACCATTCTATGACTCTATGATTCTCTGGTTAAGATTGCTTATTTTTTTTTAAACAGAAAATAATTGTTTTGTAATATAACTGTGTGTATGAGACAATAAAATAGACTATTGCTAACTTTCTAGTACTTTCTGCAATTTTTTAGCTTCCTTTGGACATCACTACATAAATGACCTATAAGATTGTTTCAGGGAAGTAGACTGAAGTCACAGTAATGACTTAGCCCCTTTTTTATCAGTTACTAGATATTCCTCACAAATGAATAACAAGAAGATGACAGGAGCCTTTAAATGTCTTTTGGGCTTTAATTACAGTTTGATGTACTTTTTCAGTCTTCTCAGATTTGCTTAAAATTTTGTTCTTGTTGGAAATAAAACCTTTAACAGTTGAAACCTGTTCTTCCTTTAAAAGAGATTGGGTTACATGTATGGCTCAAGTGATTAGAAGTAACATTTGTCATAATTTCACTATAAAGCAGACATAATTTTTCCAAGAAAGGAAAGAGGATGAAGAAAAAGCAAAGCTTCCTTTCTATTATTACTGTGCCTAGAAATGACAATGCAGCTGCAACAGAGAAATGAGTGAGAAGCAGATAAGTAATGTTTTCAGCTTGTTTTTTTTTTTTTATATTCTGTATGTGTTGGATCTTTTACATAATCATTTTAATATGTGCTAATCAGACTTTGTCATTGGAGGCTCACTAGTGGCAGCTGCTCGTGCACAAGACTGAGAACAAAGCAGTCACTTTAGTCTAGTACTTTTTCTCTTCCATGAACATCTATCCTCCTGCTGCTTTTGGACGATCTAAGATCTGGCTCCATGTCAAAACAATGATGTGAGACCTGATTGTCTCAACATTAAAAATGAATTTGTTATATAAATTGATGGAAGTCTGTTTGCAGATAAATCCAGTGCTACATTTTCTGCTACAGATGACTACCTTTCTTTAAAGGGGAGTGAGGCATCTCACCAAGGACGATTTGCAACAGGCATGTAGGGGTACCTTGTATGCCAGCCCCACTCTTACATCTCAAAGTGTAGGAGGTGCAATCCATACCGTGTAGTAATGTCCCCTGCCAGTGTTTGCTGGGGAAGTTGCTTTTTTATCGCTCCTTTTCTTCAGGTACACTTTTGAAATCTCATTTGGTAATAGTAGAGAGCTGGAGGAAGAGCTCCCCAACCAGGATTTGTTCCATTTGAAAGCTTCTCCTGATTTTGTCTTTTAGAATAATAATTCTGTCATCTGCAGCAGCAGAGAGAACGGGAATTGAGCTATAGAGCATCATCTGATCCAGTGGGTCACTGAAGATGTTTTAAAAAAATCCCTGCAGTTATTTTGTGCATACTTTGGTTCAGCTCTGTCTAACATGACATGTAAGGCACTAATTAGCTGGTTTCTTCTCACTTGCCCAAATCATCATTAAATTAATCTTGTTGTTGTTATGATAAGTGTGAATAAGGACTAACGTATATTTTGAATGTAAGAGATTCATTTACAAAGGAAATTATACTGAAATGTGAATATTCCTAGGCATGAAATATTCTTTTGTTTACATGCAAACTTTCTAATGAAACATCCTTAATACTTACCGACTATGTGACAAGTCAAAAATTCTGTTCACAGCTAACATATCCTGCTGATATTAGACTTTAGTACCTCCAACAGCCTAGCAACTCCTACCCAAATGTAAATTTGCTTTTAGTATCTACTGTCATTTTGCCTCTTAGCTACACTTTATTACAGAACCAATAAAATGAGCTGTTAAATATTCTGACATTAAAATTGAGTTTCCTTTCCTCCCCGCTTACCCCCTCAGCCCAGCAATAGCCCCCTGTTTCCTGGGCAGGCAGTTTCACCAGAGGAGATGCAAGCAGCTGTGAGAGTGTGGGTCTGCATTACCAAAGTGAACAGCTCCTGGCTATCATTTTAGCAAGCAAGCAGGCAACAAAAATTTACTGCAAGCTAAAATAACTCTCTGTGTCTTTCACAAATTATTTATTTGCTTGTTTGTTTAATTTGGACACATTTCCCAAGCAAGTCTGTCATGTGCTCCAGTAGACAGTTGAGCTGGCACAACTGACTGGCGCTCTGAGATTGTTTCCTCTGAATTGCAGCCTGTACCCTGCTGAGATCAACCAGCAAGAAATGCGGTAGTGAATCCCAGATGATTCTCTGCCTCAGTCCAGCCATGCTCATCAGACAAAATTGAAGAAAGCCTAGTGGGGCACGCACTTTCCTTGACTGAACAGGCCCTCATGCACTTCTACAGGAAGAAGAACTATTATATCCAGGGGCTTTGCTTGCTTATTAATGACTATTATCTGGTGGTATATTTGCTACAGACCCTGAAGGAAATTTTTTTGTCTCTAACGTGCTGCATTGATTGCTGTAGAAACTTAGCTGTAAGCTATATGAGGTCAGTTGCACTGGGCAGTCTCAAAAGTGGAGAGTGATTGAGAAGAAAGCATCTCAGGAGAGTTGGTGTTTAAGCAGCTGTAAAAGAACTGGGAACCAGGTCTGCCTCAGTGTCAGCTGAGGATACCAAAACCAGGAATCACCCTGGTAAGACAAGGGCATGCACAAATGACTCAGTGTTCGGTTTCTTTGATGAGCCACCAGGTTGTCTCAAGTCTCATTGTTATAAATACAAGTTCTGATTTTTGTCCTTGCTCGTGTATGAACAGACTGGAAACTTTCTTCCCCAAAACTGTCAGCCTTTAGATACTTTTTATTAACTGGTAATACAGATAGATCATACTAAATAAAGCAATTGCATTTGTTTATTTAACCACAACACACTAAATTTTACATGGCAGATACTAGATTCTCCTTAAACTTTTCTTAAATAAAATAATTAAAAAAGACAATAAAGTTACTTTAATATCTGTAACAACATCAGTGGTTCTACATCCTCATAGACGATTACTGATGGCATGATTAGAGTATCCAGTGGTTGTTTTTAGGGACCCTTCAGCGGTTCTCAACAAATCTTAAAGTTTTGCTTGTTTAATATACAAGGGTAAAGTCTACCTAAGGCACAAAGACCTTATTGGTCTAGAGAAGAAAAAGTGCAGAATTGGACCAACACCATGGTTCATTTCTACATCTTCTACGGATATGTGTGTGTGCATGTGAAGGAAGAGAGAGAGAAAAGAGAGAGTTATGTTTATGATTTTCTAAAACTATTTAGAAATCATATTTCAATTTGTAGTGATCCCACAGACTGTTCTGGCAAAACTCTCTCAGATTTAATTTGAAGTTTTGTTGATGTAAAGATTATTTCTACATGTCCTAAATCACTGTTTTCATTTTTCATATTTATGTCTTACTAAAAAAAAAATTAAGAAATTCTAGGAAGCTCCTCCTCTTTAACTTCTTAAGTGGAGTCTTTATTCCAACTATACTAAACCTAACTGTACTGAATGAAAGTATTGTATTGGGTTCACATGGCAAGGTTTTGGTAGCAGGAGGACTACAGGGGTGGCTTCTGTGAGACGTCAGAAGCCTCCCCCATGTCCAACAGAGTCAGTGTCAGTCAGCTCCAAGATGGACCCACTGCTGGCCAAGTTCATGAAGAACTGCAGCCTGTGAGAAGGACTCACAATGGAGAAGTTTGTAGACGACTGTCTCCTGTGGGAGGGACCCCATGCTGGAGCAGGAGAAGAGTGTGAGGAGGAAGGAGTGACAGAGCAGAGACAACATGTGATGAACTGACTGCAACCCCCATTCCCTGTCCCCCTGCACCACTCAGGGGAAGGGGGCAGAGAAATTTGGAGTGAAGTTGAGCCCGGGAAGAAGAGAGGGATAAAGGGAAGGGGTTTTAGGATTTGGTTTTATTTCTCATTATCCTACTCTGATTTACTTGGTAATAAATTAAATTAATTTCCCCAAGTTGAGTCAGTTTTGCCTATGACAGTAACTGGTGAGTGATCTCTCCCTATCCTTATCTTGACCGACAAGCCTTTCGTTATATTTTATCTCCCCTCCCCAGTTGAGGAGGGGGAGTGATTGATAGAGCAGCTGGGTGGACACCTGGCACCCAGCCAAGGTCAACCCACCACAACTATATCCAGATATATTAAATTATTCCCTTATTGCATAAAGGCCAATTTTATTTGTTGTCATCTAGGTTTTGAGTTACAGATCTAGATGCATAGTGAAAATCAGTAGTGTTCATGACTGTTCAGTTAAATAAAAAATGTGAATTTGCTTTGACAAGTTTGAAGCAGAGAAAGCATTAGGATGACTTTGGCTACACAATACTGATGTGGAACAGCAGAAACAGTTTATTATTAAGCGGTGTGTTCCTCTTCTCCGGTTATGACTTTACAGTTCTTCTCATTGTATATCTAGCCTGTTTTCCCTGCTGCTCCATACCTGCGACTTTCTTTTCTGGAAAAGGTGTGTTTACAGTTCCCTGAGTTCCTCCTGGACCCTCAGGTTATCACAGCCTCGTGCTGGTAGGTAGCAATTTCATAGGCTCCTGTGTGGAAGGTGAATGATCAATAAATTAATCTATTCACTAAGCAATAAGCTAGTTAGAGATCCATGCAATTAAATAAACAGAAAATGTTAAGTTCAAAGAAAAATATCTGAAAGACTTAGAGAGTTAGAAGCTGGCTAAAGGGTGAGTTAAAATGCCAAGAGTGGACAAAATCATTCAGCAAAGGAAGGCCAACGTAAAAGATGCACTGCAGTAGTGGGCGGCATGGACAAGATGCCTGCTTCAACAAACATGCAGGTGAGCTTCCTGTTAGAGAGAATTGCTGCTGCTGTGATCACTGACATTAACAGGTCTTGTTTAGAAATAAGAAGCCACACCCTTATTTCTAGGACATTTGTGGGTGCTTAGAGCAATTTCCAAACTTTTGGTCCAGAATAATAATCACTTGGGAGGCAGTTTGTTTAATAATACATGGTATTGTCAGGAGTAAATATATGACATGATCAGGGGGAGCTTGCTGTGAAGTGATGAACAATGATTTGACTACTGCAATATGAACGTTCTGTAACATTACATTTTAAATGCGGAAGAAATTTCTAGAGTTTTCTTCCAACCCTAGTATCTCTGAAAAGTTCAATATTCTACTTCGTATTCCAATAAGGTAAAGAGAAGTTGATAAGACTTGCTCTTTCTTGAACACTTTACTTTCATGCACCACTGCTTTTCCCATTGTGCGTATAAAATTTCTTCAAATATACATGGAGGTATAATACCAAACACTGAAGGCATGTGCTGATTGATTTAAAATTTAACCAGTTTAAATCATGATATTTGGAATACATTTTTTCTGAAGAGAGACAAAATTCAAATGTATATGCTTTTAAGATACTTTAATCTTACTAAGCAACAAAAAGCCTGGTAAGCAGTTCGATAATCTCTATAGGGATAGTAACAGTTTTAAAAGACGAAGTAATCAGAATAGTTCTTGTCTGTCTTTCAGTTTATCAAATGAGTTCTTAACATGAAGTAAAGATGTGCCTTTAAAAGAGTAAAGAACCTGATGCTTTCTTCAGAAAATCCTCAGTAGCAGATAATCAGGATTTCTCAGATAAAAACATTTATATTTCATCATAGTAACTTTGACTGTACTGATAGGTCTCCTAAGAACACTGAAGGGCAAAGTTTATAACAGGAATTAATGAGTTAATGGCAAAATCCCATGGTTGTTCTCAGCTTTGAGCCATTCTGCAATGGGACCTCTCATACCCCATCTGTCTACTCGGTTCCTTCTCAAAAAGGAGCCCTCTAAGTTGTTCACAGATAAGGGAGTTTTAATAACCTCTGTGTATTTAATTTCTTTCTTCTAAGCTGTACAGATCTATTACTGAAACCTGATTTTGTGAAGTGGAACATCTGAAGGAGGTGAATGTTTTTTGGGAAGAGAGCAACACATGAAGTGGATGCTCTGTTATGTAACCTTCAAAATCAAAGTGTAAAATTTTATGGTGTTATCTAGACAGTTCTATTATTTGGTTTAATGGCTTAAAAAGATTAAATAGTAATTCAATACAATCTCAGGAAGTGCAACGTTTTGGTGTTCTAGACAGATGACCGTTAAGATAGGTAGATCAACTTCACAGTACAATAAAACATAGCTGTATAAAACATATCAATAAATGCCTTATTTACTTACGGTGACTCCATATGACCATGAGTAATCTCATCATCTGCTTTATATGCAAGAAATGAAACATTTGGCAGTTTCTGTGCATGTTGTTTTTGAAAGAAAAGATAATGCTTCCTCTGAATGAGCTAAAAAGTACATTTTTTTTTTTCTTTTTGCTGTTGCGTGCTTATTTGAGAGGGAGGTTGAATGTCACTTCCCTATTTATGAGATTAAAACATTTCTAACTTTGTTCACAGAAACTGAGTTTACTAGTTTCATAGTTAGCAGTAAAAGCACTAATTAGTAAAACCACTAGTAAATTTATTCAACATTATGGCTTCTTATAAACTTAACTATGGTACTGAGATACTGTTAAGGGCAAGAAGTGGTGACAACTCTGGTGACACTTTGCAAAGCACTTTAGAGTATAGGTTATCCAAAAGAGATTTAATTTAAGAGAAAGAAATATAAAAAACTAAACATCTAGTCAGTGAAACAGTACTCTGTTTTGGTGTCAGAGAACAGAAGGGAGTTATGAATAATTGTGGTAGGAATGACCATTTTCCCCATTATACTCAAAAAGTTCTTAACTAATTTTTTGGCAGATAAGATGCCAGCACTGCGTAAACATGTAGCTATTGGGTTTAGTTAAAAAAAAAAACAAACCAACAACAACAAAAAAACCCCAACAACATTGCTTTGTAAAGACAATCTCTGCTTCTATCATTCAGTTTTATCTCTTTTTCTGGAGGAAAGCTTCTGAGAAAGCTGTGGATAAGCAGCTGTAGAGTCCTTTCATTTTGCTTTAGATCTGGGTATGAAATAAAAATTAGTTTGCTCATGCTGATTGAAGATTTCTCATATTATAGTCGGATGCCAGATAACCATACTGATTCTCTTACACCTGTGAAGAGCTTTTTGGATTTCGTTAACCAGGAGCTTTTATTGAGATAACTTTCATCTTTGAAGGGGGTGAACTGGCACTGCCTTGCATGTCACTGCTTTTTCTCCTCTGTGGAGCTGCAGTTGGCAATGTTATTCAATTGCTCTCTCACATTCAAGGATTTCACTGTTCCTTTTCTTTGGTGCCTTCTGTGAGAGATGACAGGGTTTAGGCTGGCTGAAGGCCACTCTCCAGCCCACAAGTTGTGACTCATTAATGGCTGGAGAGTGCACTAAGGGGACATGTGTATCCAGAGGCCTGTGGATTCCTCAAAATGAAGATTGTTGCCAGGCCTACTAACGCAGAGTGTTTGCAGTCTGCCCATATGTTGGGGACATGTGAGGGAGACAGAGCATAGCATCAGGGATCACTTTTTCAGGGCAGGATAGATGGTGTCTTTGAATTTGCTTGAGCTGTAATCATATTACTGAGAACTGCTAAGGGAAAAGGCAACTCCATCCAAATGATCCATAATATAATCATCTTGCTCAGTCCTTGTACAATCATGCATTGCCAAAAGCAGGTCTTCACTAGAGGTTTCCAAACTTGTCATTGGTTTTATAAAATTCTCTTTATCTCTATGTACTTTTCAAAGCTAGTTTGAAATGTCCTTTTTTCTACAGGTGTGGGGGTTTTATTTTTCTAATATTTATATTAAAGGAATAAGTTGCTGAAACTTGAAATAATTTTATGCTGGAACAAAGCACCAGGTCACAAATAGGTTCTGTTATGCATTGTTTCCAAATGCACTAGGATAACTAGCTAACCTTTCTGGAAATCTGTCTTTATTGGTTTTAGCCAAAGAGTTTTTAAAATCTTCCTGTACATGTAGATTCTTTGGGAATATTATTACCTAATTATTTATTTGTAAAATATGGACACATTCCCATGCAATTATTTCTTTGTCTTTAGTTTTAACCCCACATTCAGTGAATGATGATGAATGCCATGAGACACATTTCAGAGAATTTGAAGCTAGAATGACTTTTTTTTAAACTGTGCGTCTGAAAAGTTTTGAGAATCACAAACCATCACATAAAGTCATCCTTGGTTTATATCAACAAGACCTGGCAGATACAGTATGTAGCTTATGAAAATGTATGTGTGTTGCAGGGTGCTCCCTTGGGAATATTATTGGTTAATTTTTTTCATTAATAGCATTCTGCTAGAACATATAATGGATGTTGACGTAATATCTCCTTTTTCTTCCATTCCAATGGGTATTGAGGGAATGTAAAGACTAGAGGCAAAATGTTTCACGTCCTCTTTTTCCTCCTGTCAGAACTGTTTTCCTCTAAACCTGATAAACACAAAGGAAATCAATGCAGAAGCTTCATGTGAAAGTTTGCAGAAACCTTTGCACATTTGAACAGTGAGAGAGCAATGCAGGGAGCCTGATTTCATTTTTTTCATAGACAGTGGGATAAACGCACTGTCACTATAAAATGTAAATATTTCCATGGAAAACAGTTTTCCAAAAATTATATTTACCAGGTAGCTTCATTTCAAATATTGCATAGTCTGAAGGTGTTGTTCCCTTTCGGTTTTGGTCAAATGCAGGGCAACTGCAAGCATGCATTTTACATTTCTGAGGATAGTTTTGATGGTTATTTTCTAGCCAGCTAGCATAAGGCAAGTTCATCTTCCTTGTGAATGTAACACATGTTTAAAGCTGGGCCAGTTATTAAACCTGTGGCAGATGCCCTCTGTTATCCCCCCCCCTCCCCCCAGAGGGAAAGGGAAAAGGGAGAGAGACTTCCGGGTTGGAAAGTTAAAACAGTTTTAATAAACTATAATAATGAAAAAGAGTATAATAATAATAATAGAAATAATCAAATATATACAAATATATATACAAAACCAAGATTGAGCTCCCCTGAAGTCAGCCACGTCACCACCGGCACTGCAGGGCAGGCTCCGGGAAGGCCCAGGCTGGGCCTAGCGACGGTCGAGAGCTGGATTCAGGGATGCACGGATCGGGATCGGGGGCAGCAGGAAAACAGACGGAGTCCTCCTTGGACACCGGCCATAGCAGAAAGAGAGCGAGACCCTCGTAATCCCCCCGCTTTATACCGAGAATGACGTGTATGGGATGGAATACCCTCGTTGGTCAATTTTGGGTCACCTGCCCTGTCTGCTCCCCCCTGCAGCTGCGACCCCCCTTCGGCTCTTCACTTGTAAGCAGTGAGGAATTCATCAGTGACCTTGGTTTCTCTAAGAATAAGTACAGCAAGAGCCTTACTGCACAACATCCCTACCGGTGCCTCAGCGATAACTACAAACTTCGGGCGTTATCAGTCTTGGAGGCAGACACTGTCTGCAAACATGCAGTTAGTTTCAGAAAGTGCAGTTACTTAGAGGAGACTTAGCTGAAAGCAAAAATCACTGAAAGGAAAATCGGCCTGGTTTAGGCCAAACCAGGACACCCTCTCACGTGCACATATGCATTGCATGCAGTCAGCAACACATACCTACATAAAACACATTATGTAAATTATTGCTGTTCAGGAATCTCTCTCAATTTATAATGAAAATAGTTGGGTTTGATGTGGTTTTTGTCTCTATTATAGTAAAGAAGAAACTTTTCTTCCATCATGCCATGTCAAATGAGCAAGTTCCTTAAAATAGGAAAAAGTCTAAACGGTTACTAAAATTAGTGTCATCTTACATAGTGCAGAGAGCTTCAAAGGGTTGTAAGAAAGTAACTGATAGTCGTTCTGAAGCACTGCATTACTACATCATTGTAGTTTTGGTAAGTTTTGTTGTTTATTATTGCATAGGAAGTAAATATACTTCAGAAATAGAAAGAAAACCTATATTAATGTGAGAGGGCCTTCTTGCTTTTATCATTGCCATTTAAAGGATAATAAAATCCAAGAGGGAGATTTTTGAAGATATAAATGTTTATTACCCTTTACAGTACTGATATTTCTATTACAAGTTGGAGTATATTACTAGCACTATGTAAAGTAGTGATTCATTCCCATTCAAAATATCATAAATGATTTGTTATCTATCACAAGAAAAATAAATTGAAGCTGAAATACTAGAGCCACTTTGGTTTCAAAAATGTCATTATAATGATCCGCAGGAATGGAGAGGAGACAAAATAAGCCAACTTGCTTTGTCTAACAAAAAAAAAGGCTGAATGGAATATCACTGATCTATATGGATATATCATTATGGCAAATGTTTGAAGCAAAGAAAATATGTAGACACAACAACAAATGGTGTAAATTTTCAGTGAATAAATTTAGGTTGGAAATTAAAGGAAACTTCTAGCAATCAGTGGAGTGAGGATCTGGAACAGCCTGGGGAAATTAAAAGGAGCTACAGGAGCTAGAAACCTAGCTGATTTTAAGATAAAGCTCCATATATTCTGTAGGTGACTACATGAGCTGTTTATGTATAATAAACAGGGTGCTCAATTCAGTGGCCCATGACATTTTTTCTCTTATGAAGGTTATTAGTCATGCAAAAGCAGACCTGTTTTTTCAAAGACCCCCTACAAATGCATCACTTAAATCCACACATTACAGTGGTAACCCAGGACGCTGTAAGACTGAAATGAAGTAGTGAAATTGGATAGAAATTTAAATTACTTTTATACAAGGTACCATCTTTAATGTATATTTTATTTTGAAGAACATTTTTCTGGTTTTACAGAACATGTATTTTTTAAGTTAGAGAGGTCACTTTCAACATCTGTTTAGGATTGTTTATTAATTTGCATTTCAGATCTGCTGCATTTTTTACCAATGTATGACACTTCTAGTTTCAAGGGTTTGTAAAAAAATCCTGGGTGCTATACTATCTTAAAAATGGTGTTCAATTCTAGAATGGAAAAGTATCTGTTTTTTAAAACTTATTTCCTATAACCTGATATGTAATAATGTTGAGATCAATTTAATCTCATTTTTTATACTGGCAGAGTTTTCAAAATATAATTCCTTAATGACCTTTTACATTCATGAAGAAAGTTAATCTGAGTCACAGAGACATGTTAATTGGAATGAAACTTGCAGATACCTTTGATCTGAAATTTAGTGTGTTATTGATAATACTCCTTTTCCCCTCATTAAAAGGATAAAAATGAGCATATTGCATATAATTTAACATTCATTTTCAGGACCAATATTATATATTGCCTCTTTGATTCAAGCTTGCTTGTTTTCTTTTTGACTCATTGACCAGAAAAACAAAAAAAAAGATAGAAATGAAGAAGCTAAAAAGATAATTTTCTTTAAATTAAAAGACAAGATGTTAATGGTCTCAACTAAGTGTTCTCAGCAGGGAGCTTTGTAACTAGAACTTTCATTATTGAAGAGGCTTTTTAAATATTCAGGCCACTAGAGTAAGTGAATAAGCCAAGACTGCAGAAACTGCTTTAGAGTCGTGGTTTATTGTCAATAATACACATCCCAGCAGTTATTTACTGCCATGAGTATTTAAGAGGCACTCTTTCTTCCCTGTTTTTATTTTCCTATAATCTGGAGCACAAACAAAATATACTTATCAGGAATGTCTTAATATTAGAACTTAAATTTTCTGTTTATCTGTATGTCTCTAAAAATCTAGACTTTGAAGTGAAAAATAAATACTCTATTTTAAATTTTCACTTCAAATTTTAAAATCAGTCAGCTCGAGATTGAGAGGTGTCACATTGCAGCTCTAGTACAGTTGCCCCTCTTACAAGGAAACTAGAAATGTCAATGATCTCATGAAAAGGTCAGGAAACTGAAGGACGAACATACATTAATATTCTGTATTATCATCAGATAATCAGATAATGAAATGTTATATAGTGTATAAAAATGTAAATCTTTTTATCACATTTAAATGCTTCTTTTATATTTCATTATCTTGATGCAGTAAAAGAATTATCTGTTGTGCAAAAATGTTTATTTTTAATCACATTTAATTTGTTCTTTGTTATTTTTACTGAGTATCACCTGTATCTTCTTTATTAAAAAACTCGAGTCCAGCTAACTTTATTCCTGCCATTCTTATCCTATTATATGTCACCTTCTGTTCCTTTCATTTGATTGTTCTGCAAAATCTATTTCCAGGATCAATTCAGCTCTTTTTAGCAGTTAGGCTATTCTAGAAAAAGTTTCCACTCATTTAAAATGAAGGGATGGTCACGCCAAACTACTCTCTGTCAGATAAAGTCATTTTAGCCAAAGCTTTAAACAAATTAAATAAAATTCAAAAAGTTGGTCTATTGACTCATATGACAGCGCTCATGGGATGTGATCTTCAAGCTCCATCTGAGGTCCTTACACTTCTGTATCCTGAGATTTTTTCCTAGTTGTTGCTGACTTCAAACTAGGGTTGAGGTGTATATGTGTCAGATCAGCAAGTCTGT
Source organism: Nyctibius grandis (assembly GCF_013368605.1). Taxonomy (NCBI): domain Eukaryota; kingdom Metazoa; phylum Chordata; class Aves; order Nyctibiiformes; family Nyctibiidae; genus Nyctibius; species Nyctibius grandis. Next base: position 16,180,517 of record NC_090659.1, on the reverse strand, counting down.
GATTGTGCATGTGGGAGGGATGTGGATATACCATGTCAATATACCTACATGTGTTTGTAAAATCAGGTATATTTCCTGTAGGCTTTAATTTCTTCTTCTGTTCATACACCAAAAAGTAAACATATAGGTAGCACCTATTATTTTCTATATAGCAGACAAAAATAAAAAAATCCCCTTCTTTTGCGTAATCACATCGTTATAAGCATGTCTGTCTTTGTTGGTATAGTCTTTATAGTTTCTTGAAGTTTTCTGAAATCTTAAGTATAAATGTCTGTTAAAAAAAAAAAAAAAGATTAGCTAGGGACATTTGGCTTGTTTAAGCCTCACATTTATAAATGCCTATGATATAACTATGATGTTTGATGTTATCTCACTTCTGGCTAAAAAAAAGGTCTCCAATAATATCCACTATGTTTTCCAAAAGAAGATATTCCTTTATACACCCTGCATGGATTAATTCCTTCCTTTGTTCTGGCAGTATAACTTGGGTCCTGTAGATAGTATTGACCCTCAAAATATTGAAGTCCACTTAATCTAAGAAATTGGTGAACTTCATAGGCAGTAGTCAATTTGTGATTCCCAAGCTTCAGCTTTACAGTACCTTTCATTAGAAAAGTACATGCTTTTACTGATTTGAGTTTAGCCAGGTAAGGTCTTCTGTTGGTTTGAACTTGACTTTTTCCCATGCTTCTAACCTCTCTTTTCTGCCTGAGTATATGTGAGCTTGCACCTTCCATCTTTTTTTTTTTATCTGGAGGACCCACTATTACTCTTACAGAAGCAGTCACATCTCCAGCTAATTTTTTGAAGATAAATTAAGTGAAGATTTAGTAGTGCTTTTTGTCCCTTTTATCTACCCTTTCTATTTCATGTAATCTGAGAAGCATTTAGAGGAACCGTACGAACTTGTGGTCTTTGTGAAATAGGCCACTTCAGCTATCATTGTTTTACTCTATATGAGTTGGTAACTAACTTTTTTTTTAGCAGTTCATACTGTTACTGGAAAATAGTAACCAAGAAAACTCTCCAAACCAAATGATAGTTTAGAAAGCCAACACTGGTTTATTGCAGTGCTGGGTGCATGGGGGATCTCTCCTCCTAGCATGCACATCTAAGAACAAAAGCTTGCCCCTTATATACAATTCCAAGGGAAAAACCCACCCAATTAAAAAAACAACTTATATATAACTCATTATGTAATGCATTATGTGATGTCTTTACACATGCGTACTAAATTGGGGAAGGGGTCTTCGGTGGTCTCTGGGGGTCGCTGGTGGTCCCAATCCCCCTTAAATCGTGCTTGTGCGCAAGTGTGGTTGAGGCCTTCTTGTTTACAAGTACATGTGTTCCCGAGAAGAAGATATCGTTTTGGACTTATCTCTCCTCTGACACAAGAGTTTATGAATCAAAATAATTTAGACATCACAAAGTTGTTCTTTACAGTTTTGTTTTGTCTTTTGGCCTTATATAATTAGCAGAGACCTTTGTTTATCTAAGAGTAAGCGTAAACAGCATGAATCTTTGTTTACTAGAACCTTGTTATCAATCCCATAAACAAACTTTATCTACAAAACATGTAGATACTTCAGAACCTATTATTATTATTCTATATTATTCTTAGCTAAAGGGAAGATTATTGACAGGAAAGTTTGTTCTGTACAAAGGTAACACAGAGCAAGCCTTTAGAGCCTACTCTGAGGCCTACTCTTGCTAAACTGTTGCTAACTCTGAGGCCTACTCTTGCTAAACTGTTGCTAACTTGAACCGTCTGGTATCAATACTGTTTTCCTCCTTTCAAAACTGATGGCAGTGATCTGAAGTCTTCATAAGAATCTCAGAAAGAACAAAGATTTTAGTTTCTGATGGGGTTCTGTTCAAATCCTGCAGATATTCTTTATGTATATTTTATAACAGACATTCTTTATGTATATCTAATATTTTCATTGTGTGTATGAGCCACCATAAACCCTTTTAAATGAACTTGAACCAACTCAGCCTATTATAATTTGATCACATGTTTATGTTCAGGCAAAATTTTGAGTAAGGTTGGTTTTATACATCAGAAAATATAGAATTTTTTTCACTAAACGAGATTGGGATGCATGGTATTACAGAACAATGTATTTTTGCTGCTTTGGGGCAATGTGCTATTGTGCCATAGAACTTTGAGATTTGAATCGAAAACTCAAGTGTGGATCATCTTTTTTTTAGCATTCCAGAAAACAATATTTTTATTCATTTTAAACCAGTGTTACAGACTACTAAACCTGAATTTGTCCTTTAACTTGGAAGTGTCATTCTGCCCTGTTAATCCAACAGTAAAGCAACAGACTTAGAGGGCTTTACATCTATGCTCTTTTGTTACTTTCAGAAACTGTTCAGTATGATGCAGTGATTCTGTTTACATTTTCTAAATTGGTCAATTGACTTTTATTGCTGTAGCGCAACCTGTTCGAACAAAAACTAGCAAAACTTTTCACTCCTAATTTTTCCCATTTATGTCTCTCTCCAGACTTACTAGCTTCAGTCTTTTTACAGCTAAGGCTTTGTCAGTCAAGTGAATAATTATGAACTTTTTTCATGTTCCACTGAAGTAATAGACTCATTCTGTAGCTACTGAAGGATATGTTTGTGCAGACTTGTTTGTCTTTTGACCCCTTGCATGTGTTTGATCATATCTTGAAATCAGTCATAGAAAGTAGAGCCGTCTGTATAGGGAGGATAGGCAGCTTTTGATCTTGAAAATCAACTTTCTGGTCTCTTCTTTTTTATGGCTTGCATAGTCTTCCAGAGGAATCAAAATAAATAAATTTCAGAAAAAAACTCTAAACCAGGACCATTGATACAAGACTGAAAGGTTCCTAAAAGAGAACTTTAATAAATCAAAGACCTATAATCCAGGAGTCCAATTCAGTACAAGTCTATTTCTCTAAAAGCTCCTTATAGGTGAAGACTTCTTTTGACCCAACTTGCTTTGTTGGGTGTAACAACTAATAAGTACTGAGTACAATAGAGGCTTTTGGTAAACACTTCTTCATAGACAAATTCTCCCTGACCCCCAAACATTATTCTTAAATTAAACAAGGTATGCGTTTTTGAAAAGTTGTATCCACATGTGTTTCTCTGAAGGTAAAATTGAAGTGGCATAACAGTTAGCTTTGATGTAGTGGTAATTTCCTTGAATTCTTGCCATGTTCTTTCCACTTTATTTCTACTTCATGTTAGTTTCTGTTAGGGAAATACTTGTTCTGTTTTATTTTCTTTATTGAAGACATATCGTAGGTTCTAAAAAGACTCACTCAAAGTGGATGTTAACAGAACACATTGTTATGCCTGAAATACACAAATGATGCTAAATCAGTATTTGAAATCTAAATCTTTGCAATCTTCATTGATATGCTCCTAATACTTTATGTTACTCTTGAGAAACTCAAAGCAGCTACAGCAACAACCTAAGTTATTTCAATAAAAGTATGTACTTACAGAACAACACAAAATGTTTTAAAGTTTGAATTCCTCATAACTTCAATTCATGACATTGAGATCGAGTAAATTGATGCAACAGATTATTTTCAAAAATCAGTATTTAGTATCCTAGAGTTTTTCCCCCTCCCTCTAATTTTCATAATAATCTGTTGCTGGAGGTTGATGCAGCTTCATTTTTGTGTGGCCGCTCTCTCTGCTGCTCTCAATGGTTGCATCAAACTGACCTGTAGAAGAACGTTGTACTAGTCCACTTATTCCAGAGTTTAAGTTAGGAAAATGTGCATCTTGTCTTGCCTTTAAAGGTTCACGTCTCCAGGTTTCCTTTCCATGCAAGCAGGATGCATAGGGAAGTTGCAATGATTCATGATACGGATGAGGGATGTGTGGATATGGAAGTCTTCCAGACCCGCTGCCCTGACCAACTCTGAAATTATGCTATTGAGAACAAAGGGAGCTAAACCTTCCAGAGGATGGTTACCTAACTCAAGGAATGTGACATCCTTTCAATAGATCTTTTAGAAATAGATTTTTGCGGGGGTTGTTTAATATGGATTATAACAGGATTTGTGAGCTGCCTTTTACATGTAAGACATGGGCATGGGAACTGTGCTCTTACAGGGGCTGGTGTACTCATCTGAGGTGAGGAAGCACAAAATAGATTTTCTACTTTTACCATACAGTGACATGAAGCAATAATTTGCATAATTAGATTTATAGTGGTTTTTGTGTGTGTTCATTCTGAGTCAGAGAGATTTGTTTTAGTTATGACATAGCAAGGCAAAGTTTAAGTCTCACTCCGAAATTTTTGTATTCATGATAGTTCCTTTAGGGTAATGCCTATATTATCACTACATAATGTTCATACTGCATAATGTGGGTGTATGGCAAAGATGTCTCTGTTTCTAGCTTCCTTGAAAGGTACCAAGGAATCAAATTGACCCAAGAATACCACCAACGAGGTGGTGTCTCTGTGGGTTTGGTCTTGATGCCACTTTAAGCTGTGGACTGTCCAGTTATCTGGAGTAGGTCTGATAATTTTCTCACAAAACTTTATTGAAAAGGAAGTTTGGCATTAACTTTCTTTCCAACCCTTCCAAACCCTCCATGACTCCCCTTTAGCAAAGAAACAGCAACTCTGGAAAACCTCCATCCTCAAGGAATGCTACCTGACCATTTCTTGTAACAACTAAGCAATCTGGAATGGACTCATTACATCCTCCTTTACTCTGTACACTCATGCAATGACCATGCTCCATCAGGCACACAAAGCTTTTCCATTTTCATTAATACAGCTCTTTATGCACAGTTTAGTGGAATTCATAAAGCAAATTTCTGCTTCTACAGTAGCTGTTCATTACTCAGTCATATTCTCCACGGCTTTTATTATTTGTAACCCACCAGGATTTGTTCTTTGAGGATAGGAGCTTTAACAGAGTTGTGTCCACTTAATTAAATACAATTAAGCGTTACACTTTATGGAGAAATCAAGGATACAGGAGAGTAGGATAAAACATATTTCCTACAAAATGTGGGTTGTTTTATCCATAACATGGTTTGTTTCTATAAAAAGTCTTTAGAGTTATGCCTGTGGTGAAAAAAAAAAGAATGCTAATTATATTGGTTTTAATTGCTGTTTGTTATTATTAAAAAATTACATGCCAGTCAAGTTCACGCTTTTGAAGCAATGTGTTCTCCCCTCTAAAAGCAGTGATCTGATTTAGCAATCAGATAGCTGGCTGCTAGAACCTGCTTGTTTCCCAAACCAGAGCTTAGTGGTCAAAGACGATTAAGAAGTCTGTTTAAACTATAATAATCAATCACAAATCAATCACACGCATTATTTGATAGCAAAATAAGCTTTTGAATCTGAATATGTAGAGTTGGAAAGTAATGATGAGAACAATTCTAATATAGATAAGTTTTGAATAGTCTTTATATCAGTAAATAAGATATAATTTCAGATTTATCTGAGGATCACTATGACACTCCTGGACATTGACTAGTTTCCAGACCATGGTCTTGAAGCTGCTGGTCTAACAGATTAAACTGCTTTTAAAATAAGTATTTGCCTATGCAAAAGGTGACTATTGGTAGAGGAGTGATGGATATGAATAAACAGACAGCAGTGCTCATGACTTTTACGAGTAAACTGTAGTGAGCAAACTTGTATTCAGACTCTTTCAGAAATGTATGAAGCCCTGAGACTTCCCCTGTACCCGTGCAAGATTGTGGTTTCCTATACAGAATGTGGAGAACAGGTGGTACTTACCACTGGTTTGGGCCCTACATGTTTTATCTGCATACATGTCAATGTTATTAAATTCTATTTCTTTATCTCTAAATGGGTTTGACATACCTTATGAGTGTATTTGTATTGTTTGGTAAATTCCTTGCATAAAAATTGATTCTCAATAAAAATTTGAACAATATTTTCCCCTCAACATTGATATTCAGAAGAAAACATTGTAAAAGTGCAGGTCATCGATCTTCTTAATAGAGACTGTGCTTTGGAGTGATAGAAGTGTCTTAATAAATTGTCCATGCATATAGTTAAGTTAAATAAAGTATTTCCAGTGTGCAGTAATCTGGCTGTAAACAGTACCCTATTCTTATAGATCAGCCCTAATATTCATGGCACTTTCATTAATGTGCTTATAATAAATATAGTAAGGGAGACATAAACACACTAATAATCATGTTACACTTAATAGCTTTTGCCCTTGGAAATTCTTATCTAGCTTCTACAAAAGTCAATGGAAAACCTGCAGTTGAATGCATTTGAAGAAAACTTGAGCCAATGTATGAACAAGCACATTCAACATGAAAGAGTTAAACTGCTGAACTATTGCTCTTCCTACTCTTCACTGCTTTTTGATTCAATATCATGACAAATCAGTTCTTGTTGCATGTGCGTAGTAAAAATAACAGGAATAATACAATCTGTAATTCAGATGTGACATCTAATGAAGGATCCTTTTTAAAAATACATAAATTGTAAAATTTTATTTCTTCAGTGTGCTTCAGAGGTATACACTAATAACTGATGGAAAATGTCTATATCAAATTACTTTCACCAAATTAAAGTAGCCGTATTTGGTGTCTGTGCAGTTCAAAAAAAAGTCATATTTATTTTAGCACAAGTTCTGGATTAATTTTTTACTTAGTTTTCTATGAAAGCTTAAAAGTTTCTTTTTGCAAGCAATGACGTCTTCATGTGCACACACACACACACACACATGGTTTAGCAGAATGTACTCAATTTTCTTAACGATATTGTACAGCCTCTAGGTTTTATTTCGATAACATTCTACTTTTTGTAAGAACTGTTAAGATCATTTCTTAATAGGAATGTGTACAATTAGACAAGATGGATTAAAAGTTATAATAGTTAAGAGCTACTTAGATGTTCAGTAAATGCTGAGGTATTTTATGAATATTTAATGGAAATTGCTACCATTACCATGTCTTCATCAAGCACACTAAGGGACATTTTAATCATATCTGCTTTTCTCTTCATAAAGGGTTATTGTGACCAGCAGCAATGTGACAAGGAGAAATTTCAAAAAGAAAATATGTTACTTTTGAAAAGAAAATGAGAACTGGAAACCTGAATAAAAGGCAACACCATTTTTTTCCCTGGAGGAAACCAGAGGAGCAAATAATAACTCAAGACCTAACTCCAAACTCTTGTCAACCCTAAATAAATTTTTTTGAACCACATTTATGTTTATCATCTCGCCCTCTGGAAGCAGACAGAAAGATACTCTTAGTCTCAGTGATAACTGCCTGAAGTAAGGAAACAGACAGTATAATATGATTCGTTTCATACATCAGTGACCTTGAATAAGATGACAGACCAAATAAATATAAATTTATTCCAGTGTCTGACACCTACTAACTCAAGTTTACTGGAGGAAGGGGAAATCATGTAAAAGAATACCCTTTGCAATCACAAGGTAAGAAAGAGAAAAATGTTGAAGGAAGAACACCTGAGGAGTTGTGGTGTCAAGTATCAAATGACAAGACGAGTAACAGAGCTGGAAGCTAACACAAAGAACACAGACATCATAATAGGCCAACAGAAATGTAAACAGCCTACACTGATGGTTTGCATGTGATTTCAAAGCATGCTAGAGAGCTCTTCCTGCAGAAAGGAATATATTTACTTACTTTTACAATGTTTGATTGTTTTAGCAAGCACAAGCTCTGTCAGAAATGAACTTTGCAGCAAAATCATGCTAAATGTATGCTAAAACATACTAATAACTCTATCTTGCTCAATTATGTAAACAAAAAAAAGATACATTTGAGAGGGAAATCATGGTAATTTTTATAAGAGAGAACAAGAGGCTAAAGTACCTATGAGCATTGGCAAAAACAACAACAAAAAAATAAGTAATTTAAAAATAAATTACATATTCACTTGTAATGGATATGCCTTTAAATTGTTGTAACCCATGACCTGAACCGTGAATCTGATAGGAAGCACTATAGCAGAAGGATGAGCCTTGCAAGAAGCCAGGCAAGTGCAGCAGTGACCCAACCTGAGCTGACTTTGGCACCCAATAACTCAACACAACACACCACCTCTCGTCTCCTGAGCACCCACTATAAGAGATAGAATCCAATTCATGGACTGAAAGGACTCTGGACATTTTATGAACATTTTACACTGGTGGCCCATAGATCGAGGGAGTTGTATCTTTGTAGATACCAAAGGATAGGAAGGGGGAAGGTGGTTAATGAGGGTGTATTGGATAGCGTGGGACCCACTAACGAGCACAACGTAAATGGTATGGAGTAAGGGGTGGAGATTGTACCAGGTTTGTCTGCAAAGGGGTTAATTTTCTTCACAGCAGCCTGTATGGGGCTGTGTTTTGGATTTGTGACTAAAACACAACAATGGTTAACAACAAACTGATGTTTTAGCTATTGTTGAACAGTGTTTGCACAGCATCAAGGCCTTCTCCATTTCTCATGCTGCCCCCACAGCAAGTAGGGTGGTGGAGTGAAAGATGTTGGGAGCGAACACAGGAAGGACAGCTGACCCTAACTTACCAAAAGGATGTTCCATGCCATATGACCTTGTGATCAGAATTAAAAGCTCAGGGAAATGAGGAGGAAGGGGGGACATTTGAGGTTGTGGCATTTGTCTTCCCAAGTAACCATCATGCATTCTGAAGCCCTGCTTTCCAGGAAACAGTTAACATCTGCCTGCCGATGGGGAGTAGCAAATGAATGTCTTATTCTGCTTTGCTTGCATATGTAGCCTTTCTTCGCTTATTAAATTATCTTTACCTTGACTTACAAGTTTTTCTCTCTTTGCCTTTCTGATTCTCTCCCCTGTCCTGCCAGGGGAGGATCAGGTGGCAAGCAAGCAACTGGGTGGGGCTTAGCTGCTAGCCAGGGTTAACACTCCACATCACTGCACCTACATTATTAATTCAATTTTGAAGTATGGAGAATTGTTTTCATAAATACACCATAAACCCAGATGCTGTGCTACTTTTGTGTAGTATTTATTTCCAGGAAATCTGTGCAGTATTGTTGAGTGCAGTTTTGGAGAGGGAGGTTGTATGTGTAAAGATGTGAAGTCTCTTCCAGATGTGCTACCTGCTGCAGAAAGAAAATGTTCTTCCATGCCATTAACCTTATGGTTTTAATTAGCATTATTTTTTTCTTCACTTTCTGCAGTTACACTGAGGCTGAGAGTAATTTTCCAATGTCTTTACAGGTGACCTAGGGTTATGATAGAAAATATATTCAATTATCACTTTTTATATGAACTGTACAAGGAGACAGATGAATTTGAATGCTGACACGGAAAACATGCTGCTGCAGGAGTAAACAAGCTCCAGCTTAAATGGAGTCAACTTTCATATGTGAATATTGGCACTGTTTCTGAAAGAGTTTTTTGACCCTAAAATTATCAGACGAGACAAGCAATAGCAATCTGCATTACTAAAGGCGAAAGAGAAAAGCAGGTGGAGATATAGTGGAGTTTACAAAGAAAAATAAAAACAATACATGTGACATTAATGTGAGATATTAATGTTAGATCTCTGTGGTTACTGTGCATACAGTGTGCATTTACCTACTACAGGTTTTACCATTCTACTAGTTTCTGTGGGGTATCACTGTATATTGAACAGAATACGGAGGTGAACATTTGATACTCTTGAGTTGAAATAATTGAGAGAGATCTAAAAGTGTTACATTGCTATTTCTCAGATAATTTTTTAATTGGTTTATTCTTTAAGCAGATATGGAAACAAAAGTCTTTGTTAGAAGAAACATAGTTTATGTGAAAGTGTATGTTGAAAGCATTAATCTAGTCCAAGAAATACATTTTCTCTAGAAAAATCCTTCTATCCTGCAAAAATATCCAACTGTGTAAATAGACTGATGATCTATACAGCTATATCACTTATTTTTGCCTCAATATGATGAATTACTGTACTTATCATCTCTCTATACAATGGTTAAATTAAGAAGGGAAACAATTCTATCATAACATTTGAATTTGCGTAAAATGTAGTGATTTTGTTTGTTTTAATTCAGAAAATATCTTATTGATGTTGATCCAGATTTAAATCTTATGAATAGGAAGAAACAAATACACTAAAGTCAAACATAAAAATGGAATTACCTTGCTAAACTACATCTCCCTCTCTACTGATATATCCATAACAGAGCACATAATTTTAATACAATGTACTCATGCTGTGTAAATGTTGTTTACAGAAAATGGAAATCTACAGCATTAGTGTTTTTGTTCATAAAATATCAGTGAACTTGTTTGTAATGTTACTGCATATTATTAGACACTGAAAAATAGGGAAGAATATCACATAACAAGGAAAAGGTGTCCCCAACTTAACTGAGTATTCTTATATTTCTAAATCTGCACACATTTCCCCCATGGTGAAAATTTTAACATGAAAACAGAGGTCTGACTGTTCCTATCTGGTCTATTCCTATATTTTTCATTGCTGTCTATTTTTTAAAGACTTAGTTTATTTGTCATCCACAACTATATGGCTTATAGGATTCACACAGGATTATGATGTTAACTTAGCTTTCCAGGAAAGCTATAAATGTTCTTACAATCTTGCTTATGAGAAAGGCAGCAAATACTGGTGGAATTAAATGTTAGATGTTAGTCCCAAGTCTTTCTTTTTTTTAATCTGTACTTACTCAGAGCTAATCAAAAGCTCAGATCTATCCCAGTGACACATAAACTGAAAGTAAAATTGGGAATAAAAAAGGAATTTGAAATGTAATTTAAACTTGTTCAGATCCCATAGCTTACAATAGAGCCTCTTCAGATGCTCAGTATTTTAGATGCTGAAGTCTTCTTTTTTATAGCTAGAGCTTTAAAGTTTAGATAAAAGATTCCCTTCTAAGGAACAGGCTTTCTTCTCTTAATGAACTACAAAGCACTGGACATTTTATAAAGTGCAGCTTCTTTACAAATAACAGCAATGAAAGCTAAAGTCCTTTTCTTGCAGGAAAAATAACAATTCACATCCATGATAAAAGCAAATGCAATCATAAGTCACACCATTTGAGGCATATTCAACAGAGAGAAGGAATTGTTTAATTCTATTGTATTAAGCACTGATTGACTTGATTTTGAACACTGCAGAGTTTTGATTGACTTGATTTTGAACACTGCAGAGTTTTGATTGACTGTTTTCAAGAATAACTCTTACTGAAACAAGAAATTGCTTCAAGGATCATCAAGAGAAAGAAGAGTATACATAATAAAAGAAGAGTAGGTGGGCATGCTTTAATTAGTCCAGTATGCTGCAGAGGGACTTAATTATTGTTTATACATACGACTGGGCATTGTAAGAACGTGAGGCAAACCCCAGGGAGGAAGAAGACCAAAGTCATGTTGGCACAAAAAGAGGTGGATAGAAACTGATGATAAATGACTTCTGTTTGGACATTGGAAGGAAACCCCTAGGAAGTAAAGCAGCATATTTCTGCAGGTTTAATCAAATCAGTAGGTCAAGGAGAAGAATAACAGAAAAATTCAAAATTATTTTCAAAGTGGAGCCCATAACACTTATAAAAGCAATTGTCATAGCATTTGAAATGTACTTTTGGAATCCAAACACAGACAAATTCTTAGCCATACTAAGCTTGGCACGAACTTGTGCCTACTTAGAAGAACCTAACTTGAGTCAAGAGGCTAAACAGTTTTTAAGGGAAAAGGTCTTTGTAAGTATTGGATCTACTGAGTTGTGATGGGCTGACCTTGTCCAGCTGCCAGATGCCCACCCAGCTGCTCTCTCACTGTCCCTCCTCAACAAGACGGGAGGAGAAAATAAGGTGAAAAATCTCCTGGGTGAAGATAAAGACAGGGAGATCACTTACCAGTTACCATCATGAGCAAAACAGATTTGACTTGGGAAAAATTAGTTTAATTTATTGCCAGTTAAACATAGAGTTAGAAGGTGAGAAATAAAGACAAAAGCTAAAAACACCTTCCCCCCCAACCTTCTTCTCAAGCTGAACTTCACTCCTTCGCCCGCAACTCCTCTACCTCCTCCCCTCTAAGTGGTGCAGGGGGATGGAGAATAGGGGGTTATGGTCAGTCAACAATAGTTCCTCTCTGCTGCTCCCTCCTCCTTACCCTTTTCCCCAGCTCAAGCACGGGCCCTTGAGCTACAGTCCTTCAGGAAAAAACTGCTCCAGCATAGGTCCTTCATGGGCCACAGTTCCTGCCAGAAAATCTTCTCCTGTGTGGGATCTTCTCCACAGGCTACAATTACTGTCAGGAACCTGTACCAGGGTGGGTTCTCCACGTGCCTCATCTTCCTTCAGGAAATATCCACCTGCTCCATCGTGGATGTTGTGTTTAAGGTGTGTTGTGTATAGGAGGGCTAATTTGGCAGAAGCTAAATCTCCTTACATTCCAGCTAGCCCTCAGATATTAGAGGGGTTACCCACATTCTATAGGATGTGGATGTAACTTTACTTACTCTCAATAAGTATGCCTTCAATAACTGGTTTCAATAAGTTGCCCCCAGTAGTCAATCCACAGTGGAGTCCTTCATGGACTGAAGCATGCATATGTGCTCCACCGTGGTCCTCTCCATGGGCTGCAGGGGAATATCTGCTCCTGTGTTTGGAGCACCCCCTCCTTCTTCTCTCACCTTGGTGTCCACAGGGCTTTTTCTCACAATTTTTTCCCTTGCTCTTCCCTTTGCGCAATATTTTGCCCTTTCTTATATATGTTTTCCCAGCAGTGATACCATCTGGGCTGACAAGCTCTGCTGTATCCTGCAGTGGGTCTATTGCAGATGGCTGGCATGGGGCAGCCCTTGACCTCTTCTCACAGAAGCCAGCTCTGCTATCCTCTGCTGACAACTATTTGACACCTACACCCAACACATAAGTATATATCTTTTATTTTCTAAACAAACTTGTAGGTTTATTCTTAAAATATAAAATGTGTTTCTTACTGGTGAATTTATATTGCAATGTAGATAAAAGTAAAGTACTTCTCTGTGGCAGCTTCTACTCTTGAAACATGGATGAAGGTGTCTGTTATATATGGCCCCACTACTGATGTTCAGAAAATATCTCAGTTTGATTTGAACAATGTAGAACTTTTGCTCAGAAAGTAAACCTGGGATGTAACTTGGAGACAGAATTAGATCTAAATTCTGTCAAACTGAATATGATTAGTATATATCTGGGCAAATTTGTCTTTGGATAAATTTATAATCAAATAAGACAACACTGATGGATTTGTGGATGAATTTGTTAATGTGTCTGTGAGTTTGAAAAGAATTCAATGTTCATTTTAAAAGTAGATCTGATCGCTAAAGACAATTTGTTTTGAACAAAGTGAAATGGAAACAAATTAAAATGCATTTTATACAAGACAATTTTAATATGAATTAGTTTTGATTTTTAAAAGTTTGTGAATTCCAGACTGAGCAGGCAGGAGTGTTGGGCAGCATTTACTTTGTAAACACTATATGTTTATCAAGTTTCCTGTGATGGCATACTGTCAGCTATTGCAGAAGTAGACCCTGCATTACTTTACAGACAACAGTAACGGTCGAACCACATTGACACTAGGAAGCTCCTACTAAGGATATTATGTAGCTTGCAGGTTCAGTCCTGCCACCTTTACTTTCATGAGGTCATATCATGACCAGTTTTTCAACAGAGCAAAAAGTATTGAGAACTACCTTATCTCAGTAGCTTTCCTCTAAGGCCAGCAATATCACTGAGCCACAGTGGCTGCTTATTTATATGTTAACAAGCTCTTCTTCCAAAGCTAAGTAGCTAGTGTCAAACATGTAATCTCGGTCTTTTGTCTCCTCTCTTTACCCCTAGCCATTGAATCCAAATGTTTCCTTTACATGAACAGGAAGAACAGGCTGCTGTATTTCAAGTCAGATTCCTTTATTCAAACAATGCACAGTGAACCTTATTCCTAGAAAATAAGTTCATAGTTATAGGTCAACAATTCTACAGCATTACTGTAGTGCGAACAGCTGAAATTGTTCCTCTGCAATCTAATATTTAACGGTATATGAAAGTAAAAAGGCCTATTATCTCCCACTGGAGAATAGCTTGCTCTCAGAAAATGGATGAATACTAATTCTGGGAAAAACCTGTTTAACAATTCAAATACTTCTACTAGCTTGTATTGTTGAAAGAGTAATACTCTTCATGTATAGGCTGCATTTCTACAGTCTCTTTTCTTGATTATTGTCTAAAGCATTTTCATGTAGTGAGTGCAGCAGAAAAAGGTGAATGTTTCATAAATGCAATATGTAGAGTGGGATAGTTATCATTTTAAGACTTTTTCTTTGTGTTGAGAGTAATTATTGCATAGCTCAGATGCTCCCCCTTTTCTCTTTTTAAACATTAGTTTAAGAAATTCAGTATTCTAAAATGAATGATAATGTTTATGAAATATGATTAAATATTGGATCAGATATTCAGATGGTCTGCGTTGGCATAGCTGCTCTGAGGGATGGTTATCCTTTCAAGGATAAAATGAATGATAACATTTAGGAAATATGGTTAAAATATTGCATCAGGTATTCAGAGAGTCTATGCTGACATAGCTGCACTGAGGGCTAGGTAATACATTAGTTTAAAATATGTCAGCCACAGGAGTTGAACTTTATAAAAGAAAAAAGTATTGACTGTAGACTTTTGTCTACAAATTTGTCCTTTTCTGGAATGAGGATATCAACCCATCCAGACCATCTGATTCTTTTCACATCTAGATTGCATCCAGATTTCATTCTGTAGATCACTGACTTAGCACCTCTGCTCTTGTAGTGTACAATTGACAATGTAAAGATTGAAGACAAATGTATGGTCATGGTCATGACCATGACCGTATAAACTCCTTTTGGCCAGTGATTACTACCTTTTTTCTAGTGTACAGTCATATCTAAACCACGTTAAGTAGAGTTTTGAAGTGATGATGTGGGTGTACTCCCAATATTTCTCTCTCTCTTGTACATATAGTTGTCTTAAACTGTCACGGCCTTGAGGGCACAAGCAGACCTTAACTGCCCTGACCATCCTCACCTGGTGCCCTTACCCAGGCTCCATTTCAGCTCAGGCTTGAGCACCTGGCCCTTTCAAGAGCTTCCTTGTGAGTATACCTATCCTCATCCTTGTCATCAGTCTTGCTTCCTGGGTGGGCATTGGACCTATGCTGTGGGTCGCCTGGTCTCCAGATGTCTCTTTGGCCCTGTCCCCTTTGCAGTAGCCTTGTCCCCAGACTGCTCTCTGGACTTGCTTTTGCTCCACCCTGACATAAGGATCAGAGGCAAACCAACTTCAGATCACCACACCTGCACATTGGTTATGTTGTGATCAATGAATTTGAGCTTGGGATTGATATTGAAAGGCAAAAATATTGACTATGTTATAATGAAAGATTTTTTCTTTTTGCTCTGATTTTTTCTTTTTTTTTTCTTTTTTTCCCTGCCTGTGTTTCTTATCCATAATTGTCTTCTCATTTTAATGCACCTCTAAGTAGTGCTTTGCCCATGTACAGCAATTGCATCTGTATAAGATTTTTGACCTTGTGGGCTTGAGGGCCTTCATTTTGGGGGTTCTTATTTATTTTTCTCTTGTTATCTTTAAAAGGGTATATTAAAAAGAAGAAAAGGCATATATTGTTTGATTCTGCAACTATTGTTTGAAAATGAAATTTATCAATCAGGTATGCGCATAAAACACACAGAAGACAACAGAAGACTTTTCCTTTACTTAGTGGATTTTCATTAGGCTCTTTGTAGAATTTGGCATATAAAATTATACTTTAAGTGCCTTTTGATACTGATACAGAAACATAAAGACATCTTTATATAAGTAGACTGTACTTATGTGTTCATTTAACACCCTTTGTGAGATAAGACTATGATATCTACCTGTATATTGGCTTGAAGAAAATAGGAAACAAATACAGTTCTATTTTGAAATACATAGTGATATTAAACATGTGTAACTCATATTGTCAGAAGTATCTCAATATTTAAAAGTGTTTTGTTCTTGGTATTTATAATTCATTATCTTGAATAAACACAATAATAACATTTATTTTATTTCATTTTAAAGGTTTACTTGTGCAAAAGGAAACAAAATGTATATGCATTCAGAGAAACCTTGAAGTAACTGGTAAATAAAAGACAGGAAATTCAGGATTTTTTTAAAAAAAAACCTTTGCATTGTTACCAAAGTGTTTTGGCACTATCTTAATTCCACTGAGTCACTCTAGCAGGTTGGCATCAACAACAGAAGAAAACAAGGAACATTCATGGGAGAATAAACCAAAGCTGAAGTACCTAATACAGTATCCTCCATATATTTTTAATTTGAGAATGAGGGTGAAAAAGATAAAGGAAGTGTGATACTAATTTCAATTTTTATGAAGTTTAAATGTATTGGGATAATATTCTTAAAAATTGGATTGGCTGATCAAAAGAGGCACGCTGGTTTAATAATTTTTTTCTTAAAAACAATACTTTTTGGAAGTATCACTGAAGTTTTATGCTGAAAAAAAACAAATGTTTTATATTTTCTAGGGTAAAATGTAGACTGAGAAGAGGCAAAGAGTAACTATCAATCTTCACTTTTTAAATTTATAGTAGACATTTGTCAAGACTGAAAATCATGAGATGACATTAGTTCCTATATTAGACTTTCAAGTTTGTGCTGGACACGCTCATGGAAAAAGCTAGAGTCACGTAGCAAAAACTGGTTGCGTGTACCTGCAGCTAATAGGAATATGTAAATCCAAAGGGAATTTTTAATTCCTTATGAAGTCAAATAATGTATCATAACTGAACCCCCTAGTACACTCTGGGCACTTTTTTTGTCATAAAACTAGTCAAAACAAGTTTCGAATGCTATATTTTACAGCCATAAACAGTCCATAATGTGAATCGTCCCATTTTTTGGGAAAATAAGGATAAGAAGAAAGTCAGGGAATGTAAAAAAGTACAGTATGAATCAAAAGTGCAAAACAGTCTACAAAAAAAATAACCTCTGTTTTAAATATTGGATGTGAAATAGTGTAAGTAAACGTAGTCAGAAACCACGATAATGTTAAGAAATTCTGATGTTCTTACATAGTTAACATATACTATATAAAATAAGTATTAACATTGAAAATTCATACCAACTTTTGGTCTTTTATACGTTTTTATCGGCATCAGAATTATTTTCATTTCTATTGTTTAAAGAAGAAATACACACTATTTTAGAAGTGCTTTATAAGGTCCCTTAGGAATTTTTTAAATGAAAATGATTACATTTAACCATGTAAATATGCTACTTAATTATAAATAACATTTAATTTAAATGTGTAAATACTAAGTTCTGAAAATCTTAGAGAAAGTTCGCCATGCCAACTTTCCATTTGTTTTATCGAATTATCTTAAGCTAAACAGAGACAGAGATGATTGCTTCTTGTGCTAGATATTGTATTAGTCTTCAATCAGTGCATCAACAGTCCTCACCTCAAAGAAAGCATTGTCATCAGATTTGCTTTTTTCCTCTTCCAGCCACTGAAACTTCATTTAATGGCAGATTTTTTTCTGTGTTCCCCTCATTACAGAAGGTCCTAACACTCACAGTTGATAAGGGCTTAGCCAAAATACTTGATAAACTGTTTCAGGAAATAAATGTAATTGGATTTTATCTTTCAGGATAAGCTAACAACCTTAACTCTAACGCTAAGAAGATCTGAGAAACAAGAGATTAAGAAGACATATTGAAAAGCAGTCTGCCCATAACAACCACATAGTTTATTTATTGATGTTTTGCTTGTATGCACAAGTGGTAAGTTGCTTAGGAGTTAAGTACAGGCTACAAAAGATGCAAATAGTCAGGTGTTGAGCTTGTCCTAAGTTTCCTGTTGCCATGATCAAACTGTTATCAGAACCAGAATTAGCTTCTCAGAGATCATCTGTAGTTTGTCTATATCACATATCAGGAAAGATATCCCTTCATAAACTACATTGCTATGCTGTGCAAGCATAAGCATAATGAATACTCCACTAATCAAAATTGCATTTTTCACAGAAAAAAAATATTTATAAACTTTCAAGAGCAGTTTCCTCATACTAATGTTTTAAAAATTATGATTGTGACTGGCTAATTTAATTGCAAGTTTGTGATTAACCTTGCAGGTGATTACCTTGTAGGAGTGATTACCCTTATACGTGAAAATACATGTTTATTTAAAATTAGAAGCATTTTAAAATACCCTATAAACGAACTTTTATACACTGAGTGTCTAAAATCCTTCATGTTAAAAATGTAAATGAGGGAAATAAAAGCAGAATCATTCTACTGATATGGTAGTATTCAAGATTTTTAATTGTCCATACCTTTCTAGTGTAAAGTTTGTATTAAAAACTGTTGATAAAACACAACACTGTAAAATACTAAAGGCTCATCTTGCAATTATTTAATGACATTAAAAAGTGTTTCACTATAGCAAAATCAAAGTATGAAACATGATAGAAAAGAACAACCATACTGTGTAACATTTCAGTTTGCATATGCAAACTCAACCCATGCTGGGGTTTTTAAAAGGCTAGGGTACTGTGAAACCATTCTTCCTTCAGAAATCACCAACAAAGGTGTAGCTCTTCTTTAGAACTGCTTTCTTTCTATCCAAAAATCTTTCCCTGTACTGACGGTTTTTTTAGATGTGCTGTGGAAACAAAGGAAGTTCTTTTTTATCTGCTGTCGCATACAATACTGTTGTAAAATGAAAAAGCATTCCACATTCATATCATAAGGATTGCCATATTTTTATTTGACAGTCAGAGAAGAATTTTATTGATGATCTCATGAAATACCAGTTTGCATTCATTCTATCTAAACATTAAAACTTGATCAAAGTAACATAAATGAAAGATTTTTATAAAGTTGGTTTTGTCACTAGTGTAACTGAACAGATAATCCATTTAAAAAAACCCTAAATACTGGGCGAAATGGAAAGGGCTTTTGTAATTCAGTCTAGCAATCCACATTTTGTATTTCTGCATGGCCCAGCAAAGACAGAAACATGTTACTTTTCTAAAACAGTGCTGCTCTTGGCAAACACAAAAGACAGCTTAGTACAAGAGAATGCAACAAAACTTTTCTCGCACCATTTCTTTTCACAGTGTCTTAAAATCACTGTCCAGCATTGTCACCACTGTACTGCACTGCCTTCAAATTATCTTTTGCAATAATAAGCAGAAGATAAATCATTAAGAACATCGAAAAGTTTTTAAACCTGTACATTCACATTCACTGATGCATTCTCCTGTGGTAGTATGCACTAGATAAAGGTCTTCACAGAATCATAGAACAGAATCATAGAATTGTTTTGGTTGGAAAGGACCTTTAAGATCATCAATTCCAACCATTAACCTAACGCTGTCAAGTCCACCACTAAACCATGTCCCTAAGCACCACATCTACACGTCTTTTAAATTCCTCCAGGGATGATGATTCCACCACTTCCCTGGGCAGCCTGTTCCAACGGTTGATAACCCTTTCGGTGAAGAAGTTTTTCCTGATATCCAATCTAAACCTCCCTTGGCACAAGGGCTGTTTCCTCTTGTCCTATCGCTTGTTACCTGGGAGAAGAGACTAACATCCGCCTCACTACAACCTCTTTTCAGGTAGTTGTAGAGAATGATAAGGTCTCCCCTGGGCCAAGGTCTCCCCTGAGCAATAAGGTCTCCTTTTCTCCAGACTAAACACCCCCAGTTCCCTCAGCTGCTCCTCAACAGACTTGTGCTCTAGACCCTTCACCAGCTTTGTTGTCCATCTCTGGACACACTCCAGCACCTCAATGTCTCTCTTGTCGTGAGGGGCCCAAAACAGTACTCAAGATGCGGCCTCACCAGGGCCGAGTACAGGGGGACGGTCACTTCCCTAGTCCTGCTGGCCACACTGGCCACAGGATGCTGTTGGCCTTCTTGTCCACCTGGGCACACTGCTGGCTCATATTCAGCAGGCCATCGATCAACATCCCCAGGTCCTTTTCCACCAGGCAGCTTTCCAGCCACTCTTCCCCAAGTCTGTAGCTGTGCATGGGGTTGTTGTGCCCCAAGTGCAGGACCTGACACTTGGCCTTGTTGAACCTCATACAGCTGGACTTGGCCCATCAATCCTGCCTGTCCAGATCCCTCTGCAGAGCCTTCCTACCCTCAAGCAGATCAACACTCCTGCCTAACTAATAGGAAGACAGCAATTTAATTTGCAGTAATTAAATTTTAATTTCATCACAGATTTTTGGTGTGCCATTCATGCATTTTTGCACAACATTTGCTTATATATTTTTAAGAACTGGAGTGATAAAACTAGAGGTGTGTTAGTTTATTTATGTGCGCGTGTTCAGATAGCAGATCAATAAGCAAGATTTCCTAAATATGTATATTGCTATTATTTGTTTAACAGACTATTATTATCTATTTGATGGATTATTGTGTATGTGAGAGAGAGCAAGAGAAGGAGGAGGAGGAATGAAGAAACTTGTGTTAGATACACATGACAGTTATAGCACATTTGATGCACACTCCTATCAATGGCTAAGAAATTTAGATAAATCTTTCAGAACTGTTAAACTGAAAAAATATGTCTATGAAAGGTAAGACGGAAAAGAATACCATCACCACTTACTGTTGGTGGGTGAGAGTGCACAAATCTTTCATATCGAGCTTTCACTCTGAGAAAATGATGAGCTCCTTGCTGAGATGTCACAGTCCTTTGTCATAGCCTGGCATAGGGAAAGAACAACAACCTGTCTCCAGCAGACTAGGCAGCTCCAGCAGATTCATTCCCAAAATTTTAGTGACAGAAAGATTGAAAAGTTTCTCTAGAGCAAGTTGGAGCAATGTGTGACTTCTACGCTAGGTGAAGGTGTGGACATATTTATATAATAGCATTGCAAATAAAGAGTTGTGCAGCTGAGATGTACATGCATATAGAGCAGATGATGAAGTAAGATTTTCATGGCTAGAGAGGTCAGTGTTCCCCAATTATTCCTAGGGGAATCACAGAATCACAGAATGTTAGGGATTGGAAGGGACCTCGAAAGATCATCTAGTCCAATCCCCCTGCCGGGGCAGGATTACCTAGACATATCACACAGGAACGCGTCCAGGCGGGTTTTGAATGTCTCCAGAGAAGGAGACTCCACAACCTCTCTGGGCAGCCTGTTCCAGTGTTCAGTCACCCTCACCGTAAAGAAGTTTTTCCTCATATTTATGTGGAACCTCCTGTGTTCCAGCTTGCACCCATTGCCCCTTGTCCTGTCAAGGGATGTCACTGAGAAGAGCCTGGCTCCATCCTCATGACACTTGCCCTTTACATATTTATAAACATTAATGAGGTCACCCCTCAGTCTCCTCTTCTCCAAGCTAAAGAGACCCAGCTCCCTCAGCCTCTCCTCATAAGGGAGATGTTCCACTCCCTTAATCATCTTCGTGGCTCTGCGCTGGACTCTCTCTAGCAGTTCCCTGTCCTTCTTGAACTGAGGGGCCCAGAACTGGACACAATATTCCAGATGCGGCCTCACCAGGGCAGAGTAGAGGGGGAGGAGAACCTCTCTCAACCTGCTGACCACACCCCTTCTAATCCAGCCCAGGATGCCATTGGCCTTCTTGGCCACAAAGGCACATTGCTGGCTCATGGTCATCCTGTTGTCCACTAGGACCCCCAGGTCCCTTTCCCCTACGCTGGTCTCCAACAGGTCTGCCCCCAACTTGTACTGGTACATGGGGTTGTTCTTGCCCAAATGCAGGACTCTACACTTGCCCTTGTTATATTTCATTAAATTTCTCCCCGCCCAACTCTCCAGCCTCTCCAGGTCTCTCTGAATGGCTGCGCAGCCTTCCGTTGTGTCAGCCACTCCTCCCAGTTTTGTGTCATCAGCGAACTTGCTGACAGTGCACTCTATTCCCTCATCCAAGTCATTAATGAATATATTGAATAGTATTGGTCCCAGTACTGACCCTTGAGGGACTCCGTTAGACACAGGCCTCCAACTGGACTCTGTCCCATTGACCACCACTCTCTGGCTTCTTTCCTTCAGCCAGTTCACAATCCACCTCACTACCCAATCATCCAGACCACACTTCCTCAGTTTAGCTGCAAGGATGCTGTGGGAGACAGTGTCAAACGCCCTACTGAAATCGAGATAGACCACATCCACAGCTTTACCATCATCTATCCACTGGGTTACATCCTCATAAAAGGCTATCAAGTTGGTTGAGCATGACTTCCCCTTGGTGAAGCCATGTTGAGTGCCCCTAATGATCCCCCTATCCTTGATGTGCCTAGAGACAGCACCAAGAACAAGTTGTTCCATCACCTTTCCGGGGATGGAGGTGAGGCTGACCGGTCTATAGTTACCCGGGTCCTCCTTCTTGCCCTTTTTGAAGGCTGGAGTGACATTCGCTTTCCTCCAGTCCTCAGGCACCTCTCCCGTTGCCCACGACTTAGCAAAGATGATGGAGAGTGGCCTAGCAATGACTTCCGCCAGCTCCCTCAGCACCCGCGGGTGCATCCCATCAGGGCCCATGGATTTATGGACGTCCAGATTGCTTAATTGGTCCCCGACCCAGCCCTCATCTACCAAGACAGATTCCTCCTCTATCCTGACTTCTTCTGAGGCTTCAGGGGTCCGGGGCTCCTCAGGACAGCCTCCAACAGTATAGACAGAGGCAAAGAAGGCATTCAGTAACTCCGCCTTCTTTTTATCCTCTGTCTCCAGGACCCCCACCTCATTCATCAGTGGGCCTACATTGCCTCTAGTGTTGGCTTTACCTGCAATGTATTTGAAGAAGCCCTTTCTGTTGTCCTTGACCTCTCTTGCAAGGTTTAATTCCAAGGAGGCCTTAGCTTTCCTAGTTGCCTCCCTACATCCTCTGACAACAGACTTATATTCCTCCCAAGTGGCCAGCCCCTCCTTCCATGATCTGTACACCCTCTTCTTCCACTTGAGTTTGCCCAGCAGTTCCCTGTTTAACCATGCAGGTCTCCTGGTACCCTTCCTTGACTTCCTACTTGTTGGGATGCTCTGATCTTGAGCTCGGAAGAAGCAGTCCTTGAATGCTAACCAACTATCTTGGGCCCCCTTACCTTCTAGTACCCTGTCCCATGGGATTTCCCCTAGCAATTGCTTGAAAAGGCCAAAGTTGGCCCTCCTGAAGTCCAGGGTTGCAATTCTGCTAGCTATTCTGTTCCTGCCACATGAGATCCTGAACTCTGCCATCTCATGGTCACTACAACCAAGGCTGCCCTCAACCTTCACCTCTTCAACCAGACCCTCCTTGTTAGTGAGGATCAGATCCAGCAGCGCTCCTCTCCTAGTTGGCTCATCCACCATTTGCATCAGAAAGTTATTATCAATGCACTGGAGGAACCTCCTGGACTGAGGATGGCTGGCTGAGTAGGCCTCCCAGCAAATATCAGGGTAGTTGAAATCCCCCATGACAACCAGGCCCTGTAATTGAGAGACTGCTCTCAGCTGCCTGTAGAAGGCCTCATCACCCTCCTCATCCTGATCTGGTGGCCTGTAATAGACACCCACAACAGTATCACCCCTGCCAGCCTGCCCCTTAATTCGCACCCACAAACTCTCAACTCGCTCCTGATCCGCCCCTGGACAGAACTCAATACATTCTAGCTGCTCACTCACATAAAGAGCAACTCCACCACCTCTCCTTAGCGGCCTGTCTTTCCTGAACAAGGCATAGCCATCCATGACCACATTCCAGTCATGCGAGGCGTCCCACCAAGTCTCTGTAATTGCCACTAAATCACAGCCCCCCGACCGAACACGGATTTCTGACTCCTCTTGTTTATTCCCCATGCTTCGTACATTGGTGTACAGGCATTTCAGGGAGCGAGCTGAGCACACCGATTTCACCCCAGGGGGATGGGAGGCCTCCTGGTCTACCTCAACACTAGAGCGTTGCCCCAGTGGTGCAAGCCCAGCTACTACCCCATCCCCCTTCGAATTTAGTTTAAAGGTCTCCAAATGAGCCCTGATAATTCCTGTCCCAGAACCCTTTTGCCCCTACGACATAAACCTTTCCCATCTATTACGGTCACGCCTGGTGTCTTATAAAACCAGCCATTATCAAAGAACCCAAAGCCATTATCAAAGAACCCAAAGCCCTGCCTGTAGCACCAGTCTCATAGCCAGGCATTAATAGAGAGAATCCTACTATTCCATCCCACATCATCCCCTGAAAATGGAAGGAGGGAGGAGAAAACAACTTGTGCCCCAGACTCTTTCACCAGCTGTCCTAGGGCCTTGTAGTCTTTCTTCATCCCCCTCAGACTACGGGATGCAGCTTCTTCCCCACCTCTCTGGAAGATCAGCAGGGGGTAGTAGTCTGTGGCCTTCACCAGGTTGAGGAGTTTCCTGGTGATATCCCTGATTCGGGCTCCAGGCAGGCTGCAGACCTCCCTGTGATGGGGGTCAGCTTTCTATATTGGGCCCTCAGATCCCTTTAGGAAGGAGTCTCCAACCACTAAAACTCTTCTCTTCTTCCTTGTGGAGGAGGTAGCTATACACCTGTCAGGTTTTTCTGACTGTGGTGGGACCTCTGATATAGGTTGCCTCTCCACCACATCCCCATTGGACCAGCTGCATTCCACTAGGGCTTCATATCTATTGCTCAGAGGCACCTGTGGAGGCAAGGTAGGCAAGGAGGGCACTCGCCTATTGCCACTGCCATAGACTTGCCTCCACTCACTCCTCTCCTCTAGGTTATTGTTTTCCACCTGAGAAGGGCAGAGTACAGGGGCCCCTCGATCCTGGGAGCTCTCCGGCAGGTGCTCCCATTTTTGTTGCAGGGAAGGCAGAGCCTGGCTCCACCAGTCTATCTCCATTTCAGCCTCCCGAATGCTCCTAAGCCTTTCTACTTCGGCTTGAAGCCTTTCAACCTGGCTTTGCAGCTGTGCCGCTCAGCCGAGCGGATCATCTACCTGCTCACAGAGCACACAGCCCCCTGTCACCACAGAGACGCTGTAGCATTCCCTGCAGCCTGCGACCTGCACCATCGCCTCCTTCCGTGGGAGCTCTGTCTGGGTTCCCACATCCATTTTGGTCTTCTTCTGCTGGGTAGATACCATTGTTCTTTCACTGAGCTGGGAAATACCTGTTGGTGCCACCCCTGGTTCACAGCTCCTTGGCACCTTCCTCGCCTTGTGCACTGGGAGAGAGTCAGCACCCTCTCCAACGAGCTGCAAACAGCTGTGGCCTCCCCCGCCCTGGGACACACCCAGTCACAGCTGAGTCTCCCTCTCCCTTCTGGGCAGGGACTAGTCCCTGTCTTCCAGGAGGCTCTTTATCACCCGATCACAGGGGGTGGTGCGTTTAAATCTCTTAAATCGTCTGCGGTGCCTCCGGCTACGTCCCCTCCTCTCCTGATTCGTTGCTGGGAACCTCCGGGTCCGGGGTGGGGGGAGAAGCAGCTCAGGGTTGATGCTCGCGCGGGGCTCGGGGGGGGGGGCCCAGAGTACGAAAACCGCCCGGTTAAGCCCGATGTCGCCCTCGCCCCCGCACTAACCTCAAGTCGCTGCCGCCGCTGTCAGCTGTTTGTTCTGGTTTCACCGCGTTTAAATCGAGTAATGCAAGTGTAATCGGGTAATGCAAGTGTAGGGCAGGAAAACCAGGATAGGTTCTACACAGAAATCCTCTATACATCATGAGATCTCTATAGCACTGATATGCTTATTCTCAGTCCCTTCCAGTCTCAGAGATCTTCTTTAAAGGGGAGGTGAGTCCATCAGGTATCACTGAAGGACTACATTTTAATGAATCTCTGATGGCTTGCAAATGTCATTCAAGACTAGCGAAGCTGGATGGAGGTCAAAAGTAGAGGTGCTTTTCTCTGTCCCTTTCCCCCTGTTTTCTTTGATGGCTTTCCATTGTTACATGCATTCAGATAGACTGTTGGTGTAAAAGAGTAGAAAGATGTCCTCCAGACATTGCATATTCTTGGAGTTTTTGTCCCCCTTTTTTCAGTCTATGCATAATGTTTTGTGCAAGGAAGAGCATGGATTTGATCTTTGATTTCCAAATGAGAGGACTGTTGAGATTAGGGATGAGAAAGCAGTAAAATATGTATACACTAATTATGCTGAAGGGGGCTGAGTGTCATCTTCATTGGTCGATTATTTGCTGTACTTCATGCAACTGGAACAATAGTGTATTCCTCTGTAAGCATTTTCAGAGATGCTTCTTTTGACTTCTGATAGAGAACATAGAATATGAGATAATTTTAACAGTTTGGAGCCTCTCAGCAGTTTCCGGAGATTTTCAGGCCCACCTAAAACTCCAGTTTCAGTTGAACTGGGCTCCAGTTCAAGGAGTTATTCCTATCCAAAGGGGGGGGGGGGAAAAAGAGAAAAAGGTTGAAGATTCATAGAATTCCAGAACATGTAATGAAAAATAATGACTAAGAAATAAAATATCTCTGTGTCTGAATCTTTTGTGGAATTGTGTTGTGGTTTAAACCCAACCAACAACTAAGCACCACACAGCTGCTCACTCACCCCCACAGTGGGATGGGGGGAGAGAACTGGAAGAGTAAAAGTGAGAAAACTCGTGGTTGAGATAAAGATGGTTTTCATAGCTAAAGCAGAAGCTGTGTGTGCAAGAAAAGCAAAACAAGCAATTCATTCACTCCTTCCCATCGGCAGGCAGGTGTTCGGTCATCTCCAGGAAAGCAGAGCTCCCTCATGCATAATGGTGACTTGGGAAGGCAAACACCATCACTCTGAATGTCCTCTCCCTTCCTTCTTCTTCCCTCAGCTTTATACGCTGAGCAGGATGTCATATGGTATGGGTTATCCCTTTGGTCAGTTGGCGTCAGCTGTCCCAGCTGTGTCCCCTCCCAACTTCTTGTGCACCCCCAGCCTACTTGCTGGCGGGGTGGTGTGAGAAGCAGAAAAGTCCTCAACTCTCTGTAAGCACTGCTCAACAGTAATGAAAACATCTCTGCATTATCAACACTGTTCTTAACACAAATCCAAAGCATAGTCCCATACTAGCTACTATGAAGAAAATTAACTCTATCCCAGAGAAAACCAACACAACATGTTATATTAACTACATTTTATTAGGTCATTAATATTCAGTAGCACACTTTTCAAATTATTTTTTTTATTATTATTATAAAACCAGATATGTGCTAAACATAGATTAGACTTCTATTTGTGTTAGTAACTTTCAAGTTCTCTCAAATGTAATACATTTGCATGTAATATACACAAAATATTTAAAAAAATAAAGTACGTGTCTTGGGTAATGCAATTCCATATACTGGTTCTCCTGATTTCACTGGGATTTGGTTTCAGTTTGTGGCCAGCCATGGTGATCAAGGCCCTCAGCAGCTAAACCTGGGGCAGCTGACCCAGGCTGGCCCACAGGTGTATTCTATATCATTGACATCAAGCTCACTATAAAAGAGAGGGTTTGGTAGGAAGAGGTGGGGCTTTTCCTGCTCTCCTTGCCTCTACTCCCTTCTTTTTCATTGTGATTCCTGGAGTAACTTACTAGTGATCTGTAGATAAGTGTGCCTTTGTCTGTTTTGTGTTGTTATTTATATTGATTTCTTTATTTCATTAAATCTGGATAACTTCAACATGTAAGTCTCCCTCTTTTTCCCAATTCCCTTCCTCATTTGGGGAAGGGACATTGGGTGAGAGGAAAAACTGCTCTTGTTTAGCCCCAGGTGTGGGCTAAACGAAGACACTGATGTAAAAGTGGTTAGCTAACATGATTGGTTGTCCATGGAGTATTTGCAGCTTGAAAGTGCTTAAGGCAAATGAAAATATTTTGACATCCATTATATATCATGGACTGATTTGTCACAAAATACTTGTAATCATGTAGCTGTCCAGTTTACACAATATTAATATCTATTAGATACAAAATTTGCAATGAAAAATTATTACAATAAATTATCCAGTTGAAGCTTTAAGTTAAGCAGAAGGTAATACTATTTAATGAAGTACTTTCAAACCATTTCATTGTAAATGTGGTACTTAGTGGCACAGTGTGTTGTGGATGCCAGAAATATAAATTGTTTATTGGAGAAGTGAGAGAAATTCTAGAAGAAAAGTTCATGAAAGACTGTTATACACAGACATGTGCGTATAACCCCTTGTACAGGAAGTGCGCATGCTAGAAATGCAGAAGAATATTGTTGCATATTCCCTATACTGTGATACATTTCTAGTTCCTGACCCTGCCAGAGGTAGGGTACAGGGTTGGCCAGACCTTCAGCCTGACCCAGTGTGGCTATTTGTGTGTTCTAGTTCACTTTGAAAATGTTGTATTTGTATTTTCTACAAGTCACAGCCTCGTGTGTGGAGCGGTGTAGGTTAAAAATTTGTGTACCAGGAAAAGAAAATAAGATCTAGCAATTAGTTTGTCCTGACGTTCTCAGTGTAATGTAAATCAGAAACAACAATGTTAAAATCAGTAATGCTACAACAAAATAGAAATGATAAAGAGGGCATAATGACACTGAATGGTTACTCTGCATTTGCTGTTTTTCAGGTTTGGACATTTGTGTGTTTGTTTGTTTGCTTTTTTGAGGGGGTATTTTGGGTGGGGTTTTTTGTTTTCCTTCTATTGTGGGCTATATAAAAGAAGTGAAATTTCCTACACATTTTTTCCATCTCTACCTTCTTCCTGATTTGCATACAAAAAACTGCTATTTTACCATATCTAAAACTTTCAGACTAAGAGACCTGCTTGTTATTGCTCCATACTTTCCACTGAAATGCACATTTGATGTGTTACGCTCAATTTCAGAATGGTGTCTCATAACAAAAGATTTATTTTTCAAACTGCCAGTCATACTACATGAAGTATTATGCTTGCACTCTGAAGTCCTGATGCACTTGCTTTCATCGGGTTGTCATAGTTTAAAAATTCTGTCTACAGTGAAATTTATTTCTAGAATCTTGTATGAATGTGCTGGTGTTGGAAGGTGGAGTGTGATACTTTTCATTAGAAAGGTTTTTCCCCTAAGGAAATAAAAAAGAACATAAGATCTAATTGGAAAGTCCCCATTACTTTAAGCCTGGTTTTACAAACTGATCTCTGAGTTACAGGCCTCAAGTCTCTCCTGCTATAATTCTCTGGCTGAAGAATTAAATTTCATATTTATACTATGGTATGTATTATTTAAACAGCATAATTTAGAACCATATCATATGTAAAAAAAATATTTCCAAGAGTCTGCTGTTCATCTTCAAATCTCAGATACGGTCATAGTCTGAAACATTATTTATCCAGGATCTTAGCCAGAAACATATTATACCAGCTGGCTTGGAGTCACTAGCTTGGAGGAGCCTCCTTAATTAATTTTTTGGCCCTTCTCATCTCATTGCTATAGAGAGCAGATAACTGTACAGTGCTTGCCTGCACTTTTATCCCCAGATGTGGGCTCTTATAACTGAGTAATAACATGAGTGAGGCTCTCACTTTTTTCCTCTTACTCTCTAGTGTACAAGTCACAGAACATTTTAGTCCCTTGTGATTTACTAGTTGGATGGCTAAATAAACATAGAAGAGACATGATTTGGCATCTTCAAAATGTTATATCACTGATTTTTAACTTCACAACAGAAAAATTTTCCTTCTGAAGTGCAAAGTTAATTTGGTCTTTGTCCTCAGTATTGTGTCTGTACTGTACTTTTAAATGACTTATGTGCCAAGAGTTTGCAACTGACTCCCCTAATTGCTTTCACACCTATTTTCTGCTTAGTCACTAGCAGGAAATAGTACTTGTAAATTGATCAAGCAGCTTGCTGCTAAGGAATTTTTTATTATAATATAGTCTTTTGAGTTTTACCATTTTCTTATCTTCATCAGATATCTCACACATCAGATACCACATGACATTTAAAAACTTTGACTAGAAATAAATAGCTGTGTGCAGCCACTAGGTTAAGTCCTGAAAATTCAAAAGATACACTCACATTAAAATGTGCACAGACTAGTATGAAATAGGGAGGATGCTATAGGAAAAAAGTCTGTTGTTAAATAATCCTAATTCAGAGTTGGACAGTTATTTTGACAAATAATAACAGTGCCAAGTCACTCTGAAAGCATTAGGAAAGATCCATGCCTCCTGTTCTTGTGACAACTAATCAATGTGAATTGAAACCAGAACTTTGAGGTCCAACTCTATGAGTATTTTCCATGGAATACTGGTCATAAGCACCCTTGCCAATAGCTCTTTGTGTAATACTGAAAGCCTTTAAAACACTGAAGCACTGGTATTGCTGCAGCATGCCACTGTGCTACTAAGCTCTTCAGCTGTGAATTTAAAATGGTAAATAAATTAAATAAAAAATAAACTCACAGTGTAGCTTACAATAACCAGTGGTAACCAGGGCACTGAATGCATCTGTTATGCTCAAACTAAAAGCATGAGCACATTAGATATTGCATTTTGTACCTATACTAACATAAAAAGCCCTATCTCAGAAACTGGCATTATTTTTAGAGCTTGTTAAACTGGTGGCTGAAATGGGCAATGAACTCTCTTCGATTCTCAGATAATTCTTCCAAAGTTCTTTGAAAAGTGTTCTGAGAAAACAGCACTAAGTGAAAATTGGTATTTTAGAAGACAGTTTTTACTGGAATAAACTTTCATCACATCAGAAATATGTCGCATTCCTTTTCCTCTTTTGTTCTTGCAGCACAATTGAGGAAATAATAAAACCAGATAGAAAAGGAGAATGAGTCTCTGTGGTCGTACTTCACGTTAACTCTAGGTCAAAAACCAGCTAAAGAACTGTGAACAGGATTCAGGGGTTGGGGAAAGTGTTTTACTTCATACTGCTGGTTGCCAGAACTGTGCAGGCACAAAGTACTGAAATATCCCCTGTCAATATTATTGTGATAAATTAAGAAAAAAGCAGAAAAGCTCATATAGTGTTTGGACAATAGCTAACATAGAACTACCTGAAGCAGTTCCTTTGGATGAAAACTGCAGTCAGTTCATTTTGGGAAGAACTTTGTGATGTTTTAACACTACAGCAGAGATCATTTGAGCATGGTGATAATAAAAATGGAGTGGTCACTACCAGTTAGATATAGAACTAGGAGGTTTCCTGTGCACTTACACTGAGGTTCCAATGGAGTTTTATTTGACCCTGCCAAACACTCAACATGTGTATAACTTTATACAGCTCATAACAAAGGACATTTCATGTAATTTATTTAAACCATACCTCCTAGTATGTTATTATAGCCCATATTTAAGAGAAAGGAACCCTGTTCCTAAGGACAGCAAACTGGGTAGATAAGAATTGCCTGAGATGCCCTTGATATTATCCAAGCCCTGCAACTTTTGTATTCCATCGATCTTAACTGGTTACTCCTTTTTAACTAGCAGTATCAGCTAACACAATTGTTTAAAACTTGTGCTGTTACTTGTACCAGTGTAAAGGAGAGTGGAGGATGCAATGTATCCATGAAAAGGCAGACCAGACAAGAATCATGTCTGTTTAAGCTACTTGTGCAACTGCTAGGTTTCATCAGAAACAGAAGGCAAAAAAAATAAAATCATCTTTTGCTGTGAGGTTTAGGGTATTTATTTTCTATCTGAAAAATTAATAAACAGGAGAAAGAATCACTTCAGATGTGTGTTTTGAGGTGTTTATTTTGCTAATTCCTCCCTGGCTTCCTCAGTTAGAATGATCAGCAGGAACGGGTGAGCTCTTTGTTAGTTTTGAGGGCTCCAGCAACTGCTTTCTCTTTTCCTTCTGTTATCAGCACGCCTTTTTATTTCAACACGTCCCAGCTGCTTCTTCCTTGCTCTCTATTCTGATCCCTGCCTCTTCTTTCTTCCCTCCAATAAATTTTGAATAAATCAAGCCCGTGAAATTTTCCTTATGAAGAAGCTTGAATCCAGTAGAATCTATTAAAAGTAAAACCTTCAGAAATCTCTCATGAGGTTAATACCCTCCCACTTGAACAAAGATATAAGGTTAGTTAAAGTATGCACTTTTCTCAGGGTGGGACACAATTTATTTACTGAAGTTAAATATTTCATGTTGATAGTTTTCAAATCAGTTTGTCAGACATTTTCATTTAATATTTGTTAACCATTTCACCTGAAGTCAGGTTGCACCTATTTTTTTTTCCCCCTATGATAGCAGGGATAACTACTAAATCTTAAATGAGAAACTTTGTGGAAAAATAAAGAAAACAGATCTTTTGGAACTTATGCTGTCTATACCAATATGTGAAAACATAGTAGGCCTTCATTTTATTCATAGTTCTACTATTTTTCTGGTACCAATCCAAAATGAGAAGAGAAGAAATTATATAATTAATCTTCAAAGCTTGCTGCAAAACAGAGAGCCTTTTTTCCCTCTCCTTTGTCATTATTTTTTTTTTTTTTGGTAAATGGTCAATTAAAATCTCCATTGTTACTTTTCAAAGCCATGACTGTCACTGTACCAACACATGGTAATTGCTGCTTCATTTGCTGTCTGGACACCAACAAAAATTAAGACTGTTCCAATGAGGTAGCAGAAAGCTTTTTAATAAGTCAGCAATTATGAACCTACAAAAAAAAATTACAATCTAAATGTAGGTCAGTGTACTTTATTGTTTGCCCAGAGAAAAGTAACTGCAAAATTTGTTACAAGTTGCTGGTACATAACAGCTTTAATATCCAAATGAGCCCCCTCATTAAAAATTAGCTATTTATGCACAATATAGAACACATGAAAATTTGAATATAAACATAATATATAAATAACTAGTAATATCAATAATTCAAATTGAAATTTAGGTTCTATTTTTTGTACTGAACTGTTGAATTTTTATTGAAAATTAACAATATTTTATTCAAAATGATCAGAAGAGGCCATTTATAAAGTCAGATTATATTGCCATTGGACATTGTGCAGGGCAAAAGTGTAACTGGATTTGGAAAGGAAAATTCATGGAAGATGCATGAGCAGCTGTTAAAAGCAATGGTCTAAATGCTACTTAATAAATGATTGACAGAAGCTGGAAGGATATTCTAAAGGGCTACTTTATGGTTGAGCTCTTTCCTAAAAATCTGCTAGTGGCAACTGTCAGAGCAAGGTTGGAGAGCTAGATGTGGCTATGCCCACATTATTTCATAGTGTGGTGCAGTAGAAGTGCATCAGCAAACTGAAGCAGCTGGTGCTGCATTGCCTAAATGTAACCTGTGATCCTTATTGTGGATTTATGGCTGACTAGATTTAGTCTGCTCCCATGTATGGAATATTTTTCGAAACCTGAGGTACAAAGTGTCTGAAGGAAAGTTATTCCACAGACCTCTGTTTTCATGACTGTGGGTCCTGTGAAGGCCATCTACAGAAAGGCCAGATTGACCTTTTATCATCTACCTAACACCAATGACTTTAGCACTGCCACAAGGGCTCACAAGCCTGGTTTCAGTTCCTGCTTGTGTTTCTCCCTCATTTCTCTTCCTCCTTACTCTGTTCAGGCTCATTTCCAAGTGATGCCATGATACGTGCTGTGTAAACTGTCTCTGAATTGGGCATTGGTGTAAACAAAGACACTGCAAGGGGAAATGGTGGGCTTAATCCTGCAGCTGCAGCAGACACTCTGTGAGGACATCCTACAGGCTGCTCTGGCCCTCTCAGACAGTTTTTTCTTTTACACATTTTTTGTGTCTTTGTCACTGCAACTGCTTAGCTCCAGCTCAATTTGAAAGTCTAGGCCTGATAAACAAATGCGGACTGATGGCCCAGCACTGCCTTTGTGATGCTGCACAACCAACGGTGTTTTCAAAAGTTTTTGATGTGAAGGGATAAAATAGAGACCATGTGTTGTTGGCTGATGTCCTAATGTTGTCACGTTTATGTCAAACTTTGGGAGCATAAATCCATGTTCAAGAGACCGTCCATTGAATAATGTAACCTCATGCCTCTTGATTCTAACCAGGAATATCTTATTGACATTGTGTGGGTGAGTCCACCAAGGGCAAAGCTGTGATTAAGGTTACCAAGACTACTTTCCAAATTCTCTTCCTTTGTGGAGGACAAGTGGGAGATATATATTAAAAATTTCCAGACTGAATCCCTGAACAGTGTAGGGGTGCCTGATGGGTACCCCATTCCCTTCTGGTGCCATCACCTGGCACCTACATCTTTGTAAACCATGATTACCACTCACATACCAAACAAACCTCAACATACCAAGGAGATGGGTTTGTGAACATCTTATCAGGCTTCTCCAAAGGATTCATCCTATCCATGTCCTTACCCCACTGGGTCATGAGGCAGCACCCTGACAATGAACCAAACCTGGTTTAGCTGTGCTCTAATATAGAAAAGCATATGGATTCCACAAGGATAATTTAGTAGAGAGTAAAGGGAACTCTGCACACCCTTAACATTTAGCATTTTCTTAAAATAGGCTTTTGATACAGTGACCTCTGCCAATGTCTCTAAAGTATGATGAAACGCTGCACAGAGACAGATGAGCCTGACGGAGTTCACGCAGGTTTCAGAGTCAGTATCACATTTACACATTTCTCTGCTTGAAATAATATACCTTATGTATATGAGGAGCCACTAGCAAACTGGCAAATCAAGTTCTTCTTCTTACATTTTAGATCATACAACTTAGATAAGATCTAACTTGTCACCAATAATTTGAACATCCTTAAATGGAATTGTAACTCCATGAAAAACAATTGGAATTTTGCTATTCTTTTCTTACAAATGGAATAATTATCTTCTAACCCATTCTTTTTAAAAAGCTTTCTATAAGCAACAGCTTCCTGAACTTTTTTTTCCTGATATACCTTGATTTGTAATGAAATTACTCATGACAAAAGAAAATTTTCCTTAGTTTGTATTTTAATTCTTGTTTATGCTGGTCACTTGGACTCTGGAATAAAACATTCTGGGTTTTTTTCCCTCATGAAAAATGTGAGTGTTTAGGAACAGGTATAAACCTGTAGATTTTTCATAATAAATATTTATTCACTTAAGTCTAATGTAAACTCCAAGAATGACCTAGAGAATTTAGAGAAACAGTGTTCAAATACCATCTTTCAGCCCCTCAAAAACGGACAACAAAAGATATGCTTGGGTCACACAGAGGTGAAAGTTTTTTTGTTTTGTTTTGTTTTTCTTTCTCTTCAAACAAGAGCATTTTCATTGTATCTGGCATCTAAAATAGTTCTAGCACCTTCTCAAGATTTTAGAAGTCTCATCCTGTGTTACTGAAATCAATGTCAAAATATTCATTGACTTCCATGGAAATAAGACTTGGTTTCACATCTGTATTAATTCCTCCATGATTTTAGTTTTCATCTTCCTTCTCCTTTCACCTCTTATGTCCAATATATTCCAAGACAGGAAGATTTTTTTTTTTATTTAAAGGATTTATGGTTAGAAATGGAAGTTAATTTAAAATTATTTCCTTTTGGACATCTAGAGGGAAATTCATTCTTGTGCAGACCATCAGCACAAGACCTACGCATTACTTAGCATAAAGTTTAAGCAGTATGTGAGTGATGTGGACATCTTGAGCTATATCTCTACATGGAGAAGAATTACATTCTTATGTAATTATGGTTTCAATATTGAGTGTCTTTTAAAATGCTACAGAAACAAATAATTTATATAGGTCGTAAGACGGACGTGACTGGTCTCCTTTGAAAGTATGATAAAAAAATTCAAAATGCATTTAACGAGATTTTTACTTTCCTGTGTCATTCTGATAATAAAAATCTTATGCAAATTCCTGGCAATTGATCAGCGTGAAATAAAATAGTTTTGCCAAACCCAATGTGTTTTTTTCTTTGCACATATATATACAGCCTTAGCATACTTTTCTATGGAAGCAAGTTTTACACAGTCTTGCTTTCTATGAGTTAACAGCCTGTCTCCATCAGACCACCCTGAACTGGTTTTCGTACAAGAACAGAAGTCTCAAAGACAATTAATTCTTGGAAGTATGATGAAGTAAATGGTTGCATAGGAGGAAAAGACCCAGCAAGGTCCCCATGAGACCTTTCACCATATTAGACATGAAACGATCCAAATGGAAGAAAAACTCAGCCACAAGTGAAGCTCTGTATAGCTCTGAGACCCTCTTAGTTATCAAAATAATCAACCATGAGATATAAGAATCTAAGAATAATTAACTCTAATGGGCATTTTTTTTTCCATTAACAACAATATGATGAAGAGGGGACAGTTTAGTAATTGAGCAGGTAACTAACTCCAGCATGTTTTAGCAAAGCTGCATTTGAGAGAGGCAGTCAGGCTAAGTAACTGAAATAGAAACTGGGGGCACACCATCTCTTTCAGGGCTAAGTATATAAAATCTTTTTTTTTTTATGTTGAATTCAGTCTCTTGTAACATATTCTGAGGAAATAGTAATTGTTGTTTTTTTCGTTCTATTTTCCATTTTTTCCTTTTTTTTTTGTTCTCTCTTATTAATGAATACTTAGAGATTAACTGTCAAAGCTTAAAAAAAAAAGGCCCCCAAACAACTGATTATTTTATAAATATCGATTAGGTCTGTGAGAATGCAAGTGCTACTACTGATGTTACTAAGCAAGTTTATTTCCTATTGACAATTTCCCACTCAAAAATGTACAGTATAGTCCATTTTTTCTACACCACAAGGTATTGATTTTGGCCATACACAGATATTAATACTTGACAGGGCTGTGACATGATATGATACAATATGATATGATATGACTGAAGCTATTCAAACTTATGCTCTCTAATATAAATATAGATGTTTGTAGATCCTCATTATTGTCCTACAGATTCTCTGCAAATGCGTCTTTCTTGACATGGAAATCCAGGCACAGCCTTAATATTTTTGTGTAGAGCAGAACTATGGCTCACTATGAGTTTATATATCAGGGTAGGTATGTAGATCTGCAACCATGTAACACTTTGTGTGTTTGTTCAATTTGTAATCGAGTAAGAATCTTCAAGTCTTTTCTATATAACTCCTATTTAACTAGTTGTTTTCCTCATGTATTCAGACCTTTTTTTTTTTCAATTTCCCAAGGTTGCTTTGAACTCTAGTCCTGTGCTCTAACATAATAAAAATCTTTCCCAGTTTGTTATCTTCTGAAAATAGAAAAAATAGCTATACCATCTTCCAGATCATTAAGGTGAAAAGGTGAAGTGGCAATGCAACTAGGACAAATGACATCAGAACTTTATTTCATAGTATCCTCTCTTTTTATAGTGAACTACTGATGAGTATTCTCTATATTTTACCAATGAATTTAGCATCTACTTGGTAGTAAATTCACTTAAAGTGTTCTAACCAGATATTTTTCTAACTAATCTGTGCTAACTTTTTTATTCTATGCTTACAAACAAAAATCTGATTATTTTTATCAAAATATTTCTGGGAATAGCAATTATTTCCCAAAAGCTGATTCCCCTCTTTTCAGCTAAGTAAAAGCTTGCGTTATGTGTTCGTGTTCCTTGTCTTTTCATGTCTTTCTGTCTTGTCCTCAGTGGCTCCAAGATTTCATCAGCCACTTCTGTGACTGCTAGGTCCAGCCGTATATGTAACACATATAATTTGTCTGCATACTATCTAACCTTTCCCTTTTTCACTCAGTGCTGTCACTGATGCTAACTGTTTTAGCTGTATGTCAGCAGTTGACCTTTTTAATGAAGACTGATTCAGAAGGCATCAGCACTTTGGCTTTTTTGGGTTATCTGTTATTTTCCATTGAAATGATGGATGTATGGACCTTTTCCTTGATCTTTATTGTACTTTCAGTGCTTTGAGGGTGTTTGGTTGTTCTTCTTCCCTGATTGTTGCATACCATTTTGAGCCTTGGATTTTGTTATTTTGCTTTTAGGCACATAGTGCTATAAGTTTTTGTTTGGCTTTTGATTAGCCAGTCAAAAACAGTGAACGATTAAATTGTTCTGTAGAATGTTCTGCTGTCTACTTTTCCTAATAGATGTCAAGACAGTTAAAATCCTCCATTATCACAAAGTCCTTTTCTCCGTATGAATCACATACTTATGAATAACGTCAACTGCCTGAACTTTCTTGGTATACAGTAGATCATAGATCACCACAATAACAACAGGTATATTTTTTCTCTCAGTCATAACCCAGAAAGAATGTTGGTAGTTAGACTAAGAAGAGGCATTATCTACAAGGTAACTTTGTCTACACAGCCCCATCATCATATTTCATCAATTTATATGTCTCTGTATAAATATTCTAGTGTGAATGATTCAGTTTTATAACAACTAATTTATAGTACTGTTCTCCTATTAATACTTCTAGGTTGGTCTACTAATACTTCTAGGTGTCCATTTTATTTTCAGTAATAAGCATTAATAGATCAACTTTCAAATATTCTGAGGTGTTCCTTCTTGTTTTTCATCCCTCTTTAAATTTTGAATTTGTTTTTCCACTTTTTCCAGATCTTTGTTGAGGATATTGTTGTTTGCATCTACCTGAGGAGCTTTGTTATTTTAAAGGACAACTTTAAGGCCAGCTATTTTAAAGGTCAACTTTAACATGTCATCCAATATGGCCATACATTTGTCTTTATGATATTTCTACACTGTCTCTGAGTAGGACAGGAACAGCACTGAGCCTCCTTCCAGCTTCTCCAGAGATTCCGTTGTGGCTACAGGGCCTGAGTGCTCACAGGTAGGAATAATTAGTTGGTAAGTAGCTGCATTTGTACATTTGTTTACAAGTAAGAGTAAAACCTCCAGAAAGAAGAAGGAGAGAATTCATGCTTGAAGAACACCTTCAAAGTTACCCGGTTACCTATGCAAAAATAACATGGCTGGTTTTAGAATCTGGTAGAAAGAGGATTTTCAGCTGTTTGAGAACTGATAATAGCAGAAATTTTCTGCTCTCCGTGACAAAAGGAAAAGGAAAGAAAAAGCTGTTGAAATGTGGACTACAGCTTTTTAAAACATTAACAATTCAGGAGTTCAAATACAAAACATTGGAAGAGAATGATTTGACATTTCTAAAGTGATTCCATTTTGAAGTGGGTTTTTTTTGTAACTAGAATCCTATCCAAATTAATGTTTGAAGTAAAAATATGATTTTTCCTGTTGAAAATCTGTATGAAAATATTTTATATATCTTGTCTTGACATTATAGGAGTACTCATATCTAAAGTATGAGGAAAATTTATTAAAGTAATTGTCTATTTAAAATTAGGTTTGGATCTAATAGCTGAAACCCAAGGAAGCTGGAAAAAAAAGAAAATAAAACCTTCAGTGTGCAGAACCTGAATGCTTTGTCAAGCATCCTTGACAGGCTTTCTCGGGTAAGACTCTATGTTGGACAGAAACTGCCTGCTGGCAAGCATTTATTACCTTGGGAGGGAGACAAGAAAGGAGATATGGACACTGTCAAGGGAGAGAAGAGAGAAGAGACTGAGCCTGCTAAGGCAGCATTTTATCTATGTGGCACTGAACAGGCCCTGCTGCAGCTCTTGTATTCAGATCACGAGATGCCAAGCTTGGAGCACTTGTGTGATCAGAGCTCCTGACAGGGAAAGGAGTACAGAGAGCCCTCCTCAACTCTTCCTGGAGTCTCTGAGAGTGCTAGAAGCCTTGAATTAGCCCTATATATGTGGAGATATTCTACTTATCTTTTAAAGCCTGCTATTTTTTCAGTGAAATATCTAATGTAAGTATTCACAATATGCAGGAGGTCATAAATTGGTTGAAGAAAATATGGAGTCTGGGTTTGGCCAAGTATAAGCATAGGACCCAAAGCCTCAGGGGTGATAGTGGTTTTGTTCATTGTGAAAGGGAAAAGAGAGTGCTGGACACAGCACAAAGAGGTTTCAATTTCTCAAAAAGCAGATGCCAGGCACTCATGTGATATAACAGATATGCACGCCCATGAAAGAACTTACACAGTTGGATAGGTCCAGACTTAGATCTTGAACTAGTCATAAATGGCCTAATACCATCTGATCTTTTTTTGCAGGATTGCAGGCCCTAGGAGCAGGCAATGGCTTAGAATATGAAAGCTGGTTTTGCTTTCAGGCAGTTGGGAAGCTACATTGAGAGGAGGCAAAAAAAAAGATACCATCAGTAGCTCTGAGAGAGTTAGTGTGATCTCACTGGTGATGAAGCACCACCCTGTGGAAGGCAGACAGCAGGATTATAGCCATGAGTCCAAATACCATGAGCTGTAAATTTTCTTCCCACATAGTAAGGAGAATGCCTGTAAATTTTTTCCTCACACTCCATACAAGTGCTGAGAGCAAAGCCACTGAGTTGCTCTGTTCACCACTTTCTAGCATGTGTAGCATCAGCACAGACTTTGTAGAGGGTGACTTCTGCTCCCTATTGCTAGTTGACAAGACTTGCCAACAGCACAAGTAGCCGTCATGCTGCTCAGTTTGGCATAGACTCAGTGAAACCTGTCAGTTAGTCATCTTGCAGAAGACAGACTGGAAATTTGTACCACAGTATTGTTGAGGCAAAAATGTTAAAAGGGCCTTCATGGTTGATGGTAAAGCATGTGAGTAACTACATCCTGAGACAAAAAGACAGGATGGATTCAGTGAATTACAGAAGACTGTGCCTAATGTGTGGCCAGTTTGTTCAAGCTGCCTGGTTCAATGAACCTGAGACTGAAATCAGGTGCACCCATGACATACAATTTAAAATCAGACCATATGTCTATACATATGTCTGTCTCCACATTCCTCACCAAACTATATATTTTGATTTTGTCTTCTAAGCCTTTCCCAGCAGCTGTCCCTTTATTTTAGACAGATGTTTCAATTTAATCCATTTTAGTGTTGAACTGGTGTGCTAAAAGACACCTTAAATGAGAAATGCTATTCAGTAAGTTATTTAAGTAGCTGTTTGTTTTATATGTATTTCCACAAACTTTAGTGGGAAACAATAGCCTGCAGTAGTATTTATGCTTTCTTTGATACTTATTCATCTGAGTCCCGGACAACATCTGTTTTTTAGTATTCTGTCTTTTTTTTTCTTCATGCATTTTCCTGCTCCTCCTTGCTCTTACTGATTTTCTCTTTCCCTTCCCTTGAAATTTAGCATATCTCTCTCTCTTTTATATGTTGATTTACTTATTTACATCCACACATTTTTGTTTCCCTCATATCTTCTTTTATGGTGCTGTGATGTAAAAGTAATTTATTAAATTTGCATGAAAAAATCTATTCAAAGAAAGAAAAGCAAAATGGAAGAACCCATCAAACACCTTCCAGACACATCTTTCTCTGACATGATGAGATCATAAAGACCTTTCTTTCCTTACTTTAAATTGTCTATGAAATTGTGTGTTTGATGTTATTTACCCCCTCACACCTCCGTGATATGTAGGGTAACTGAAATAAACGTAAATTCATTACTAGCAAACATAGCAATTGCTGAGGCACAATATAATCTTTTGTGGCCTATAATACTCTGTTAAATGAGTGTTTAGTATATTATCAATATTCTTGTGTGCACTGGGAAGAGGGGCCTGGAGTGAAGGAGTGGAGTTGAGCCTGGGGAAGGAAGAGGGGTGTGTTTTCCCTAAGTGTGTAAGTATTTGCTTCTTTTCATGTTGTTTTTTTTGTTTTCCAATACTCAGAAGAGTAACTAGATATGGCAAGAGATTAATTTCCCCAAGTCAAGTCTGTTTTGCTTGCGACAGTAACCATTAAGAGATCTTCCTGTCTTTATCTCAACTCATGAATTTTCTCACTGTTGTTATTCCCTATGTTCTTCCTCATGTTCTCCCTCATCTCGGGAAGAAGGGGGGTGTGAGTGAGTGACTGTGTAGGTGTGTGGCTGCCAGCCGGGGCCAACCCACAATATTACGCAATGAATGTTTTAACACTCCCAGTTATGTCACTCAAAATGATGACATAACTGATTACTGAGCACCTGCATTTTCATGTCCTGTGCCATGAAAAGTTTTTTTTTATTTTTTTATATGTTTCTTAATTGCACATAAGCACGATTATCTAGAAAACGAAAATCTGCTTGGCATTTTTCAGCTAATGTTTTCTGCTCCTACAGTTATGTTGTGTACATTTTTGATAAGATGCTGTCTAGGTTCACAGGAGCATTTGGAGGAAATAGAGAATGATCTTATACTGATGAAATATTCATTGCCACTGAATACCTTTGCTTTGGTCGTGTCTGTATCTCTATAAGCTCAACACGTGGGAGATGATTTAAGATACACTTTTGTGCAGTAAGTAATTATAAATGATTAAAGTAGATGAGAGCACAATTCGTAAGGGTCACATAGTGCTGGCAGAAACAATTGCCTGCTTCTTGTGAGATATTCTCTTTTCAAGCTGTCTCATTAAGGTTTTTCTGCCTTCTAATGCTTCTTTCTCATAGTTTATAATAAACAGTGGTGAACTTATGAATCCAAATTCTCTGGGCCTGATTATACATTCGATTATTGAAAGGTGGCACTAAAGCTCAAAACTGGCAATTTTCAAGAATTTTATAAAATTACTTGCCCAGCCTTTCTTTGAAATAAACTGGGAGTTGTGGCTGGGAGCATATTTTATTAAATGACAATGAAATATATGGCCATAGATTGCTTCAGCAGCTTTGAAATTCCAGGACATAAGGGACATAGCTCTTTTACAGAGCACTAATATTAAGTATTGCATCTCGTCAACAGTTACTGCATTGTCATAGGAACCACAAGGAGTTTTTGGGTATTTCCCTTTTCTAGAATGGATTTACGAACAGTTTTCAAATATTTCTTAAACTTGGGCTTAAGAATTTGTGGGTGTTGCTACAGAGGTTAAGGCTAGGGGTAGCCTTCAAGGGGAAGAACAGATAAGACGTGAGCTTAAAAAGAAAATTTCAACAGGCTTTTTTCTTGCCGTACACCCTTATATTTACTTGACCTTTCACACAATGAAAGAAGTGATGCCTATTGTGATCACAGAAAGGAAGAAGTGACCCCTATATTGTGACAAGGAGTGAAGTGGTCCAGGAAATGGACTACATTAACTGCCCCAAGTTTTTCCATTTCATCTATGATAATCATTAAGATTTTTTCTTATAACAATATCTTAATTCTTTTTAAAAATAAGAAAAATATGTTTTCCATGGTCAATGATCATAAAGAAAAAAATTGTGTTGTTCTTCCTGGGAGGATTGTCTAGATTAGAGGGAAGAATAAAATAAAAATTCCATTGTTATCAGACCTCTCTTCAGCTTCAAAGCAGGAATCAGAAATCATAGAATCATGGAATCATAGAATGGTTTTGGTTGGAAAAGACCTTTAAGTTCATCGAGTCCAACCATTAACCTAACGCTGTCAAGTCCACCACTAAACCATGTCCCTAAGCACCACATCTACATGTCTTTTAAATGCCTTCAGGGATGGTGACTTATCCACTTCCCTGAGCAGCTTATTCCAGTGCTTGATAACCCTTTCAGTGAAGAAATTTTTCTTAATATGCAATCTAAACCTCCTCTGGTGCAACTTGAGGCTGCTGCTTCTTGTCCTGTCTCTTGTGACCCAGGAGAAGAGCCTACCTCGCTACAACCTCCTTCCAGGTAGTTGTAGAGAGCGATATCATCTCTCTTCTCTCCTCCTTTTCTCCAGGCTAAACAACCCTAGTTCCTTCAGCCACTCCTCGTAAGACGTGTGCTCTAGATCCTTCACCAGCTTCATTGCCCTTCTTTGGACATGCTCCAGCACTTCAATGTTTTCCTTGTAGTGAGGGGCCCAAAACTGAACACAGTATTCGACATGCAGCCTCACTAGAGCCAAGTACAGGAGAATGATCACTTCCCTAGTCCTGCTGTCCACACTCTTTCTGATACAAGCCAGGATGCTGTTGGCCTTCCTGGCCACCTGGGCACACTACTGGCTCGTATACAGCTGGCCCCCAGGTCCTTTTCTGCCAGGCGGCTTTCTAGACACTCTTCCCCAAGCCTGTAGCGGTATGGGGTTCTTGTGACCTGAGTGCAGAACCCGACACTTAGCCTTGTTGAACCTCATATAGTTGGCCTTGGCCCATTGATCCAGCCTGTCCAGATCCCTCTGTAGAGCCTTCCTACCTTCAAGCAGATCAACACTCCTGCTCAACTTGGTGTTGTCTGCGAATTTACTGAGGGTGCACTTGATCCCCTCGTCCAGATCATTGATAAAGATATTAAAGAGAACTGGCCCCAATACTGAGCCCTGGGGAACACCACTTGTGACTGGCCACCAACTGGATTTAACTCCATTCACCACAACTCTTTGGGCCTGGCAAGCCAGCCAGCTTTTTACCTAGCAAAGTGTACGCCCATCCAAGCCATGAGCAGCCAATTTCTCCAGGGGAATGCTGTGGAAAACAGTGTTAAAGGCTTTACTAAAGACTAGGTAGACAACATCCACAACATTTCTTTCATCCAGTAA
Source organism: Nyctibius grandis (assembly GCF_013368605.1). Lineage (NCBI taxonomy): Eukaryota > Metazoa > Chordata > Aves > Nyctibiiformes > Nyctibiidae > Nyctibius > Nyctibius grandis. The sequence continues at coordinate 16,136,079 of NC_090659.1, read as the reverse complement.
GTGGGTTATCTTGTCATAGAAGGAGATCAGGTTAGTCAAGCAGGACCTGCCTTTCATAAACTCATGCTGACTGGGCCTGATCACCTGGTTGTCCTGTATGTGCCATGTGATGGCACTCAGGATGATCTGCTCCATAACCTTCTCTGGCACCAAGGTCAGACTGACAGGCCTGTAGTTCCCTGGACCCTCCTTTTAGCCCTTCTTGTAGACGGGTGTCACATTTGCTAATTTCCAGTCCCCTGGAACCTGCCTGGTTAGCCAGGACTGCTGATAAATGATGGAAAGTGGCTTGGTGAGCACTTCCACCAGCTCCCTCAGTATCCTTGGGTGGATCCTCCCTCTCCCCATAGGCTTGCGTGTTTCTAAGTGGTGCTGCAGGTTGCTTACCATTTCCCCTTGGATTATGGAGGCTTCATTCTGCTCCCCATCCCTGTAGTGTATCTCATTAAAATAGAAATGTCAAGCCTAAGATGAGTTCTGAAGGACAACAAAAGGTAAAGATCCCTTTTAAATACCATGGCACTGCTAGTTCATTAAGTTGGGACTAGAATTGTTAACTAAGTTGTCAGCTGGTACTGAGAAGGAATTATACTGAAACAGCACTTTGATATACTCAGTGGGTGCAAAGATTTAAATACCATCTTTTTGTACCTAATGAGAATTAGATATTGAACAAAATGTCTCAAAATGTCAGTCAGTAGAACATGTGCGATTCAGAAATTTTTCAGGAGGCAAGTAGAGAGAGAGACTCAATGTTCTTACACTACAGAAAAGACAAGACCCCTTCAGATGGTCTTTAAGGAGACATAATAAGAAAATGTGGTGAAATAATCCTTGAGGAATCATCAACCTCTTCTCTCATAGTAAGGGATGATCCAAATTCTAGGATTCTGTTCTGAGAATTAGGAACCCAGTCACTGTCATTGTATTCCTCTGCAATCAGTCTTACTGTGTTTTAGTTTCTTACATATATATAAAGGCAACAATAGCAGAACTGATTAGATAAGGTATTTCTGTGCTACAACGTTTGTGATTTTAACAGAAATTTTTTCATCATTAATTGTAATGAGAAATTAGGTATTTTTTATAAAAGAATATTGCTGGATGAAAATTTATTTGAGATAACTGAAATGTTGCATTTTAGTATATTCTACCTATTTTGGTTTTATTCGATCATTCTGTAAAAAGGATTAATAACAGCCCATTTATCTATTAAGCATCAAAGTTAAAAGTAATAAGAAACCTAATGTTTTGAAAACATTTTTCCCTGCAAATTAAATTACATCAAACACTGTACAATTTTAACATGCAAAAAAAAATGTTGAACAGTATTTGCCACTGTTTTAACAAAACAGTCTCAGGCTCACTGACACTTCCCTCTTTAATAATACCAAAAATACAAGAGCAGACTGAGAAGTGTTCAGATCTTAGGCTAACAGAGTCATATGAACACTTAAGCCTGACAGACAATTAAAAAAATAAGGAATATGAACCTGGAAAAAAGTGTGGGAAGTATTGAAAAAGGAAAGAAAAAATGCATCTGGAAAAAGAAGCAAGTTATAGAAAGAAAGAGTCAAGAGAAAGTAACTGGAAAAAATACAAAGTGAGGAGGAAAAGACCTAATGTCTTCTTCTTCTTTATAACGTGGAGGCTGGGAGTCTGAAGAACTGTGTTGTCCCTCAGTAAATAAATGGAGTAACCAGCTGGTCATAGACAAGGGAGTAAAATGTTCAGTGAAATGAGGTGAGTTACTCTCCTGAAGCAAGCAGGAACAGATTGGAAACTTACAAACACTAGGCAGGAAGGTACCTTTGAAGATCATCTAATCCAATCCCCCTGATCAGAGCAGGGCCAGCCACAGAGCATTGCTTAGGGCTGTGCCCAGTTGGGTTTTGAATATCTCCAGGGATGGAGACTCCACAACTGTGGGGAACCTGTTCCAGGGTTTAAGTTTAAATGGGATCTCCTGTGCTTCAATTTGTGCCCATTGTCCCCTGTATCACTGGATAACACTGAGAACAGTCTGGCTCCTTCTTTTTTACTCCCTGCCATCAGATATTTATAGATCTTAGTAAGATCTCCTTGAGCCTTCTCTGCTCCAGGCTGAACAGTTCCAGCTTTCTCAGCCGCTTCTTACATGAGGTATTTCATAACCCTTAATCATCTTCGTGGCCCTTTGCTGGACTTGCTATGGTATATCCCTGTCTTTCTTGTACTGGGTGGCCCAACACTTGACCCCACACACTACCATTGCCTCACCGGTGCAAAGCAGAGGGGAAGGATCACCTCTGTTGACCTGCTGGCTACACTGTCTAATGCAGCCCAGGATGATGTTAGCCTTATTGCCACAAGGGTGCATTGCTGGATCATGGGCCATTTGGGCTGCAACAAAACCCCCAGATACTTCTCTGAAAAATTGTTTTCCAGACAGTCAGTTCCCAGTATGTACTGGTGCATAGAGTTATTCCCCTGTCAGGTGGAGGAGTTTGCCTTCTTCTTTGTTGAACTTAACGAGATTTCTGTCGGCCCATTTCTCCAGCCTGTCAAGGTCTCTCTACAGGGCAGAATGACCACCTGGCCTGTAAACCACTCCTTCCAGTTCTTTATTGTCTGCAAGCTTGCTGAAGGTGCACTCTGTCTCATCATCCAGATCGTTAGTGAAGACGTGGAACAATATTGGAACCAATATTGACCTGTGGGATACACCACTGTGGATGGCCATCTAGCTGACTTCATGACACTGATCACAATGCTTTAAGTCCAAGACTTCAGCCAGTTTTCAGTTCACCTCGCTGTCCACTTATCTAGTCCATACTTAATCAGTTTGTCTATGGGGCAATTATGTGAGACAATGTCAAAAGCCTTATTATAGTCAAGATTAACAACATCCACTTCCCTCTCCTTCTCTGCTGAGCTAGTTATTTCATTGTAGAAGGCTATCAGGTTGGTTAGCATGATTTCCTCTTCATAAATCTATACTGACTACACCTTGTCACCTTCTTGTACTTCCTACATTTGGAAATGGTTTCCAAGATTATTTTCTCCAGGGATCCAGGTGAGGTTGACTGGTCTGTAGTTCCCTGGATCCTCCTTCTTGCCATTCTTGAAGACATTTTCTTTTTTCCAGTTGCCAAGAGGTTTCAAATATGATTGACAGTGACCTCACAGTGATAACAGCCAGCTCCTTCAGCACTCATGGGAACATCCTGCCAGATCCCAGGGGCTGTGTATGTCCAGACTGTTCGTGTACCTTAACCTGATCCTCCACTGAGGGTAAGTGTTCCTTGCTCCAGACTTCTCCTTGGGTCTAAGGCGCCTAGGAATCCTGAAAGCCAGTCTTACTAGTACAGACTGAGACAAATAATGCATCAAGTACCTTTTCTGTGTCTGTTGTCACCAGCTCCCCTGCCCCTTTCAGCAGCAGGCCCACACATTCCCAAGTCTTTTTTTTTGCTACTGATAAACCTGTAGAAACACTTCTTGCTGACCTGCATACATCTCTTACCATATTCAACTCCAGGTGCTATGACGGTATTCTTGTTCATGCAAGCAGGCCTCCTACCACCTTACGCTTCCTCTACATGAGGATGGACCATCCTTGGGCTTGGAGGAGATGATTCTGGAACTCTCTGCCTTCCAGGTCCATATTCTATGGGATCTTTCCAAATGCATCTCTGAACAAACCAAAATCCATTCTTCTGAAGTCCGGGGTTTCAATCATTTTTTTCTTTTTTCTCTCCTTTCAGGATCCTGAAGTCTACCATCCCATGGTCACTGAAGTCAAGGCTGCCAACCCCAACCCTCAATCCCCAGCCAGTTCTTTCTTGTTTCTAATTATAAGCTCCAGCAGGGCATCTCTCCTCATGAGCTTCTTAATGACTTGCGTCCAGAAGCTGTTATCAATACACTCCTGAAACCTTCTGGTTTGCTTGTGCCCTGCTGTGTTGCCCCTCCAGCAGATATCAGGGTGGTTAAAGTCTCCCATAAGAACAACGGCCCGCAAATGTAAGACTTCCTCCAGTTATGTGAAGACGACCATATCTGCATCTTCTTCCCAATCAGGCAGTTTATAGCAGACACCCACCAGTCTTGTTTACATTGGCTTGTCCTCTAATTCTGACCCCTCAGCTCCAAGCTCTCTCATCACCCCCAGGGTGCATTCCCACTGCTCTCTCACATAAAGGACAACTTCCTGTCATTCCTAAAACACCTGTACCTATTCACTGGCAGCACTCTAGTAATGAGAGCTACTTGTGATGAGAATGAGATGGTATATATAATACACAAAAAATCACACAATTTTTCTGATGAACAATGAATTATCTTCTCAGAATAAAACAAGGCAGCTACATGCAATCTCTCATGAAGGACTATAGTAATGATAATATTAGGAGTGTTAGTAAATGTTTTTGATACTGCAAAATGTATTCTTAGTTAAAGGACAGCAGAAAGCATCCATTACCAAATGCAAAAATGGGGTGCATTCAGTGTGGTATGTGCAGAATTTTTTGGGGTGTTTTACAACATGATAACTCTAAATGAGCATACTTTATGTCTGCTTATGTAAATGAGAGTAGACTCAGGCCCAGCACCGGTAAAGAACTTCTGGGAAACAGGATGAAACCAGATTTAGTGGTTTGTGCAATAAGTTACAGTGCTGATTCAACACATGCACAATATACATAACAATCATCATTTCACACTTCCTCTTGGTTAAACACATTCTAATGCTAAAGCATTTTTTATCATAGTATTTTTTTATTAATCACCTCTGTTTCTCTTCCCTCTGACAAAGGGTGTAAATTATTTCCTCAACACTTTTTTTGCTGTGATGAATAATTATGTCTAGTTAATAAAAAGTTAATGTTTTCTCTTAGTTCATCTCTCTGTATTGCTGTCTTACTCCCCTACCTGATTTCTGCTATGACTCATAAGTGCAAAGCACTAATGTCTAAGTAGCACATAATCATAGAGGATTGTTATTCTGGTTGAATAATGCATAAGTCTAACAGCAATGTTTTGCTATTATCTGGGAGTGATTAAAAGTGAATAGCTGTTAGGAATCTTTGCAGTTGCCAAATTAGATATCTATATGTTTTTATAGTGCCTGTTTTCAACTCTAATTGTTTTTGTTACTTTTCATTACCATATATTAAACACATATTAAATATGTGTTTGTAAATATGAATATACAAATATTAAACACAAAAGAGGAATAGTGAAGGATTTTATTTCAACAAAACAATAGAAATTAACAGTAGCTTTCAACATTTTAAAATCAAACAAATGATTGAATGCCCTGTCCCCCAGCTTCAAACAATGATTAAATCTGTTTTGCAAATTCTGACTAGTAACAGCAGAAAAAATATAGTATATCTCATTTCCTCATTCTTCTCCACTTTATGTTTTTCATTAGTGTAAATATACTTACTGATTTAGCACTGAAATTCAGAAGGGGTTTTTTTTTATTAAATAGAGAGACCAGAAACATGATACTTGACTGGTGTAATTAATGGAACTTTCCAGCTGGTGGGCTCAGAAGAACCTAAAGTGCTCCCATACAGAAAAATGTTACTTGAGTCCTTTCTTCCCTCTTCCAAAACCCTGAGTGACTGGTGCACCAGCTCCTTTCTCTTTTTACCTTCAAAATACAGTTATGGTTGAAAAGGAGACACAATTCATAAAGCCAAGCATTTATTGTTAGTATAGATGAAATCTTAATAGTTTAATCAGAGAATTATGAGCAGTCCAGATTTAGTTAGAAGAAAGAAAAAATAAATGAATACTGAAAAAAGCTTCAATAATAATAACAATACATTTAAAATTGTTTGCAACCCTTTCCCTGGTGTGTTATTCACACCCTCCCAGTGCTCTGAATCCTCATCTCTGTAACTTCAGTCTGGTGATGACAGTGGCAGGTGGGGTCTATGGTGAGTTGTCAGCATCTGGAGTTCTCTCTCAAGTCCTTCACTCTGAGGAATATGATGTTGATGTTGGTTGTTTCTTCTTCTTCAGTCCTTCTTCCTTCTTTCTTTCTTTCACATTGTTTCAATTCATCTGGGGTTATTTTTGTATGCTTTTCTAACATGCTTCTGCACTTTACTCTTTCTCCAGTGGTTTGCAACTCTATATTGTATTCAAATTTTTGCATGTCAGATTCTATATTTTTGTCCTCCTTGTTTCCTCTATAAATAGGTTTTCCCAAATCTAGCTCTGCATTTTTTTTAACTGACAATGAGTGAGTTGTTTATAATGGGGGGAAGAGGCAGGAGCACAGGCTGTGCCCCATCTTATGATGCCATGTCTGTATTGCTCTACACATATCTTGTGTCCCCACTTCTCTAGGTCTCTGTACTACTGGGTTACAGGGTTACACACAACATTGTTCTTCTTTTTGCAATTATATAATCACTGGAGCAGGAAACTGAATTTTGACATAGTCAGAAAATATTTGTAATTCCCTTAATTCCCATTGGCTATTCTGCGATAGCACAGTGTCTCTGATTTGAACCCAAACTTTTGTCCTTAAGCTATGAAAGGTTTATTGATGAGAATTTCCTACAAGCTAGTGTATTGATCTAAAATCTTTTGTCCACAATGAATCTCCATTATTTGGAGAAAATTTTTGCTTAAAAATTCCATTGTGTGACTTTGAAGTATGATTCATAACGTTGGAGTGCATGGAGCTAGCTGTAAGAAACTTGCAACAGTAGCCCACAATACTGAGAACACTATAGACATAGGAATTACTGCAGAAATTCATATTAGTGAATACTGTTGTCAGAGATCCATTTCATTATTATTCATCTGTAGTAATTTATACTTGTCAATACTGTGTTACATATGTACCAAATTTCGGATTTTGTTTTTCACCATCTCTTTTACAGAATGTTCCATGTAAGTTGCAGGTGGGAAGTACTGTAATTCTTGTTATTTGGAAAAAAATGTATAACATTATCAGACACCAAAGAGAAACAGTGAATGGCTTTGTTTAAATAAAACAAAGGAAATTAAATTGGTAGTAATTATAACCATAGTCTCATTACTGGTGTATTATTTAGAAAGATTCTATTAAAGATAAGACTTTATATTCTAGGAGCAATAAAAAAAATTATCTTAACTACTTTTGATCTGGCCATAATATTTAGAAAGACAAAAATTCCAAGCTGATCAAATGAATATCCATTCTGTGAAAAATTCATAAACTTGTTTCACTTTAAGCAAGGACAAGAAGTCATAATGTCAGTTATAACAAAATGAAATTTTTAAAGAAGTTCGTTAAGAAGCCATCACAGTGTTTTAGGATTTCTGAAATATTTCTCTTGGTTTTAGTGAGCTTGAAACACTTTATTTCATTGAAGAGAGAACATTTCCTTTTTTGATACTGTATAATATATGACATTAGAAGTTCTGTATTTTCATTAAAACATGCTTGACTTTGTTTACCAATACAGCTTTTATTTGTTTGCCTGATCAAAAGGACTTTTTTGGTCTGTGGTGCAACAAACTGGAATAAGTTTTCTTATTTATGGCTTAAAGAAATATTTGCATAGGAGTAAAGATGTCTCACCATGACATGAAGAAATCCATTATCAGTCAGAAACGTGGTAGTTAAGAAGGTGGCAAACATGGAACGATTGCAATAACTAGACAGGAAGGTTGTGGGCTTCTGGAGGCTTTGTTAAGAACTGGCTACCTGTATAGACTTTTAGGAGGGGATTTTTTAGCCCTGTAGCTATGAATCTAAAACGCAGTTCTAGTTGACTTAGACATGCTGACTTGTTTCAGAAAGTTGTCTAGTTGTTGCAAAAATCTCCTGTCTCAACAGGCACTAGAGAATAGAAGTTTCTACAGGAGTTCAAGATTTTTAGGGGTTTGCTGCAAGTGATTTTCATGAATAGTAGTGATGCAACCAGAAACTTAGTCTCATGTTGGTCCGATGCTACGCTGCTTGACTTGTGAAATAAGGGATGTGAAGGTCTAAATCTAATGAGAAGTTACTTCCAAGAAATCTATGGAAAGGTTAAATTTATGACAGTACTCCAGGAAATTCTAACACCACCTTTTATTAGCTGCTTGATTAGCCTTTTTTGGCCCATCTAATGGGCTAAAAGAAACCAGGGGATATTAGTTAATAGTAGGAATACATTGATGGTTTTTGTCTTTTTGTTAAATATAGAAATATTCAGAGACTTCTAATCTTGGGAAGAACATCCCCTATAATTGCCTATTAATATCTGCATAAGCAAAAGGACTCCATTCTGATTCAAACTGAGGACACAGAGATGCTGTTTGTTACAGAGTTTCTGTACATGTCCACAGGAGTGTGATCCTGCCTGGTAGATTCAACGGTACAGACTTGAGCCCTACATAAGTAGATGGACTTCTAAACTGAAATGCATAGTGCCTTCCTCCTCCTATGCCTGAAGAGCCTCTTATATCTCTTAAGTTTTCATATGTGATAAATTTATTTAGCTCATAAAGTTCATTAACTTATCACAATTCATAATTCATGTTTCATAATTCATGTTTCATAATTCATTGAAGAAATAAAGTTTCCACTACTGTTGAACACTTTGAAGTGCTGTCACTTAAAGGTTACCTTTACAAATAAGTACTCTTTTACTTGTGGAAAGACTTTTAACAAAATAGGGTGTTTTTTTTCAGTTTCGTAATTCTCATCACAATACTTCAAAATCCAAAGAATTCTTAAAAGGAAAAGCAGCTTAGCTAGAGCAAGTAAGAGATGCTTCAGATCAGTATTGATCCACATCTAAAGTCTTCTCTTGATGTTTATGAAAGATTACGAATGCAAAGTGTAAAGATGATCCCTAAGAGTATGTTTTTATATCAGCAAATAAGAAAGCCATGTATTTTATCTCCGTTTACAAGGTTTGTGCCTTTCAGAACATATACCACTTTGAGATACATTTTCGTATTCTCTTCCTCCCACCAAGTCTAGAGGAGCATATGAAATGATTGATAGTAAGCCGGTTGAATGATTTTCTTCCATACTGAAAAAAACAAGCTGTTAAAATTTAAACAGAAATGTGGATTTTTATTATGGAAGTTTAAAAAAATATTATTTCAAGGCTGAAGAGTATAGCACTAAACCTGAACTCTTGACTGTGTGATATGAAGGGCTTGAGTGATGCTTCCCAAGAAATATGCTCTTGAGAAATCCTCTCGGCAAGAACACCACAGTTCAAATGGAAGAACAGAAAGTGCACTCCTTAGTGTCTACTTTACCGTTAACTATGCAAAAAGCAGCAGTAGCATATCCCACAACTGCAAGTCTCTACCCTTACAGTTATGTCTGGTGCTGAGGTAGTTTTAGCTCAGTAGCTCTCAGCTGGTGAAACATTAGAGCCGCTGCACAGAGCGCACAGAGAGGATCTATGCCTCTGCTTACCAGCTTGGGCGGTAGCACAGCATTGCTGCAGTGAGTCGGGGAAGAGTAAGCAGCTACTGGGAACCTGGAAGGGAGGATGGGACAGTGGTGGGAGAGGAAATGAAGGGACAGACAATGAAATGGGGAAATAGGTCAGTGACTACTAAAAACCTGGAAACCACTGTGGTAGCTAGAATACTGTGGTATCCAGGGTTAGTGGGCGTACTGGTTACTGTAATAAGAATGATTTAGAGGGCAAGAAACTCCATCTAACTTTTCACCCAACACAGGTAAAATTCATCCAGAAATAAAAAGAAAGAAAAAATAAGAAATAAGAAAAAAAAGTGCAAAAAAGTCTCATTTGGCTCTGCATGTTGAAACCAATGAACATTATATAAAAAAAACCCAAAACTCATCAGTATAACTACAGTAAGAACTTGTACTTTTATTATTAGATACTTCTTAGGTGAGTCAGATACCAGCCAAAAATGTGATGGCCGTTTTTCTAAAGTTGCTTGTCAATGCAAACTAAACTAGTCAAATAATTTAATCTGAAAATAAATTCTTTAGGACCTAACTTTTTCTGAAGTCACATTGAGATTCTTTTTTTTTTACCCATTGTCTCTGTTTATGGTACTCACACTTAAAGTTCTGAAGTCCTAATTCAAAACCCTTTTCTTTTGAAATCATATGTATCTACATTTTTTTTTCTCCACCTAGGAAAATATCTGAACACTCAAGAACTAGTGGTCTGTCTTCCTCAGTTTTTCTTTTTATTCTGCATGGATTCCCTCCTGCACAGACAAAAATGAGAAAACCTCTCTGTCTCTGATGGTAATGTGGGATGTCGAATTCCAGCCACTACTTCAGGGTTTGATTAATAATTTTTATATGTTACTACAGCATCAAAAAGATTGATAGGTAGTGTTGCGCTTAAACGTACCCTTAATCATGGCCTTTAGGTCACTATTCTTTTCAGTGCAGAATGTGAATTCACATCTCCCAGGAAATTAAATAGCTCCCAAGATAGAAGTATTTACTTGAAATCTTTTAGGTAAAAGGAAACATCAGCACTGTCTTTATCTGTTGAGCTAATTTTTCGTTTCTTGTTACTTTCACACAGATACATGTACAAACTCCAAAACACATTGTGGTTGACTTGAAACTAGTGATTTTATCTTTCCAATTTGGCTGAAAGTATGTACAACTTTGTTGGCTTGCTCTGAGCTGAAGATTTGTCGTAGTTCAGATAATGGGAAAAATGCGTTATTTGCACAATAGTACTTCTAGTTCCAAAAAGCTGAATATACCAGTGTCCGTCTTAAAGTAGATTTTCAACAATGACAGCCAACACGTACTGATGTAATAATTTTGGTCATTTTCTCAATATGTTTTTTTAATGACTGTACCTCAAGGTTGATTTTCCAGTATTGGAAGTGACTGGTTCCTCTTTGGCCCATCATGTCTTATCTGTTTACATCAAAGAGTATAATGTTGCAATGTACTAGTAATAACAGTGCTGAAAACTGTGGAAATGCATTTTTAGATGCTATAAGCTATATATGGACAAATCTGTCTTAACTGTAATTATCTGACTGATAAATATGTTAGGACCTAGATTCCTGTCTTGGTTTAACCCTAGCCTGTAACTAAGCACAGCACAGCTGCTTGCTCACTCCCCCCCCTCACAGTGGGATGAGGGAGAGAATTGGAAGAGTAGAAGTGAGAAAACTCATGGGGTGAGGTAAAGACGGTTTAATAGGTAAAGCAAAAGCCGTGCGCACAAGCAAAGCAAAGCAAGGAATTCATTCACTGCTTCCCATCATCAGGCAGGTCTTCAGCCATCTCCTGGAAAGCAGGGCTACATCAAACGTAACAGTTACTTGGGAAGACAAACACCATCATTCCAAATGTTCCCCACTTTCTCCTCCTTCCCCAGCTTTGTATGCTGAGCATGACATCATATGGTATGGAATATCCCTTTGGTCAGTTGGGATCAGCTGTCCCATCTGTGTCCCCTCCCAAATTCTTGTGCACCCCCAGCCTACTCGCTAGTGGGGTGGTGTGAGAAGCAGAAAAGGCCTTGACTCTGTGTAAGCACTGCTCAGCAATAGCTAAAACTTCTCTGCAATATCAACAGTATTTTGGTCACAAATTCAAAACATAGCCCCATGATAGTTACTATGAAGAAAATTAACTCTATCCTAACCAAAACCAGCACAATGCCCTATGCTTTTTTTCTATTTAAGGGAGAGAGAAGATGCTGCAGACCTTGTCAGGTATCAAATCAGTCTATATGATTAAATTCTTATCTTTGGTGCTTTTGAAATGGATGATTCTAGAACTAAGGTACCCAAGCCTTAGATGGACTCTTGTACCCAGGTAAAGACCCATAAAATCCAGTAGCTGTGCATAAACTTTCAGCAGTGAACTAAGTAGCATTCAGTTCTGCAAAACAGGAGGCTTGGACTTTTCCTTGGTATTATAACTACTGCTCTACCCCTAAAATGCAAGGTCCTGATTTCTTGGATACATTTTTACAGGCTTTCAAAATGGTAATAATATTCTGATCAAGCAGCAAAAACCAAATAGGACAAGGGTAAGACATATTTCTCATTCTTTTTTCCCCTCTGAGTTCTTTGGATTGCTAGCAAAACAAGCAAGCAATACATTTCACTGTCAATCATTTGAAAAAGAAATTACATCTTTTCAAGACCTTTCAGTATGTATGCCCAGCTGCTTTTCTTTATTATGTGTTTGTTCAGCATATGCTGAACTATTTGAAACAGCTTTTGGTAGGAGCACAAAGGGCATAAAAGCAACATCTTGTTGAATTTTTATTTTGAGATGTGTGCTATACATGTAGAAACAGTAATAAAATAGAATGGGTAAGTTTTGAAATGTATGGATGGTAAAGAAACTTTTTAAAAAATTGTCTTTTCGGGCTTTTTGATTTATGAGCCTTGGTTTCTGGTATATGCCAAGAACAGCAGCTAAAGGAGATATTCTAAAAAATTAATCACTTGTCTTTCAATTATGGCTGTAGTACTACAAAAGGCATAGTAGCCTTTCATACCAATAAGGTCTGCCAATAAGACAGTGGATGACCTACTTAACTCTCCAGGGAATTTAAGCCCTGGAACAGTATAACCAGACACCAGAACTTGTCAGAACACAGGTCTTACGTGACGTGTTGTCTATTTTCTAGTCCCAGGAAAAACTGCTGAATTTTATTTATCTATCTTTTGACTTTGTAGAACTTTATTATATGTCAACATATAAGAACCAATAAAAATAATTATGCACAGAATATGTTAAAATTAAAAAATAAAAAAAAAGACATACTGGATGGATTAATTATCCATTACTATTTCTGGTCCTCTGGAACAAAATAATTGATTCTGAAAATGAATCTACTTGTACTAGTAACACTTACTAGGTCACACCCATTTGAATTAATGCAAAACAAAACAAGTTGAAAAAGTGGCTTTTAGAATTCTGAACTACATTTTTCGGTAGGTTTTTCTCTTCATAAAGTGAATTTTAGAGAATTTTAAAAACATCTTCTAATTTAATGCTTTTAATTAATTTAGATTAATCTTGAAGATAAAATCCATTCTAGTCTCTTAGAAAGAGCATATATTATTTTCTAAACTGGTAGAAAAAGATTTAATCCAAATTCTTGAACCAGAAAACAAAACATCTTAGAAAATCTGAATAGAAAAACTCAAGATATAGTTTACAGAAATATTGTTTATCCTGCATCAGGACAGTCTTTTTCCATGATAGAAGGTTGGAACAATGTTGTGAAACATTGGAGATAATAGATTAACATTTCTATTCCCATTAATCTTCATTTCTATCACAGTGCTTTACACTTTATATACTAAATCTTTCAATTTATATACCTGAAAGTTGGGGAAAAAAATACAACTTGATTTTTGAAAGGTAGATCATTCCAAAGAAACTTGCTGCCTGAAAAGTGTGACTAATTTTCTGAACAAAAGGACAGACAGTAGGTTAAATTTATCCAATCTTAATTTCACATGAGGCCTCAGATGAAACTATTAAATCGAAATGGAGGAAAGTATGATATAGTTTAAGAAAGGTGAGATGGATAAGGCAGATTCATAAGCTGACAAAAGTGGTTTCACTGCAAGACAAAGAACATTAGTTGTACTGAAAGATGAACAAAGATGGACAGTTTTATAAGTGGAGTACCACAGACTGCTCTTCAAATGTATTTAATATTTTCATTAACAAATTTGGCACACAAGCTGAAAGGAGAACTCAGCAAATGGAAAAAATATTACAGTAATTCGGGAAGAAAAGAATAAAATTCATCAAGTAGAAGTCATAGAGACCAATAATGAAAATTTTTCGTGTAAAATTGTGTGCGCTTTAGCTGGAAGTGACAGAAGGAAAGAGAGGTGGTTATATAAATCATAGAGCATGGGATTCTTCTGCGCCTCTTCTAATTAATTGATGACAAGCAAGACTGATTATATTGATTGCTAGATGGTGCCAGTGCAGACGTATTGCCTCTATCTTTCCATATAAAATTGTATAATTGTTCCAGATCACCCAGAGCTGCTTTGGGCATCTTTATGTCATTCTCTCTCACAAAATAACTTTACCTGAGGAGAAGTGTGATTGCAGCTTACATATAGGATTGCAGTTCATCTAGCAGATAAGAATGAAATTACAGTATTGGCACAAGAGGAAATGGATCAATTTTATTGCTAAAAAAAAATAGACTCAATTGGAATACAAACAAGATTTTCTTAAGAAGCGTATCAAAGACAATAAATTGAATAGTTTGAAGATGGATCATGACATTTATGAGCAGACACTCAGCTCAGTGAAATAAAAGAAGACTTCTAGTCCTCCATTTTTCTGTTACATTGGATCTGGAATTTCCATGAGAAAATATGATATAATTTGAATCAGATTACATTGAGTACTGTAGAAACATAATATAACTGAGTTTGGAAGGGACCTCAGGAAATCATCTAGTCCAGCCTCTTGCTCAAAGCAGGGCTAATTTCAAAGTTAGACTGGGTTGCTCAGGGTCTTGCCTGATCTAGTTCTGAAAATTGTCAAAGATGGAGATCCTATGACCTTTCTATGTAACTTGCACCCATGCTTAATCTCTCTCAGTGTGATTTTTAAAATTTGTTTTATTTTTACTGTCCAAGGTATTTCTCTTGCTGCAATTTGTGAGAGCACTTCTTGCACTTCTGGTGGGCACCACCGAGAGAGGCATGTCTTCACCTTCTACATAACTTCCCTTTACATAGTGGAAGATAGCAATCAGATTTCTGCTCTTAATCTTCTTTTCTCAAAGCTAAGCAAGCCAACTCTTTTGATCTATTTACACTCAGACCATGTGCTCCTGCTGCACCCTGGTTATCTTGGTGATCTCCCACTGGATGCACTCCAGTTTGTCAATGATGTCTTTCTTTTATTAAGAAACTGAGAACTGGATGGTTTCACAGATGTAGCCTCCTGTGTGCAAACAGAAGGTGAAGAATAACTTCTATGATGTGCTAGCTACTCCCCACACCAGCCCCCACCCCCAAAAAAAGCTGCATAAATGTTGCTTGTAAGCTATTGACTGAATTTCAGTTTTGTCATCATTTATGATCTTTTGACTCTATGGAAAGATTTCTTTTTCAGTTACTTTTAAATGAAATATTTTTATAATCTTATGATAAAAAACATGATGTGATAAAAATTAATACTCTAACAAAGTAATATAATGTTGTAGAAATATTCCATAAAACTTTAAAAAGTTTAGGTGAAAGAAATCTAGCAACAAGTGGATCCTGAAAAGAAAATTCACACATTTCTTTGGAAAACTAATTACTCAGAGAGAGAAAAAACATCACATATTTGGTTTGTGGTATTACTGGTGACACCAGCAACTAAAGATAGATTGTAATATAGCAGAAAACAGTATCATAATTACAAATAGCTGCCAAATATAACTGATGTATAAGCAAAGAAAATAAGATACTTCTTAAGTGCAAGATACTGCATCTAGGCATGAATAATCATAATGGGCAATATCTAAAAATGTAATGGAACAGAAGCAGAATGTATGTTGAGAGAGATGATGAATACTAGTGACAATTATTTTGATAACTTTTGCAGGAGAAGTTTTGGGTTCTGCTTTGTTTAATTAAAAAAAAAAAAGGCTTATTTTTCACCTTAGGGTAATCAAAACACCTTAATTTAAGAGTTTTGTTCCTGCCATATACTTGTAAACGTAGTTAATGCTATATAATGGCAACAGTCACTGTAGTGATGTGCAGACAAGGTAATGGACTGCAAATGCATATGTGGGTTTGAAAGTTTGAAATCTAAGAGGGAAATATTCAGCAGACAATGCCAAACACATCTTGCAAATTACCATCTGTAGGTTTATTACAGCTGTTCGAGGTAAATCAATATTCCAGTCTGAACACGGCATCAGTAGTACATCACAGCTGCTCCGGAAAAATGTCACCTATGTGATAGAACTACTTTAATGTCACCAGTTTTACTAGTCTTCTCTTTTTCACTTACTTGCCTTCTACCTAGCTGTGCATATTTTGTAATAAATTAGGTCTAAAGATTTTTAACAGTCACTAGAATGACTGCATTGGCTGAAATAGATTACAAATACCCATTACGATTCATTGTCTTATTCATAAAATATTAGCATTCAATTTGGGAACAAAGGCTAATAATATTTTGTCTTAAAATTGAAAGAAACGTGCTAGTTCTATTTCATTTGCAATTAAAATAATTTTATTTGCAGGATTCACAGACCTCTTGTCTCTCTGCTATTTAATTATTCCCCGATACAAGGAGAGCAGAAACACTTCAGCAAGATAAAACAATCATTAGTGACCGTACAAAATTTGAATTTTGTCATAGGTAAGGAAACTTGGATCTAGAATTCTGAATCTGGACAGAAGAATGCAAGAAACTGTAATCCTTGCATCCATCTTAGGATCATCTGTATTAATAACCATCTTTTGAAAATGTTGAGCAAATTAATCTTTTGTGAGGGATCACAGAAAATTAAGAGGATAGATGGATGAAATTCTTCATCATGATATTGCAGGGTGAAGTAACACATTACTCCCAAAATTACTTTAATGAACAAATCACTGTTGGTGCTTTCATTATATAAATGATAGAAGGGTCACACTCTTCCTTCTTTTCTCCATGGATTAGACCTTTGAGAAAACCAAGACATTGTTCTGGCATTGTGCTGTTGTTCCAGGTAGAATAGACTTTCACATCACTTTTAGCTGTCTTCACTAATGTGAGTTTGTTGACAAAATATATGAATTTACAAATTAAAGACCTCAGTCTATTCAATTCCTCAGATAAATGCCCAGAGTCCTCTGAAATGAAGAGGACTTTTTGGAAGTATAAGACTAGATATGACGAGAAGAGACACTAAATAAATACACTTTAAACAGACTGAGTCTTTTAAAACTCTGAAGTTTTCTGTTTTCTTTGTTGTGTAAATTATAAATTAAGTTAGAATTTCTTTGGTTTGTGGAAGGCAGAAAAAGCAAACATCATGTTATCTTTTTATTTATTAGCTTGAAAAATAAAATAAATGTCAATTATAATCATCTAGAAAGAAATCATCGCAGTGAGGCCATAAAAATTCATCACACTAAGGAAAAAATTCAGTTTCAATTCCATAAAGACCACTATAAAATAATTAACAGTTCCTCACTTTTAATCCATTTAAATAAAAAAATGCATTGACTTAATGTAAATGAAAAAAAAAAAAAGCTGCACTGCTTGCCTGTTCTCATGGGATTTTTTCCTTATATCCAGCCTGAACCTCTCTTGTATTAATTTATGCCTGTTGTGTCTCATCCCCCTGCCACGCACAATTGTGCAGAGTCTCTTTCTGTCTTCCTGATGGTCTCCCCATAGGTACAAAGAGAGGATCAAAGCTATCTCTTTGCCAGGCTGAACAAGCCCAGATTCCTCAGCCTTTCCTTACAGAAATCCATCAACTCCCAATCAACTTGTTCCAGTTAATCAATATTTTTTCTTGTACTGGGGGTCAAAATTGGACAGAGTGTTCTAGAGTATTCTAGATGGGATCAAAGGTGTGTTGAGTAAAGGAAAATAATGACTTCTGTTAATCTACTGGCTACACCTCTGTTGACACAGTCTAAGAGCTAAGAGCTAGTTTTCCCCTCTGCTGGCATGCACTGCTGGTTCCTGTTTAGCTTCCTGTCCACCAGGGCCCCTATCTGTTTTTCACAGATGTGCTCTACAGCTAGTCTGTTCCAGCTTTGTACCATTGCAGAGGGTTAAACTATTCCAGGTCCAGGACTTTGCATTTGTCCTTGTTGAACTTCATGGCCTGTTTTCTCCAGGCTGTCTAGGTGTTTTTGAAGGATAGATCTGCCCTTAAGCATAGTGACTATACTTTCCATTTTGTAACACAAAGCTTGATGAGGTGCATTTCGTCTTGGTCAGGTCACTCAAAAAGATATTACACCTGGCAGGTCCCAAAGCAGACCCCTGGGGAACATCACTTACAATCGGTCTTATAAAGTAGTATATGGCCCATTTACTCCTACTCTTTAAGGCCCATAATTCAGCCAGTTTTTTCACCCACCCAGACAGTAACAGCAACGTTTCTCCCACAGAATCCTTGTGTCCATGTTGAAAGTTAAGGTAGGTAATGAACACTACCCTGCCGTAATCCAAAAATCCAGTCATTTCATCACAGAGGGTAATCAAGTTGGCCAAGTACAATTTACTTTTGACAAGCCCATGATGGCTATTCAAAATTATCTTCTCCTCTAGGAGACCAGAAGTTTTCTCCATGAGGATGTGTTCTGTCATTTTTTTTCAGGCTGATCTGGCAACCCTCACCAGCTCATATTTCCTTGCATTATTCCTTTTGGAAGATGGGTGAAACCTATGCCTTTTCCTAGTAATCAAGACCTTTCCTGGTCTCTTCTTTCAAAGGTGATAGAGAGCAACCTTACTTTACCATCAGCCAGCTTTATCAGCCCTCTCATAAGCATCCCAGCCTGTCTTGGACTTGAACAGGCTGAAATTTCTCAAGAAATCCCTGACTCAATCTTCTTCCAGTGCTGGTATAAGTAGCATTGGTAAAATGAAAAATTCGCTAATTACAATACAAAATCAGTAAAAGCTGTTGCAAATTTACTTTATGCTTTAAACCTTTTTAAAACTGATACAATTTGTATAGTTCTGTAGCCTGTTTTTTTTATGCTACCTTGGAACACAATTATATTCTACAGCACGAGGGAAGTTTTGGGTTTTTTAAAATGTGAAAACCCAGATGATCAAAGTCAAGGGTCCTGAAAAAAAAGCTCATTTCAACTGTAGTATGAACTGTAATTAGTCAGCATTGTACAATGTGAGCCTCTGTTTAACATGCATGTACTGCCTCAGATTGTTGCATGTTTTATTGTTTTTGGTGAAAGTTGTAAGGTGCCATTGTCAACTTACACAGCAGTCTGAGGTACTAGTTTGCTTTGTAGGCATGAGCTAACTCATTCTGAAAGCAGCGTGTCACTCTCGCACCTCTTTCAGTGGTGTCGAAGGGTACTACTGAGGTGAAAATATGTTTCCCAATTATTTACTTGTTTAATTCAAGTGTTCACTCAATGGGAAAGGAGTTGTTTACTTCTTTACTTCCTTTAACTTGCTGTTGGCAGAAGATTGTCAGCTGGATAGAGATGCATTTAGAAATGTTCTGCTTGCTTTCAAGTTGATAGTTACTTCGACAGATTGTATGAAAAAAACCTCTAAGAAAAGGTGAAGACTTCATATAATATAATAGCTGTGCAGCTGGCATCTTCTTTGCAAAATGATGCAAATTGTGTAGAGAATTGTGTTTCCTCTCTTCTCACCACTCTCTCCTTCCATATGCAGTGCTGCACTTGTAGCATTTATCACAGCATGAGATCATCATGTATTGACCCCTGCTGTCCCCATTTCCCCTGAAGTTCATTTTCAACACTTTAATTTGGATTCTTTCATGTCCATACTAGTAGAACTGGTCCCCTTTATATACTACATCTGTGGCTTCATTGAATTCTTAGTGTTTTGGCAAGATGTTTCTACTACCACCTGCCAAACTCTAATTTTGTTCTAGCACCTAACTGTAATCTAATATCAGATTCTCAGCCTAGCAAACCACATGGTTAAGTTCATGTTTCTAAAAGAGTGTTTCTTTCAACCTCTTTTTGTTTAAAAACCTATCAATCACTTACATTCCACGTAAAGCTGAAATACATAAGACCGTATCTGTTTAGTTTCATGTGTTACAAGCACAGATTTTTTTAATTAAATGACAACCAATTACCTCAAATGCATGAAAAGCAACAGCTGGTGAAAGGACTAACAGTGAACTTGCTTTCATGTGGCATGAATAATTGCTTGTAGGTGCAGACACAGTGTAGTTTAATGTACTGGTGGAGCACCTAAGTCCTCTGTGTTAACTTTGACTTTCTCTTGGTGGCTTGTTTAACATGACAGTCATTTTGCACTCAGGAGTAGAGGGCTGTGACTGATTCAGTGTTTCTATTTTGATCTATCAATGCTGTTTGGTCTGTAATTCTCTGCAACACAGTTGATTCCAGCTTTCTCATCTCACCTGCCAAACTGTCAGAAAACCAATCAGAACTATTCTTCCCTTCTCCATATACTGCACCTCTCTACTATTTGAGATTATGTTCTAATGTTATGTTTGTGATGTCTGTCTTACTTTCTTATGTCTTGTATATTCAACCTGACTGTTATGTCAAAGAATCTAAGTTCTGGAATTCTGTACTCTGTCTGCTGCACAAATATTTAAAATCAGCATTTTTTTCCCAGATTCCCCATAAGTTTATTCCATCTATTAGAGCACTCATATGCTAAATATCGCATGGATGACGAGGATATGCAATTGCAATTCTTTCATATACTTTGATAACAAACTTAGATGAGATGACAAGCACTATAAAACAAATGCAGATTAAGCAGAGTTCATCTTGAAAATGGACTAATAAACTTGCTATAATCACAAAAATGTTTGCTGGGAAAATAAAAAATTTTCAATGCTAACATTTAATGTGCTTCTACAGTCACCATTATCTTAATGTAGTGGTAAATAATGGAAAGAGCTTTTTGTTGAAAAAAATTACAGTTGCTCATACATCTCCAAATCTTTCCGATGAGTTTGGTAAGCAGTTGTTTCCAGTATTAAAACCTTTGGTTGGCTTTTAGTAGCCCACTGAGAATACATATACACATCTATCTTTTTATTGTTATGATAAAATATCAGCAAGAAAAAAAATGCATGCAATCTTAAACAGTCGTTAGAGATGGCTATTCCCAATATACAAAAGGCAGTAGCTTTCACAAGGTAACATCTGCATTAGCAATCTAAGACCAACTTCTCACTGAAATGTTAACAGCTTCTCAAGGGAAAAAAGAGGTTTTGTTTTTTTAATGTTCCCAGAGACTGAGCATGTTGCTGATGAATCTAAATAGACATGAGTGTAAACCACAATATATTTGCTTTCTTTGCTCTCGTGAAGCACGCAATTACAGTATGGTATCTAAAGGTACTAGCAGCTGTATTTATGGAAAGACTAATTAATCTGATCCAGGTGTGTTTTCCTTTTGCATGACAGTGAAGATTCTGCATATTTACTTCTCCCAGTAAAATACAATTCTGTTAACTCCAGTAGCTGTCAACTGCTTTAACTATTCAGTAGAGGCTTATGTGCAGTAACTGTAGTTTGGACAATAGCTTGGATGTCTCTAAGTATCGGCCAAGGGGAAAAAAAACCACAACACAACAATAAAGAGTATTCAAGAGTATGTGCATGTTGACTGAAATTTTTCAATATGCAATCAGCTGTGATTTGAATTCTTATTTCCTACAGTAGCTTTGTTTGCTCCAACAGTGTTATTCTAGATTTTCAATAAACTTCCAAACTGTTCTAATACTGTCAGCCACAGGCCTCAAAAGAACTGTTGGAATAACTAAGTAGAGAAACTGCCCCTTCACTCACAATTCTGCCCTTGTGGCTTAAGAAACTGGAAGTACAACTGGTACCCTACAGAACATATTTCTCTATACAGAATCATAGAATGGTTTGAGTTGGAAGGGACCTTAAAGGTCATCTCATTCCAAACCCCCTGCCATGGGCAGGGACAACTTCCACTAGACCAGGTCACTCAAAGCCCCATCCAACCTGGCCTTGAACTGTTCCAGAAATAGCAGTTCCAGAACAGTTCCAGAACCAGGGAGATGCAGTTACTTAGATATTGCTACCAGTGCCCTGTCAACAGCGACAATCTGCACTTGCTGTTCTTTAACACGCAGCAACCCCACAACAGAAGGGTCATCTGAGAGGCTGGGTAAGGTAGACAGCTGTTTAATCTTCTCTGTATCCCCAGTGGCTACATCAGAGGCCCACCACTATCCTCTTGGGTCCTTAAGATATGTTTTCTGAGGTAGTCTATGCCAAGGATACACAGTGCCTCCAAGCTGGTCACAATGGCTTTTGCCACTTGTCCACTCTTAAGCTCACTCCATCATCCAACCCAGACAACAGTTGGGATCTCCTAGTCACTAAGGGTTATAAGGGATAAGGGATAAATAAGTAATAAATAAACTTAAAATTTCATTCTTAAATCATGGTTATTGTCTTATGCATTATGTAGTTTAGTTACTTCAGAGAAGAAGAAAAATACAGGAGAAACAGAGTAAGAAAATACTTGTATTTTTAGAACAAGAACAAAATCAAAGTCTTAAAAGGCATTACAAGTTTCTATTGAGAGATTGAAACAGTATCAGGAAAGCCTTGAAAAATTCTACTGTTCTCGAACAGCTTTAAGAATTAAAAAGGTCTTTCTTCTGCCTGAATTTGGGGGAGAAGTTTGGACAATTTTTCTCTTTCTTAAGCTACTATAGACATGGTTGCTACTTTTACCAGCCTACTTCTAAGCTGCATGTGGGTGTTCTTATAAGTATTTAAGTGCAGGAAAGGAAATTTTAAATGATTCTTCTCTCTTCCCCTGCAGTTATTTAAATATTGTGAAGCTTGGGGGCTGGATTAGGAAAAATTCTCATTGCTCCACTTCTTCAAGATTTTCTTCTAATTTCCTTAGATTTTCAACCATTTTTTTTATTTGAGAATGAGATAATAATTTTGAATATTGTCACAGTGTTCATAAAAGGTTCCAGTTCAATTTGTGTGTCCTCAAACACTGTAGAGTAGGTATGTGAATAGCTTGATAAGTTTTGTGTAGATAAATTGCTGTTATGGCATGTACAAACTTGTTTTTCCTGGTTGTATTTAGTGAGCCCAATAGAAGTCATCTAGAATTTGCTGGTCACCATTCTATTTAAGATATACCGTGGACCTAAAGAAATTTATGATGGATCTTGTACAGGAAGTTGAAGAACTGACTTGGTTCCTGTTATTGATGATTTGCCTGTTGCAGCCCCTTTTAGACAGGTGGAACAGACTCAATAAACAATGTTCTCAATCTATCTGAAAATACATCATAATGTAGTTTGAAAATTAGATGATTTAGGTTCAAATTAGAGGGTTTGGATGTTGTGAATCCCTGTCTCTGAGCAGAGGATCCATACCTCTGTCTTTCATCCTTGGTTCCTCAACCCTGAGCTGTTGAGCAAAAGTGTAATTTTCATTATGGGTGCTGGGGGGCAGAAGGGGGAACATATAAAAACAAAAAACAAAAAACACAAAAAAATGATAGTTTCTGAAGTTCTTTTACATTCAAAAATGTGACTATGTCCACACGTCAAAGTAATATTAAATAGCTTTTATTTTGTTCAAAGTTTTTTGTTCTAGAAATACTTTTGGATAAAAATCAGTATCATAAATATAGAGCACTTTAAGTGTACTCTCTTCAATGTGTTCCAAATTATGGCTTCCATCTACTTTAGATGATCCCTGAGGTCCCTTTCCGATCTTAAAACCTGGTGTTTTCCTGTTAGTTTTAGTTCTTCATTTCAAATTAGATACTTCTGTTTCATCCAGTTTATTTTCATACAGATGAACTTTAAGTACTTTTCTTTAAAGTATTCATAAATACTCTAATATTATCATGTTCATTCTTGTACGAACTGAGTTGCATTATTTATTTTTCTGAGTTGTGTCATATTCTGAGTAAGATCTTGAAGGAAAAAAAAGTGTACACAAATTTGTTACAGCTGTGTGTCCTGGGGATACCTAGTACTACAGAATGAAGTGAGGTCAAAGACACTGGATATAACAGATACTTGATAGGTCTTGGAACAACTGTGCTGTTCTTCAGTGCTGGCATGAGTGTTACTGCTGTTGGGACTTGAGGATCGGCTGTGAGTGTTTGCCCAATGGTTCTCCCCCAGGGTGCTCAAGACACCGATTTGCCCTTCTGCACTGGTGAAGGAGCTGGAGCCTTTATAGGGCACACCAGCTCTTTATGACCTCTCGCATTAAGTCAAGCTTGTTAGTCAAAAGACTTTATAAAATATGCTTTATAACTATTGCAGGTAGTTTCTCTCACTGAAATATAATTCTACCACAACTTCATAGAAAATTAAATGTGGCATCTGTTCTTGCTCCACTGAAATCTTAGTAACCACCTGTAGGAATGAAGCCTGAGGCTGTGAGATATGTGGTGAGAGGATTAACGAGGTGTGGTAGTTGCAACACATTAATAGAGTTAATAGGCTGTTGATGGAGGTGACAGGCTATCAGGCAAAGGCCAGATGGCCCTTACTGCTGTATCAGTTGGATGGAAGACAGAGTGGTACTAACTTATCAGGGTTCTGTTCCGCCCTTACCCAAGACCCACAGCCTGACCAAAGGTAATCGACACTCTCATTATCCCTCATTTACATATGAAAAAATACACTAAAATGAGAAAGTGGCTGCCCCCCACCCAAGACCGCATCAACAGGTAATTTGACTACAGTCTCACCTCCACTTCTCCCAGAAGTATAAATTTGGCATTTGAAATCCTTCATGGCAGAGGATGAGAATATGACCCCACTTTGCGGACAAGTCAAGGGGCTTGCTTCTCTCTCCTCTCCAAAACAGGGAAACCTCTTAGCTAAGATTTGTGCCTCCTACTACTTCAGATGATACCTGTGTAGAACTAAGATATTTAGCGCTAGTGCAAGAAGTGCTTTTATCAATGGCAACTCTGAATCTTTATTTCTTTTGCTTCAGTAAATCACACTATCTGTGAATCCGTAATTGTGAATATTCTTATTGAACGTAATTGGACTTAGAGTGTCAAACTGGTTATAAGCTGAGATCGAGCCTAGCCTCACCCAGCCCCTCTAAACTGTGAGAACTAGCTGGAACACAAGGGGGTTTATTCTCTGCCAAACTTCTATGCTCAACGCAAGACCACCTCATCTGTTCCCTGTTCTCAACAGAAGGGAATAGTTTTCTTCTTTCTGTCTAGACCTTCAGCGTTGCTTGTGATAGTGTTACCTCATATATTCTGTTTTTTTTGTTTCCTAGTTTCAGGAGCTAATCACAGATCTTTGGATAATAGAAAGAATAATATAATTGCAAACTTATATTTTTTTCAATGATTTAGATGAATTAAGCCTAAATTATACTTCTTTGATTAAATAAAATTTACCATCTTCTGTGTTGTTATGACTTCTCTGGCCACAGAGTTGTGGGGTTCTGCAGCCTAGGTTATAGTATCTAAAAAGTCGATACTATCAATCCTTTTGACTTTGTAGCCGTAAATGATACGATTTAAGTTGGATAAGACTTTATAAACTTGCTTGATATTTTGCATGTACTGTATGATTGCAGAAACTGTTTTCTATTAGAGACATAAAGTTATACTGACAAGTACATGATCTCCTTAACAGAGTTTGATTCACTTTCTTTTTCTTTTTTATAAACTTCATGGGATGAGTATTTTTAAAGCACATTATTATCTTGAGCATCAGCTAACAATTAAAAAAATTGTATAACATAAAATGGTTTAAAAAAGATTATACCGTGGATCTGACTCCTGAAAGGGTTTTGTGTTACTGTTCTGTTAGTGTACTGAGGGCCTGGTACAGAATAAGGGGACACTGATGTCGATAGCTGGTTTTCAGACAGGCAGAGGTGTTGACAACATTAATATAATTTCCTGAAAGACAGGTAGCAGTCTTTATTTATTGAAACCTGTCTGAGCAAGGAGCCTGACACTACAATCATTAAATGCAATCACTGACATTTAGGCCATGAAATTTTGTACTTTGTTTGATGGTGATGTATAGAAATGACATGAATATCAGTGGCTAACCTATGCATTAAACAAGGAAAGAATGTGATACTTCAGGGGCATAGTAAATGTAAAATATATAATTACAAAAATGTCTATTACTCCAGTCATTAAGGTAAGTTCATAATTTGTCATGCTCAAAAAACCTTTAGAGGCTATTGAACTCACCCTCTGCCCTGGGAACTGGGTATGCAAGAACTTGCCTAAGAGGCATTTTTATCTTATAATCATTACAAATAAAAATAATACCCATTAATTATATAGGTAGTTGTTGTCATGTTAATATGTGTTCCTAGCTCATCTCACCAAATACTAGAGGGTATTTCTAGCGGAAAACAAGCCGTGTTAACATTATTTTTGTGGGATGTCTTATTTTTTGTTTATTTTCTGTAGGTCCTGGAGGTCATAGCTTTGTTAGTTTTTTACATGCTATGCATGATGTGGCTGTGTAACAATCAGTTTATCTTTACTTCCACAGAGCATTAATCCTAAATAGACAAATGGATTAAAGGTAGGAATAGAAAACAACATAGATTTGCTCCCTTTCCAGCTTTTCCAAGATTTGTTTCCAGTCTTACTTTTCACAAACTGCTGAAGTCTATGTGATAATCTGTAGTCTACAGTACGCAGAGACTACTGTGGAAGAACTTACAAGGAACCAGGTTTTCCTAAACCTATTTTTGCACCTCTGTAATTTTGTAAATTTTTACGTTTGCAAACACAGTTCAGCTATAGCAGTCTGAATTAAAAACTCAGTTGGCACCAGGTCATAAAAGGGTGTTTAATTAAAACTTCTGCTTTTTCTCTTGGCTACACTGATTTAGCTTTCTATTTTATCAAAGGGACCTGAGGGCTTGCCTACTCTTTTTAAGTATAAGAGGAATCTCAAATGTCTAGGTATCGTTCCTGATATTCACAACTAATACATTAACTAGCAGAAAGGTCACTCATGGAATCCAATGTGGTTGTTGGAAAAGCACCTGTCCTCTACTTGCAACATCTCTGACCTTGAAACTAAATTTAGATAAAACTGAAAAATACAAGTCTCTTTGTCTACAGGTTTTTGAAGGAGAGAGATATTTTTTTAGAGTTGAAGGCTGTCCTTTTCAGTACTTTCTGTTGTATCCTCTCTTCTTAAATAATAATAATCTTTGGTAAATAATATTCTAGTGAAAGGTTTTCTCTTTTCCTCTAATTCCAGAGAAAAGCACCTTCATCTCATATGCTACGTTGGTCTGTACCTGAACTGAACCATAAATTTCCTAAAGCAAATACTAAATACTTTTGGGTCCGATTACTCTCAGTATTTTCCAGGACTTTTCAAGAATTCTCTTGCAGAAAGAAACTTGGCTTATAAGCCTTGTAGCCATCCTCTTTTACAAGCTTCAACTTTATTTCACTTATAATTTAGAATTTTTATAAAGCTTCATTTTACTGGATTAGTTATGCAGACATAAATAGGGGAAAATAGTACTATTTATATGGTTCCGTTTTGTAAAATTCATAAACATGAGCTAATATGGCTTGCTTTGCATGGGCAGTTTTTCAAGTTTCTGTTGTGCTTGATTTGCCGTCTGTACTTGTTCACACTCCAGTGCATTCTGCCTCTAATTAGGGCATGGATAACAGAAGGAGACTTGGAGAATGTGAGAGGAGAAAATGAATGGCAGGGTGGAATGCAATGCTCAGTTTAAAATTCACAAGAATTATTGTAAAAGTAATTGGAATTATCATGAGCATGCACTAAAAAGCTATACTTGTAAGTTATCTCAGAAATGCACTTTCCCCTGATCTATATTCCTATCCCAAAATTAGACACCAAACAGGATATTTATTTCCAGTATTGTACCGTTCAGGTGGATCTTAGTCTTATTTATTTACTGAGGGACTTGCTCTTAAAGATTTTGTTTTCTTCCGTGTGAAGGCATGGTATCATTTAGAAAACTTTATTGTGTCAGTGAAAACTATCATTTGTTCACATGAAAATGAGCAAGCTAACTTTGAGTCAAAATGATCTGGAACTTAATCTGAAACTGTAAAACAAATTTTAAAGACCAAGGGAGCTCATGCTTAGGCAGTATGTTAATGTACCTGTCATCAGTCAGGGGAGGGCTCATGTTTTCTTGTTTGTTTTTTTTTTTCCTTTTCTTTTATACTTAAAAACCATACTAGAACTTTATTTTCCTTATGTTATATATTTAATAGCATTAAATTCCCAGTATGGTATTCATAACAATGAATTAAAATAGAAATTAGATTAAGTAAAAATCAAAGAAATATGTTTCTGGTATGGAAATTTTTTTTACTCCCCTGCATATTCGGTGTCTGTCTCTTTGGTTTAAAGGAAGAAAAAAGCTCTCTCCAAGTCTGAATGACCTGCTGATGGCTACTTAGAGGATGCGTGTTCAGGCAAAGTATATGCTCTGTTTACAATTAGTGCTACACTTCTGGTTATCGCGATTTATTTTGATGCTATTTTCTGCAAACAGTATTTGCTCAGCCATCTCTTGCTCTACCAGATTTCCTACTGGAAGATAAATTACATTCCCATAACAGGGACTCCTTTCTTGCTTCGAATTTCATGGAGTAACTAAATGACCTGTCTTTCTATTTTTAGTGGAACCAGCACACTTTGCTATCTAGAATAAATAGAATCAGAACCCTGTAGTAGTGACACTGATAAACTAAGCTATTTTCATCAGATTCTTCACTGAAAACTAAACTACCATTATTTCTGCAAATTTCTGTTTACTAAAGTTGTATGCAAGTGCTCTCTGAGCAGTTAAGCTGTTAACGATCACTAAATTTTATGATAATGAATTTACTCAGAAGGCAAAGACCAGTCACCTTTCTGACCTTTTAGAGAGCTTCCATTACATTAGCCAAAGTCCTGATGAACTAGCTTTCCCTGATCCTTTCCTGTTGCTCCTACTAAATACTTCCTGTGAAATGTATAAGTTAATTTGCATTTGTATAAGTATGAAATAAACTCTGATGTTACAATGCCATTTGTTTTCAAACCTTATCAAGGGCTGCAGTACTTACTGAGGGCTATGAATATGCAAAGTCTTGTACTTTCTAGCTTGAGCTCAAAGAAGGTTCAGAACTATTTTTCAAAAGTAGTGTGTGTGTGTTGATAATACTCTTCTAGCTGTCGGTGACATACAGCAATTTCTCTACGTTGCTAAGAAAATTATGTTGACCTTGTATCCAGTATATATAAATTTCATGCTTGATATTTAGCATGAATATGTGAGTAAAAAAATGTTTTTAAAATATAAAGTAGTTGTTTCTTTACATGGAATGATTGCTTTCCTTTTCCACAGTGGTATATTCTTTGGGCTTTTTTTCCATTTTTACTTACCAAGTCCGTAAAGTGCTTTATACCAAATCTTGTCTGTTTGCTGCTTGAAGTTTTACACTGGTTATAGCCTGCTGAACATCATTAGTTTTCCTGGCATTTACTTCTGCAGACTGTGGATATATGACTCGGATCAATATGGGTGTAAAGCTCTGTAAAAGCTTATATGAAGACGTTCCAGATAGAAATTGAGATTAGTTCTTGCACTTGTTTCATGCAGATCTTTGAAAGTACCAAAAGGTGACAGGTGTTACCTACTAAACCTCTGAACAGGAAACAACAGAAGTCTGAAAACTTCTAGAAGGCACTGAGCATTCCACTGATACCATAACAGTTTACTTTGACAAGCATTTGACTTCTTCAGAGTAAAATATGAAATGTAATTAAATACTGAAAGCTATTAATGCTGAAGTCATTCAGTCACCAAAGTCAAGTCACCTTTATAGATAAGCACCAATACACCAAAGCTAAAACTCCAGGAAAGGAAATCAGGAAAAGCTTTATAATTTGAAAGACAAATATTTTGGACATTCTTCCAAACAAGATGACTTAAACAAAAGAGGTTATAGGTAGCACTATATGATCTCTTCAAAGAAAAGCAAAGAAAATTCATGCATAGTCCTCTCATTACGAGAAGATCAGTGCTCACCCTTTCAGCTGCTTAGGTGTTGTATAATGCAGGAGTATAATGCTGAGCCAATGTACCTTCCTGGAAAGCAGGTTGTGCTAATGTGATGCATTAATGTATCTATAAGGTTAAAGGCTGGAGCTAGTTTGTTCTCAATAGCTGAAGACTTCAGCACATCAGGTGGGCACCTGCCTGCAAAACTCTGAACATTGTGGAAAGGCTACTTGCAGAATCACAAAATCGTCTTGGTTGGAAAGGACCTTCAAGATCATTGAGTCCAACCATTAACCTAACTCTACCAAGTCAACCACTAAACAATATCCATAAACAATATCCCTAAGCACTACATCTACTCGTTTTTTAAATACCTCCAGGGATGGTGACTACACCACTTCCCTTGGCAGCCTGTTCCAATGCTTGATAACCCTTTCTGTGAAGAAATTTTTCCTGATACCCAATCTACCCCTGGTGCAACTTGAGGCCATTTCCTCTTGTTCTATCGCTTGTTACCTGGGAGAAGAGACTAACACCCTCCTCGCTACAACCTCATTTCAGGTACTTGTAGACAGCAGTAAGGTGTCCCCTCAGCCTCCTTTTCTCCGGGCTAAACAACCCCAGTTCCCTCAGCCACTCCTCATAAGACTTGTTCTCCAGACCCATCACCAGCTTTGTTGCCCTTCTCTAGACTCGCTCCAGCACCTCAATGTCTTTCTTGTAGTGAGGGGCCCAAAAATGAACACAGTATTCAAGGTGTGGCCTCACCAGTGCCAAGTACAAGAGAACGATCACTTTCCTTGTCCTGCTGGCCATACTATTTCTGATACAAGCCAGGATGCTGTTGGCCTTCTTGGCCACCTGAGTACACTGCTGGCTCATATACAGCCAGCCATAGATCAACACCCCCAGGTCCTTTTCCACCAGGCAGCTTTCCAGACACTCTTCCACAAGCCTGTAGCTGTGCATGGGGTTGTTGTGACCCAAGTGCAGGACCTGACACTTGGCCTTGTTGAACCTCATACAAATGGCCTCGGCCCATCGATCCAGCCTATCCAGATCCCTCTGCAGAGCCTTCCTACCATCAAGCAGATCAACACTCCTGCCCAACTTGGTGTCATCTGCAAACTTACTGAGGGTGTACTCGATCCCCTCGTCCAGATCATTGATAAAGATATTAAAGAGAACTGGCCCCAATACTGAGCCCTGGGGAACACCACTTGTGACCAGCTGCCAACTGGATTTAACTCCATTCACCACAACTCTTTGGGCCTGGCCAGACAGCCAGTTTTTTACCCACTGAAGTGTATGTCCATTCAACCCATGAACAGCCAGTTTCTCCAGGAGAATGCTGTGGGAGACTGTGTCAAAGGCTTTACTAAAGTCCAGGTAGACAATATCCACAGCCTTTCCCCCATCCAGTAAGTGGGTTATCTTGTCATAGAAGGAGATCAGGTTAGTCAAGCAGGACCTGCCTTTCATAAGCCCATGTTGACTGGGCCTGATTGCCTGGTTGTCCTCTACGTGCCCCATGATAGCACTCAAGATGATCTGCTCCATAATCTTCCCTGGCACCGAGGTCAGACTGACAGGCCTATAGTTCCCCAGATCCTCCTTCCTGCCCTTCTTGTAGACGGGTGTCACATTCACTAATTTCCAGTCCCCTGGAACCTCCACGGTTAGCCATGACTGCTGATAAATGATGGAAAGTGGCTTGGTGAGCACTTCCACCAGCTCCCTCAGTACCTTTGGGTGGATCCCATCTGGTCCCATAGACTCATGCATGTCTAAGCGGCATAGCAGGTCTCTAACCATTTCCCCTTGGATTATGGGGGCTTCACTCTGCTCCCTGTCCATGTCCTCCAGCTCGCAAGACTGGGTACCCGGAGAGCAACTCATCTTACTACTAAAGACTGAGGCAAAGAAGGCATTAAGCACCTCAGCCTTTTTCCTCATCCTTTGTCACCATGTTACCTCCGCATCCAGCAAAGGATGGAGATTCTCTTTGGCTCTCCTCTTGTGGCTAAGGTATTTGTTAATTTGTTAATTAAAGATCACACTAAGGAGAGTTAAACCAGCAGTAGACTGTACTTAATGTAGAAATGCAGATCAATGAGGATGGAAAAAAACACATAATTTTGAAAAAGGAATGCACTTGTATTTGTGATAGCACTCCATATAAACTGCTCCTGGACAGCCTTTAATCACACAATAATTCACTGGTACATGTCAACAATAGAATTCATTCAGAACAAACTAAAAAAAAAAGATCTGACACAGTTACTTTAACTGCAGTCTTAAGAGAATGATTTAATAGAAATGTGGAATCTAAGCGTACGTTACTGGTCAAATTGAAATTCTTTGCTTAAACACAATTTGAAATCTGTAGTTTTGAAATTTGTAATTTGAAATCCAAATATTAAACATTCATTTCTGAATACTGAGATTTGTAAAAGGATATCTAATGGCTAGAAGAGCAAGGAATAAAATATATCTGATATTTTTTTGTATTAACTGAAATGTTTTTTGACTTGTCAATAAGATGGAAGTCTCTGGAATGCATGACCTCAGTAAGATGCTGGAGGATAGAATGACTTGGGCTTTTGGGCAGCTAAAGAGGAAGGGGGGTAAGCTAAACCATCATGGTCTCAAATATAATTCACACAGGGAAAACTTGTCACAAGACAAACCAAACTGGACTCTACCCACAAGAAACAGTTGAGGTATTCTTCATGCCCTAAACTAGAAATTGAACTGTAGGAAGGATTCAGATTTCCATATGGCAGAGGGGGAGAGGTGTTCGGTATAGGAAGGAAAATTAAGGGGAAATGAAAACAATTTTGGAGAATATATAAAAATGATAATAAAAAAAAAAAAGGTAGACTTCGGAACTAACTCCCAGTGGGAGGTAGTGGCAGTCTTATTTCTGATTCTTAAAATCAGACTGGCTGCTAGACTATTTGCTCTAGCAAGCAGTTTTACATTAGTATATGAAATGACAGCACTTGATTGAACGATACTTCACCTATTTCATAGATATGCCTTGTGGTTTCTGTGTGTCTGAGGTAACTTTAAATTATTTGTTAAATGTTGTTAAAAAATTAATATATTGTGGTATGTAGCTTTAACACCACTGGAACTCGTGGGACTTGCGAGTATTATCAAATTTCAGACAGCAAATCTCTCTCTCTCTCTCTCTGTAGTATGTATGTGGTATGAATACGTTACTAACAGAATAAGGAAATCTGGCTACTTTGCAAACCAGATGAAGAATGTTAGTAAAGCTACTGCATTTCCGAGTCTCAATGTAGCCAGTGGGTCATCTAGAAAGAAGCTCTAGAAAGATCTCTTTTCCTTTCTAGTGAGGTATTCTTCTTT
This sequence comes from Nyctibius grandis, assembly GCF_013368605.1. Classification (NCBI taxonomy): domain Eukaryota; kingdom Metazoa; phylum Chordata; class Aves; order Nyctibiiformes; family Nyctibiidae; genus Nyctibius; species Nyctibius grandis. Next base: position 16,103,010 of record NC_090659.1, on the reverse strand, counting down.
AAGAAATACAAAATCATGCAAGAGCATATGTGTTCTGAGAGCATGTCTCATTGACCATGGATAAATGTCAAAAATGAATGCAAATTTAAATTAGTTGGTGGTAGCCGTAAACAGGACAGTGGCCTTCCTCTCCCTCTGGATAACTAGTTGGAGCACTAGTGTGACAGTGAGTGCTCTGTCTGGCATCTCAGCTTATGGTTGTTTTGTTAGTCTGAGGACTTAGGGATGTTGTCAGGAATCACCCTTGCTGACTGCAAAGATCCCTCTGAGCCACCATGGACAGCAGTGTCCTGGGGGTGCGTTCTGCTGAGCTCCTTAGTACCTGCGAATGGGAGAGGCAAGATCATACCGTATTTTTCCAAAGGCTTAGAGACAGGCTGAGTTTTGCATACCTGGAGTCTCTAAATCTTTACATCCTGATGACACCAAAACAGGACTAGAAATTGCTGAATGAGGAAGTATCTGGTCAGTTTTGTCACCAAACATGACTGAAATAATGGTCTATTACTAATAGTTCTTATTCTGTTGATAGGACCTGATTGAAACAAGGGAAGATTACACTAGATTTGTCAGGGAAATTAGACATGACCAATAAACCTTCTCCATTCTTCACGAGAAATAAAAATGCTTTACAAATTTTGGGTAATTTCATCAGAATATAACTTCGAGGAAAGCAAAAATGTTCTGACAAGTTTGAAAACTTTTAAAAATGCTTTTTAAATGAAACTGACATTTTGAAATGGTTTCTTTTCACATTCTTGCAAAACATTTAAAACTACTCTGAAAAGCCTGAAATAATATAATAGAGAGATGTACCCAACTTTGGGATGGATGGAGGGGAGAAATGGAGGCAGTTCTTCCATGTATAATTTACTAAGGATTTGTTTCATTTGAAACTGTGTAATATATGATGAGGAAAAAATGGCAGCTTTTATAACCTGAAATTTCTGCCCTTCAAAAAAATTTAATAAAAAACCTAAGCTGACCTCTCTTGTGGTCTATATTTTTGCTAAATATTAACAAAAACACCTAAAAAATAATCATATGGATAACAAAATAACTTTCTCTTTCTTACTAAAAAGTAAATTAATTTGTCAGCTCTAATTTTTACATTGTTGTTTCTATTGTAGTATAATTTTGTTATGGTGTTTCTATTTTTTTCTTTTGTTTATTTCACTCAAGGTGAAATATTTTGAAGACAGATCTCTAAATAGCAGTATTTGTGGTTTTTTTGATGCACAGAGGCTTAACTTATTTGCACATTACTACATTGTCTTCTTTATTTCCTTTTCACGTATTTAAATTGCATTAGCATATACTATTTTAAAATATTTTTCATAGTATTTCATATTGACTATTTTATATATAATCTGATGAGCTTTAGGAGATGCATCTCTACAAATTAAGCCCATGTTTGCTGTCTGGTAGAAGGGGAGAGGAAGAAAGAAAGAAAGAAAGAAAGAAAGAAAGAAAGAAATGGCCTAGTTCTGTTTTCCTGAGGCACAAAGCAAGTTGATAGCAAAATTGAGATTAATATTGCCCCAATGCAGGTCTGTCTAGAAGGCCTCTTTAAATCATGTTGTTGTTTAGTAACTTATTTTTAAACATTTATTCAAAACCTTTCACAACGAAATCCAAGACCACTCTGTGTTTTCTATCAACTCTGCTGATCCTTTACACATTAAATTAACGTACTGTCACTGTAAAACATTCCCTTTTGAGGAACGAAAATATTGTGTTACATGTTTTCTTATGCAGCTAAAAAAAAAGGAAAAAAATAGTGTATCAGAATAAGTTTAAACTACTTTATGAGGATGCTTATACAACATTAATAATTACACAAGTTGTAGGAGTGACATGTAAATACTATACCTATAGATACATGTAGGACGCTGGATTTTCTTTCCTACTAGCATTGACACTGATTCAGGCATAAAAGTCAAGGGTTTGTTTCCAGGGAATTTGTCACAGACAAGCAAGTGACGCTGATACATCTTTTCTGAGTATCTGTCTTCTTTGTCTGATGTGTGTATGTTAAACCTTTTAATAACAATGTAAGATTTATTTTTCAGAAACGGAGCAGAACAATCCAAAATTATTTATAATGCAAAGACCAAAACGTCATGAAAAATTATTTCAAAAGAGGATCAGAAAAAAAATAATAAGATAACAGAAAAATGAGTGTGTAGACAATAATTAATGTGCTAATTCCTGCATTTTCAATTTTATGAAATTAATACCTGCAGTTACATTAAAAAAACATTATAATACGAATTACACAGGAGCATAGACAAATTAACAAGAGCTGCTCACATGTAAACAGCTTGTCTAGGCATTTATGTTGAACAACTTTGGGATGGGCAAGCCAATTTAATTCTGACCTTTGACTTTCAGCAATAACCAGTAAGGGAAATTACTTATAATACTGCTTTCAGGTTTCTGTTATTCAGTGTGTCTTCTGTCCTCTTGTTTCAGAAATACAGCACAGTAATTCTTGGTGTAAATTATGTATAACAATTAGAAATGGAAATTTGTGTTGGAAAACACAAGAAAAAGAGCATGACAATTTTAAGAAGAGCAAATGTTAAGCAATGCATCTTGCCTGGATTGAATCCTCTCAAACCACAATATAACCGGCTGAAACTTAATGTTTGTTTATTGACCTAGTCAGGTTGATACATTTTCTGACACATTTAGCTTTTACTATTCACGGTTTCTTCTGTATGTCTATGTCACTGTTTTCATATTCTAACATAGTCTTTTTTTTTTCTTGTCAAAGGAGATTCAAGGAAAAGGGTTAATAATCATATTAGTTAACGTGCTGAAAATACTGAAAACATTGACGTTACTTTTGACAGCTATAGAATGAAAAGAACACCTTTGTCTCCTTTGTTATAGGTTTCCTGAAAGTTGTTTTCCTGAAGTGCATTCAGCATTGTTTGTGATCTATAGAATTAGAGCATGAAATTTTTACACACAGACATGTTTCATATACAGTAGGACAGACTGATAAATTGATATAAAAAAATTACTCTAGTCCTGTAAAATAAATGTGAAATACAGAGTTTTCTGAATGGATAAAGTAATCAGGATTCTTCAATAGGTAATGTAACATATAGGAACTAATTTCATGAGCAGAATAATCTAAACACCATCAACATCATAAGCACCTATGGCTTTGGGAGAGTATTGGGTTATGCCCACTGAAAAAAATGATAACATGCACTTTAAGATAGTTAGGGTTATATTCCAAGGCAATAACAGTGTAAAATCTCCCACCTAGGTCATATTCAAAAGCTGTCTGAACATGGTCCTGGGCAACTGACTCCAGGTGGAATGAAAACTTACGGGAGTCTCTTGTGTTTTTGTCTGTGTTAGAACACATTTAAAAAGCAGAACAGAAGCTAGTGGAAGTTTTTGGGGTTTTGTTCTCTAGTTTGCTCTACACTCTTGTGCTCAATAACAAATTTATCATCCAATTGTGGTGTTCATACTTCAAAAGCCTTTTTCTTTAGCCTCTTCCACCTCCCTCCAGCCTGGTATGGAAGTGGTCAGCTGGGCAGTGGGAACGTGGTTCTTCTACAGCATTCAGCACTGAGCACTTTTATGTACTGCAGCTTTAGGAAATGGATTTCTGTATGCTCATAGTAGGAGGCTAAAGTTTCTGTGAAGGATTACATTTTCTAACTTTTTTTTTTGTTGCTCTGTATTCCTTTCTCACATTGTCAGTTTCTCTTGAGACGCTGATTCATACAAGTTCTTGCATGTCCTGTTAGAGTTAATTTATTGCATTTCAGATGTGCATTCAGCTTGAAAAGTGCAATGCGTGTGTTTACAGTAAAGACAGAAATAAATGTTTAAGGCTGGTGTTGCAATCAGTTGAGTGAAGACAGTTGTGTGGTGAATACTTCAAATCACCATCTTTCAGTCTTACTGAACATCTGAAAACCTGTTTGTTTATTCCTTGATATACTCAGTGCCAGCTTCTTTACTTCCTTTAAAAACAAATTGAAAGTATATCTTTTAAACACCTGGTTATATTTAAAATGGAGATCTTTGGGCCTTTTAAGATTTTTATCATGCAACAAAGATCTAAACAGGTACATAACTTTAGCAAAAAAAGATGTCAAACCTTTGGGTTTTGCTTTATGTAAGAATTCAACATTTGGTTCTTGTAGCAGACAAAGTAGCCTGCAATATGTGGATGACTTCCTATGAGTGCTGGTGTTGTCCTTTGAGAGCTTGCTTTGAGTGAGGAGATCACTCTAGCTCTTATGCCACATCAGGCAAGTTCACTTCTATGACAGACTCTTCTTGTGCTTTTCCCTCAGCTTTAGGATGTAACTTCTCACCAAAGCCAAAAGAAAAGTCAAGCAGCTCAGGGTCTTAAGGTTACTCATCTATTATCCAGGATGACTGTTTCTTGCAGTCGTGCTTGAGTCAAAGGCATAACAAGAGCAGATTGCCCCTGCATGGCTGATATGGTCCCTGAAAATAGAACTGAAGTACAGGTCAGGTTCCTGCTGAGCACCTGAGTGTCCAGACCTGCAGACCTGTCTTTGATAGTAGCAAAGAGAGAAAAAAGCAAACATTAGTAGCATGGATGATTAGGTAATTCAGGGTCAAGTTCAGCTTAAACCTTACCTGACATGACAGTGTGATTGTGATGATGATGATGATGTCCATCACTGTATTGATGATGATGATTTCATCCTGCATGTGATAGACTGTTAGAAATTAATATTTTATCAGTGCTAAAATATGTATGTCTGAGAAGTTTTCTCTTATTAATAAAAGAAAAAATGTTAACCCATCAAAAAACAGACTTGAAAAATTTCTTGGCATCTTACATTTGATTAACTGAAAGTTATAAAGAATTCACTTTTGTGGTGAGTGAATGAAATTATTCTAGTATTTCTTAATTTTCTGGGGAAAAATAATCAAGTATTTGTGACTGGAATACTCACTACTGCATCAGTCATGCAAAGCTTTGCTATTTGAAATATAATATATTCCCCTTGTTTCCTGAGTGTTATTCATGCTCGTATCTTATGAATCTAGACCTTACAGAAAAGGTTTTGTGCATTATAAACTATAGAAAAATGAATGAATTTACCTCACATTTTATATGCTGTTTCTGTAATTGCGGAGATAAATGAACATGGCTTCTCAAACATAATTATTTTTCTCTTTAATGTTTAAACTGTAACTTAAATAATTTGTATAGATTAATTTGTCTTCACTTTCCATTTGTATTCAGACAGTTGTCACTGTGTATGTTTTTTAGATGAGTACTTGCTTTTGTCTTCAACAAAAGTCAATAAGACTACTGCAACGGAGTCAAACCATTCAATGATGTGGAATAAATTATGTAATAAAAGACTAACTGTCTGAGACCTTATTATCTTCTTGTCTTAAAAAGGAAGTTTTGTTTTTTAAATGGCTAGTATGAAGACCCGATCTGCATAATCATCTTCAACCTCAGAGGTTACTGGGAAAACAAATCTTGTAAAGGTGCTCTATTTTAGTACCGAGTCTCGTTCTCTGAAAGCGTTGTGGGCATTATCTCTCTGAGTACATACAGTGCAGTGATAGTTCATTCTCTACACCTTGTCAGCTTTAGTCTTTGAGAAACTAATAAAAGTATCTAATGGTATATTGACAGTTTCAGTCTGGTTCTTATTATATATAACTACCTCTACAAATCCAGGCGTGGACCCTGTGGGAAAGACTAATTCAATGGTATCAGTATAGATACATGAGAGGGTAAATCCATTGAGTTCATCACTTCTCAGCTTGTAGGCAAGGCCTGTTATTTTTATTTAACTCATTTTTTCCATAGCTCACCTTGGCACTCTTCACAATTCATTACAGTAAGTTGCTTCTTTTACAGCTTTTTCCAGTGTAATTCTAACTTTCGTGATTCTTATGTAGGCCATGAACTATATCAAAACCATGTAGGAGAAAAACCTGGGAAAAAAAAATCTTTTTCTCTAAGAACCTTTCTATCAAAACAATAGCATATCAGTTTTATCACAGTGAAACTGAAACTTCTGTATTCATATAATTTTAAGGTAAATGGTGTTTGAAGAGCATAATTGTACATTATACTGTAAATATCAGTAAATTACTGCAAGTAGCTTAAGTCCCATTATGTCTTTTTTGTATTTTGGAATATAAAAAAAACTCTCGAAACTTTGGAGGAGTAATTGTGTACCAGGAGAAAATACAGTAGTTGCTGAAAGGGTCAAGCAGCGTGCCCATCTACTCTGTATTCTTTCATAGAATCATATAATCATAGAATGGTTTGGGTTGGAAGGGACCTTAAAGATCATCTAGTTCCAACCCCTCTGCCACAGGCAGGGACACCTTTCCTCTAGACCAAGTTGCTAAAAGCCTCATCCAACCTGGCCTTATACAAGGCCAGGGAGGGGGCAGCCACAACTTCTCTGGGCAGACACAGTGTCAGTGTCTCACCACCCTCACAGGAAAGAATTTCTTCCTAATATCTAATTGAAAGCTACCCTCTTTCAGGTTAAAACCATTCCCCCTCGTCCTGTCACTACTTGTCCTTGTAAAAAGTCCCTCTCCCACTTTCCTGTAGGCCCCCTTCAGATACTGGAAGGCTGCTATGAGGTCTCCCCAGAGCCTTCTCTTCTCCAGGCTGAAGAACCACAACTCTCTCAGCCTGTCTTCATAGGAGAGGTGCTCCAGCCCTCTCATCATCTTCATGGCCCTCATCTGGACTCACTCCAACAGTTCCATGTCCTTCTTATGTTGGGGGCCCCAAAGCTGAACTCAGTACTCCAGCTGGGGTCTCACAAGAGTGGAGTAAAGGGGCAGTATCACCTCCCTCGACCTGCTGGCCATACTTCTTTTGATACAGCCCAGGATGCGGTTGGCCTTCTGGGCTGCAAGCACGCACTGCCAGCTCATGTTGAGCTTCTCATCCACTATCACCCCAAAGTCCTTCTCCTCAGGGCTGCTCTCAATACATTCTCCACCCAGCCTGTATTTGTGCTTGGGATTGCCCCGACCCACATGCAGGACCTTGCACTTAGCCCTGTTGAACTTCATGTGGTTTGCACAGGCCCAGCTCTCAATCCTGTCAAGGTCCCTCTGGATGGCATCCCTTCCCTCCAGCGTGTCGACCACACCGCACAGCTTTGTGTCATTGGCAAACTTGCTGAGGACGCACTCAATCCCACTGTCTATGTCTCAGACAAAGATGTTAAACAGGACCGGTCCCAATACCGACCCCTGAGGAACGCCACTCGTCACTGGTGTCCACTTAGACATCAAGCCGTTGACCATAACTCTTTGAGTGCGACCATCCAGCCAATTCTTTATCCACCGAGTGGTCCACTGTTTATTCTGTGACTTAACAGAAATTACCAAATTACATAATAAAATTATGATACACAATTTTAAGCAATATATATCTCATGTTAAAATTAGGGTGAAGAGATAAACATCAATTATTTATTTCATATTGTTCTCTGAACCTTTGAAATAGAACCTCGAAGCCTAGACATGGAATTAAGTAGTGTTAAGATTAGCCAAGTATTTTGTGCTTGTGAGTCTTCTTTAAATAAAAATGAGTCTTTAATTAGAGTCCTTGTAATTCCTTTTCAGTCGTGCCTGATGTACTAATTTCTGGAAACCTAAAATACCAATTTTCTCTGAATTATGGCTTATAAACAAGAGTCAACCTTTTTATCTTTGAGATAGTTTAATCAATCAAAACTAAGTCCTTCTTAAAAGCCAAGCAGTCAAGCTCAATCAGTCTTCAATTACATCATGTTTAATGCATTAGTGAAGCCACAGTAATATTCAGGGCCTTCACACTGTAGACTGTCTTTCACAACATAATCTCATTTTTGTCTGTTGCTGCCTCTTACTTCCCTTTCAATACAAGATAACAACAGAAAAGGCAAGGACTTTTTCCGATAACATCTAAGCACAAAAACTTGAGTGACATCAAATTACTTAAATATATAATAAAAAAAACTCTTGTAAGATAGTCTTCCAATCAATGCATTGAACAAAGATTCAAAATTAGTCAAAGTCCAACCTGACTTTCTTCTATGAGATTGTCAGGGAAAGTTAGATACTAAATAGTTCTTCAGATGGGCAAGAGATACAGAGGACTGACTGTTCTTGTCTTGCATGTTTTAATGTCATTTCTGGTAAACCAGAACTGTCTTATCCAGGGTACTGAAAATATTCAGCTGTTTCATTTAGGGATGTATAAGGTTGCTCTAGACTTATAAAAATGAAAATACATTAGATATTTAGACTTCATTATTGTTTAATGAACAAAAAAACTGTTAGTCTTTATATGTGAGAGTAGGTAGTCTAAAGGCATCTCTTTGGAAGTTTCTTCCTTCTCTGCAGAAAAAAAATGGAACTTAATAGTTTGTCTTGCAATGAGTGAAAACTACCTGGGGTATAAAGCCCTTTTTCACAGACCAAAATTCAAACTCTCTGCTTTCTATATCAGAAGAAGTTGAAGTATCAGTTCAGCAAGGAAATGCTATGTTTGGCTAAACCTACAGTTCACTATCTCAGAAGCATTCTGGGTGGCTTTCCAAACAGAAGAACTGTATAAACAAGGGAAAGAAAAATGAGATGAACTGCAACACTTTTAGGAAATTATATCTCTTTCTGTGGCTCATAAAACTGTTAACCAGTTTCAAAGCTGTTTGCCAAGTCAGAAGTACACAGTATCTGCTTTTCTTTGTGCAGCTGATACCATATTCAGAAGTTAAAACTTGCTTTCAAGTATTCTTCATGAGTACCTCATTGGATTACTCTCTTGTTCCTTGTTTGTTCTTGAAAATCCTGTAAAAGTCTGTCAAATTAAACTTTCCAAGCTATTTCACCTGCTGGCAGAACACCTGGAAATGGATTTTAAGCTTATTTGGGTCTATATGGGTTGCTCTCAGTGACTGATTAAACTGTTAAGCCAAAATGATGGGGGGTGCAGAGGAACTCTGCAAATCCTCCCTCTACATGCAAATGAATATAGTTGTCCTTAAGTTAGAGATAAGCATATTGCTTCTTAGAAGATTAAAGGATTTATCCTTTTGATTCTGTGTTTAAAGATTGTAGGGCATATGGAATTTATATTGCTCTAATTGATGCATAATGATTGATTGGTGATAGAGTCTGTTTTAATATATTCCACCTTTAAACACGGTACACCTCTACCTGAAGCATTTTGTTGTCAGTTTTGATAAGTATTGTATGTGCTATGGCTACAAGCAGAACTCTGTGGCCATTAGCAAAGCCAGCAGGGAGGATGAGGCTGTATTCCTTCTAAAGTCAAAGAAGTTGGTGGCTGTACTGCTAACTATTCACTACATCCTGAGCTGAAAGCACAATGTCAGTAAGGATAATTTGAAATATTGTGAGAAATGAACTTGTTTCTTTTGGATGTTTGGGGATACTGCAGAGGAGTCTGTGTGAAGGAAACAATCAACTTGTTTTATTTGAGCCGGTGAAAGGATGAAAGCCTAAAGGGTGGTCTGAGGTTAGAAACATCCAGGTGTATGCTATGTGACAAACTGGAAAAGATTGAGAAAAATTGTGGTTTGCTGACATGGCAACATTTTAGCTAACACAACATGCAGTTCAGATGAGACAACAACAGGTGTAACAAATATCTTTAAATACTTGAAAGAACTGGATTTTTTTATAGTTGTCCATGCACACATTGCACATTCACAAGTTTGACATCCCTAAATAATATTAAACACAACAGGCAAGTTTCTGAACATAATTTCATCAGCTACTAGGTGTATCCTTCATTTGCAAATTATAGTGGGATGGAATTTTATCTATATTTTACTATTATTGAATGCAGAAATCAGGTGAAACACACAGAAGTTCAAGTTTTGTTTTTTATTAACCAATGATTACATAAGCCTATAGCAAGAAACAATTGCTTCTCATGATGGTTTAAAACATAAGCTATATAATCAACTTAAGGTTGAATAAGTTGGCAGGGGATGGAGAGCCATGCGACAACAGGGACACAAGAGTTAATGATGGGTTAGAAACCGTTGAAGTGCCCGAGAATGGTCATGCAGAAATTAGGGCTTCTCCCCCCACAAAGGTGGCAGGATCAATAGCCCAGCTGAAGTCCACCTACACAGATACACACAGTATGGGCAACAAACAGGAGGAGCTGGAAGACATTGTGCAGCAGGAAAACTATGACATAGTTGCTGACACAGAAACATGGTGGGATGACTCGCACAACTGGAGTGCTGCAATGGATGCCTATAAACTCTTCAGAAGGGATAGGCAAGGTAAGAAAGGCTGTGGGATGGCCCTGTGTGTTAGGCAGTGTTTTGGCTGTCTAGAGCTTGAGGATGGTGTCTATAGGGTTGAGTGTTTATGGGTAAGGATCATGGGAAAAGCCAAGTACACAGATATCATGGTGTGAGTCTGCTCGCACCATTTTGATTTTGTTAGCTGCTAAATAAAAGAGTTGAGCCTCCAAACAACTGCTAAGGCTCCAAATGTTGCAGTTTAACAACCTAGGGTAGACTCAGTCTTGAAATATCAATTTTTCAGCAGTGGCAATAAAACAAAATCTATATTTCTCAGCCAATAGCCGTGTCATGTGAAGCCTGCTAGAAAGCTGGTGATACTAAGCAACAGAGTGCAGAAACAAAGTAGAGAAGACAGGATTTGTTGCTCTGTTCTTTATGTTGATAGCAGTGACACCATACCAGGTGTCTCTGGATAATTTAGTCCATTTGTGGTATTACTCTATCTGTTCCTTACAAATGAACGATTCTGTGATGATGTAAGTAACAAAAAGGAAGTTTTATAGTGAAAGGAACTTATAAGTATATCAGCACAGATCAAAAAAATATTTGTCTGGGAAAAGGTTAATGAAGACTTTTATGACATGTTTCATAACAGATTTTTTTTTTAATGCTTCATTAAAAAGCTATTGTATTGAATACTTAAGCCTGACTGGATTTTTTTCAGCCTGTTTATTGAATATGCCTTACTCTTGAAATATCAGAACAATATCCTTGAATAACCAGAACAAGAATAAATTTTCACCAAATTCAAATATGATTTCCAACCTCCTCAACTAGCAATGCGGATAATTTTTGCATACATCACTGTGTTTCATACCTTGTCTTTGTTTGCCATAAAATCCAAATATCCTAACCATGAGTTTCATTCTGCTTTGATGGGAAGGTATTAAACAATGGAAAGCTAAAATACATTGCAATTAAGTCCCCTTTTATAAAAATATTTTATGTAATTAGAACACTTCATTGATTGGCAATTGTTTTACAGATCACAGGGTAGATATGTTTAAAATTTTAACTAGGTAAATCTGCACACAGCATGGCTCCTTCAGTCTGAACTTAGATTCTGTGTTTGTCAAAAGAACTGTACAATGACTGTCAATAAGAGTCAGGGAGATGTGTAACCTTAACTAACCAAGGGGAAGTGTTAAATTATTATTTTACTTTATACTATGATCATTTTCCCATTTCTTAATATCAGAAGCCAGAACTGACACTTTATTTGCTTCATATGAAGCATTTAATCGCAGCAAAAATTGTGTTTAATAGTTTAGTGTAGTTGTTAATAAATATGCACATTAAATATTTCTTTTTTAAATTCTTTGGGAATTTTAACCTTTTAACAATTCCACCCCAAACATATTTACAGTGAATCAATAACTCTTTTTCAGCTGGGAAAAATGAATGCACTGTGTGTGTTTTTTTATCAGTGTAAGTGTGATCAATATCTTTATTCATGTGGGTTTTTTTCTGTGGAAATATGTTTTGATCTGTGAGTATAAATCTACTCTCCAGTGCGCTTGTGAAACGTCAATTGATTTTGGAGAAGGAAACTTATGGGTATAAATATCAGTATAATTGATCTATAACGTAGATACGTATCTCCAGCAGTAAGTAATATGGTTGTACTCATGCCAATGTTTGGTGCACGAATATTCTCAGTGCAGCGTTGAGGAATCAGCAGTTGATTTAGCTAGGTATGTTTACACTTCAGAAAGCTATACATGGAAGTCAAAGCAATATAATTAATTCCCAAACTGGTTTCTGGATACTGAATCATCACTACCTGTTGTAACACCACAGTTATAAATTATGAACACCACAAAATGTAAAGGTTAAAGAAAATCTTAGATGAACTATCAAGATCTGTCTTCGTAAATCAATGATTACAAATCTACCTCTTTCACATTACCTTGGTTTCAACATGTACTGATTGTAATGTAGCTTACCTCTTCAGAAATATCCTCATAAATAATCCCTGCTAAAGTATTTTCTAGCTAAAATTTTGTATACAAATAGAGAGTGTGGATGGCTCTTTTGCAACACACTTTCAACACATATGTATGAAATCATGGAACACTTTAATGTTCTTAAAACTATGAGAGTATTCCTTAACTTTAACTTGAAATTTATCTCTTTAATAACAGTTGAAGGTATGTGTGGAAGGAATCGTTGCTGTTAGCTGTAGAATAAATTACGTCTGCAAGCTTTCGATCAGTGATTTCGGTGTCAATTTTGTCCACTAATGCAGTAATAAGCTACTGGGCATTTAATGATAAATTAACTCTTATAGATAAGGACAGTAGTGCTTCACAGAACTGTTATTCTTTTCTACTTAGAATTAGGTTGGAAAAGACCCTTAAGATCATTGAATCCAACTGGGAATCTAATACTGCCATATCTATCACTAAACCATGTCCCTAAGAATCATATCTACACGTCCTTTAAATACCACCAGGAAAGGTGACTTAAGCACTTCCCTGGGCAGCCTGTTCCAGTGCTTGATAACACTTTCAGTGAAGATGCTTTTCCTAATATCTAATCTAAACCTCTCCTGGCACAACTTGAGGCCATTTCTTCTGTCTTATCACTTGTTATTTGGGAGAAGAGACTGACACCCAACTTATTACAACCTCCTTTCAGGTAGTTGTATAGAGTCATAAGGTCTCCCCTCAGCCTCCTTTTCTGCAGACTGAACAACCCCAGCTCCCTCAGACGCTCCTCTTTGGACACACTCCAGCACCTCAATGTCTTTCTTGTAGTGAGGAGCCCAAAGCTGAACACAGTGTTTGAGGTCTGGCCTCACTAGTGCTGACTACAGAGGCACGATCACTTCCCTTTTCCTGCTGGCCATACTATTTCTGATACAAGCCAGGATGCTGTTGGCCTTCTTGGCCACCTGAGTACACTGCTGGCTCATATACAGCCAGCCATAGATCAACACCCCCAGGTCCTTTTCCACCAGGCAGCTTTCCAGACACTCTTCCACAAGCCTGTAGCTGTGCATGGGGTTGTTGTGACCCAAGTGCAGGACCTGACACTTGGCCTTGTTGAACCTCATACAAATGGCCTCGGCCCATCGATCCAGCCTATCCAGATCCCTCTGCAGAGCCTTCCTACCATCAAGCAGATCAACACTCCTGCCCAACTTGGTGTCATCTGCAAACTTACTGAGGGTGCACTCGATTCCCTCATCCAGATCATTGATAAAGATATTAAAGAGAACTGGCCCCAATACTGAGCCCCAGGGAACAGAACTTGTGACTGGCCGCCAACTGGATTTAACTCCATTCACCACAATTCTTTGGGCCCACCCACAAAGAGATAAAAAGATATAATGTTTAAATCTGTGGGATAAGTAGTTGTTTTTGTCAGGACAATACTTTTTACTTGTATCTTTCTACCAAGTAAGTACTGAGTTTTGTCTGTTCCATACTTTCTTTCAAAATTTTTTGTTTCAGGAGGTGCTATGCCATAAAGTGCTTTGCAAAGTAGTACCTTAAATATGCTACCAACTGTAATTCTAACTTTACATTGCATTAATTTAATACTCGTCTTTTTCTTCTTTAAAAATACAAATGCTCCCTCCCTCCAACTTTTTCTAGATTTGCCAAGGAATACAAAGAAATGCAGAGGAGATCATAGGAGATTAAATCCCATTTCTAGGGTTCTGTGTTTTTTTTTTCAACGCTCTTATTTTTAGACATCTGTTGATCAGAAGGCTATAAACACCACCAGCTGTTTTTCTATTATCAGACATAAAACATACTTCACAATGCTTACTACAAATATTTTCTTCTCTGTCTCCAAAACCAGTATTTTCCCCATTTTATTCAAACCATCTGAATCTTTAAAACTTATGCCTGGTAGCAAAAGTGCACATAAAATCAAATCCCACCTCCATAACAGCTGCAGTTCTCTAATCAAGCTTGTTACAATGTAAGTATTTTTAAGTCTTTTAATAATTTTACTCTTTCAGACATCTTTGAATGTGTGACTTGACTTTTTCTTTGCTGTAAACTCTGAATATATTCACTGATTCTGAATATATTCACTGTGATTAAACTTCTGCTTGTTTTGCTTAGTGTTAAAAACTGATGCAATTTTTCTGTTTATCATTAATATTTTAAAGAGCTCATATTCTCTTATTTCAGAACTACTGTACTTCAGGCATTACACACTTTTTAAAGGGAAGAGTATTTTAATCATTTTGCAGCAATTAACTTCCTAGGTATTCGTTCACTCAATTAATAAAAGCATGACATAAATTGTAATACAACTTCTGCTCTTCTTTACTTCATAGAATCATAGAATGATAGAATGGTTTGCATTGGAAGGGACCTTAAAGATCATCTAGTTCCAACCACCCCTGCCATGGGCAGGGACATCTTCACCTAGACCAAGTTGCTCAAAGCCCCATCCAACCTGGCCTTGAACACTTCCAGGGAGGGGGCATCCACAACTTCTCTGGGCAGCCTGATCCAGTGTCTCACTAGTCTCAAAGAAAATAATTTCTTCCTAATTTCTAATTGAAAGCTACCCTCTTTCAGGTTAAAACCCTTACCCCTCGTCCTATCACTCCATGCCTTTGTAAAAAGTCCCTCTCCAGCTTTCCTGTAGGCCCCCATCAGGTACTGGAAGGCTGCTATGAGGTCTCCCCGGAGCCTTCTCTTCTCCAGGCTGAAGAACCACAACTCTCTCAGCCTCTCTTCATAGGAGAGGTGCTCCAGCCCTCTCATCATCTTCATGGCCCTCATCTGGATTCACTCCAACAGTTCCATGTCCTTCTTATGTTGGGGGCCCCAAAGCTGAACGCAGTACTCCAGGCGGGGTCTCATGAGAGCAGAGTAGAGTGGCAGTATCACCTCCCTCGACCTGCTGGCCACGTTTCTTTTGATGCAGCCCAGGATACGGTTGGTCTTCTGGGCTGCAAGCGCACACTGCCAGCTCATGTTGAGCTTCTCGTCAACCATCACCCCAAAGTCCTTCTCCTCAGGGCTGCTCCCAATACATTCTCCACCCAGCCTGTATTTGTGCTTGGGATTGCTCCAACCCACATGCAGGACCTTGCACTTGGCCTTGTTGAACTTCATGTGGTTTGCATGGACCCAGCTCTCAAGCCCGTCAAGGTCCCTCTGGACGTCAGCCCTTCCCTCCAGCATGTTGACCACACCACACAGTTTGGTGTCATTGGTAAATTTGATGATAGTGCACTCAATCCCACTGTCCATGTCGCCGACAAAGATGTTAAACAGGACCGGTCCCAATACCGACCCCTGAGGAACGCCACTCGTCACTGGTGTCCACTTAGACATCAAGCCGTTGACCATAACTTTTTGAGTGAGACCATCCAGCCAATTCTTTATCCACCAAGTGGTCCATCCGTCAAGTCCCTGTCTCCCCAATTTAGAGACAAGGATGTCGTGTGGAATAGTATCAAATGCTTTGCACAAGTCCAGGTAGATGACATCAGTCACTCCTCCCTTATCCACCAATGCTGTAACCCCATTGTAGAAAACCACCAAATTCATCAGAGGTCTGTCTGTGGAGAAAGACTGGAGGACACCTCTGCCTCTTTTCTAGAAGAATGAAAGTCTCCTTCCTGAAACAGGACACATCAACACATTTAGTAGTTTCAATCTAGAAAGATCTCAGTGACAAACTTGCTTATTGTTTCTCAAGAATGAGTAGTACTTTCTGAAATTTAAAAAAAAAAAAAGTCTTCAGAAAGTGTGGAGAGAATTAGAAAACAGTAACAACTTTTAAGAGAACCCAGCACCGGGAGCATGTCACTGTGAAAAGGAGGATAGATGGATCTTATAACATATGATGAGGTGAATCTGGATGAAAGCAGAAAAAAATATTTACTTTCGCTCTTCCGTATTCCATATTTGTGAGGTATGTTATGCAAGCTAAAGCTGATATGCTACGTAACAAAGCATGTGTTTGCTAAGATTTTGTAATGAGTAA
The DNA here is from genome assembly GCF_013368605.1 of Nyctibius grandis. NCBI lineage: Eukaryota > Metazoa > Chordata > Aves > Nyctibiiformes > Nyctibiidae > Nyctibius > Nyctibius grandis. The sequence continues at coordinate 16,086,700 of NC_090659.1, read as the reverse complement.
TAAGTAAGTTAAAAACTAAGATTTTTCTTTTTCCTTTGAATGTTTCTTGGCAGTACTGACAGTAATCATGTGCCTTGTATGCCTCCAGGGAACCCTTCCACATTTACCACAGGGAATACGTGGTAAGTAAAGACTGTGATGAGTTAGACTGATTTCTTTTTATATATGCGTGTTCACTTGTGTATTTCAATGGTTACAATTTTCAGATGGGGAAAGAATTTCTTCTTTAAAGAAATATATAAAAGTATATCTTGTATGCACATCTAGTTATTTGATCTGACTTGCTTTACAAAAAATCTAATCTTTTCCAGCATCAAGGAGCTGGTACATGGTGTTTTTATAGGATGATTCTCTGCAATTTCAGTGTACATTTACAGATTTGAATTAGTTGTACCTGAAAAGCCATTAATTTGTGTCTACCTTATTTTAAGTACTCTCAAGAAGCTTCTGCTTTTATTGATCAAAAAAATAAACTGATCTGTATGGAAATTTTGGGCATACATCTGAAAGATGAGTTCCTACAGTCTGACCAACCTTCATTTCTAACATTTTTTCCCCTTTCTCATTCTGGCTTATTATATTTTACATTATCCTTTGCATCATAGCAATTCAGTAACATATGCAGTTCTATAGCAAATTCTCGTCAAAGATCTCATTTGTAATGCATTAACTTCTTCCTCATGGTTTTTTCAACATGAGTGCTGCTGAGTATCTAATTGTTTCCATTTTGGAAATTTTTCATTCCTTGAATTCAAGCTTAAACTGTAGTAGATTTATCTCTGCACAATATGTTTTTTTAAAAGCTCACTTGTTACAGTCTGCATGTGTTCAGTCTTGTGATAAATAACCTATCACTAGTTAGACTGGCAAAACCTCTGCCCATAGGTTTTTTTTCTAATCACATACAGAAATTCTGAAGAAGATAGTTAGAGTTCATCGGTTAGATAGTCAAAGCTCATCGGTTGCCCCAGCAGTTATCAGAATCATTAATTAAACGTCTTTTGTGGCTTATCTGTGAAAGATTTTAGTGTCAAAGTTTCTGTTTAGAAAATAAATCCCAGCCTCTGGGTGTGAAATCAAACCTTATTTGACGATGACAAAGTATAAGCAGAAATTCGTTTAGTTTGCACACTTATCAAGACAAATTCAGGAAATAGTTACCAGTATGTTCATGTCTGGTGGTTGTTTTAAGGGTTTGGGTATTTGGGGAGTGGGAATGATGGGAGAGAGAATTAGAATTTTTTTTTGATGATTTGATTTGTGTGACTTTGGGGGTCGGGGTTTTGTGGGTTGGTTTGGTTTTTATTTGAGCTGTGTACATCAATAGAGCTGTACTGAGACATATCTAGACTGCCTTAAGCAAATTTTTCATTGTCTGACTCAGTATTTCTTATAGATGAACTTTGCAGTATGGCATGGTGATCAATAAGTAGTGACTGTTAGATGAATAACAAACTTTAATCTATAGTTACCTATCAGTCATGTATTAGCATAGATATAATAAAAGTATAGGTTATTTGTGTATACTTTGTTTTGTTCTCCATATTGAACTATGCATTCAAATGTTCACTAATCCCCCTGATCATCCATTCAAAATGTAATCCCCAAGTTAATGAACTAGTTCTCCTCTGACAAAATAGTTCTTTCCAACTCTGTCTTTTTAATCAAGCCAGGTAGTGAGAAAAGGGAAAAGAGGTAAAGCAGGAAAAGGAAACGATGTTCAGAAGAGTGTAGTGGGTTGACCTTGTCTGGATGCCAGGTGCCCACCAAGCCGCTCTATTACTCCCCTCCTCAGCAGGACAGGGGGCCAAGAAAATAAGATGGAAAAAAACCTCGTGAGTCAAGGTAAAGGCAGTCTAATAAAGCAGAAGCAAGGCTACACACTGAAGCAAAGGAAAACAAAAGATTTATTCTCTGCTTCCCATCAGTAGGAGATGTCCAGCCACTCGCCGGGAAATAGGGCTTCAGTATGCATAGCAGTTGCTCCAGAAGACAAATGCCTTAATAACGAATGCCCCCCTCCCCCTTCTTTCTCTTAGTTTTTATTGCTGAGCAGACATCATATGGTATGGAATATCCCTTCGGTCAGTTTGGGTCAGCAGTCCTGGTTATGTCCCCCCCCAAGATCTTGCCTACCCCCAGACTACTGAGTGAGGAGGACAATGTTGGAGAGACAGCCTTGATGCTGTGGGAGCACTGCTCAGCAGTAACCAAAACACTGGTGTTTTACACTAGTGTTAACACCTCTCTAGCTACCAATACAAAGCACAGGACTATGAGGGCTGCTGTGGAGAAAATTAACTCCATCTCAGCCTGACCCAATATAAAGAGGAATCCCACTTCATGTGGGAGAGCACTAAGGCAGAGTTAATGCTTAGGAGAATATAGAAACCTAAAGAGGAATTAGTATGAAAGTGTTACTTTTATATCGATCTTTCATTGTTCACATTATAGTGCAATTATACTGGTTTTCTAGAATACCATTTCAATGTCTTGATTCTTTTAATGGCCATTGAACACTGCAGAAATTTCAGCCCCAAGTGAGAAGACGGTAACATGGAAGTTCACAGCCCCAAACCTTGGGACTGTCTTATGCTATTGTGGCAGAAACTGCTAAGAACTAATACTAATTTCAGGTTCTAGACATTTGTTCCTGCACAGAAACACCAGATGAGTCCTACAACTCTAGCAGTAGTGTTAAAGAAAATTTTTATCCAAAGAATATATTTACAACCTTGAAGGCTGTCCTGAATATGCAAGCAGAAGAGGTCCATGATTAAAACCAAGTATGGCAGTGTGGTAGATCCATTCTGATTTTTAACACAGTTCTTTAAAGCTCCTCTTATTCATACTAAATAAAGAAGCTTTCAGTGTCAACCACTCTGGCTGGTACAAACTACATATTTTTGTATATAAATACTTTTGCCTCGCATTCTGGATGTGAGATTGAAAACTTGAGTTGATGATAGCAATTATTGCAATGTTTTTACCCTTTGTATATGCTAGCTTGAGCATTTTTTCTGAGGCTTTGAGGCTGACAGCTTGAGACAAGGTGAAAACTGACTTGTTTTTGTTGCTACCCTTCGGTGCATCATATGCAAATGATAAACTGCCTGCAACCAGGTCTATAACTCACCACCTGAAGCTGATGTGAAAGCAGTGAATGACGAGGAAAGCAGGTACTGAGTAAGAAACTGACCTAGTGGTGGACATCTCCATAGAAACAAAGTTGCCAGGGTTTCTGAAGAAGACTCATTCAAACCCACTTCCACCTCTAAAACAACAGCAACAATGTGTTTAAAAAAATCTCTTGCTGATGGTAGAAGCTTGCTGGAATATGACATCTTAGTGAAGTGACTCTAATGTGCAGTGAGAAGTATATGAGAAGTAAACTGTTGTGCTGTGTGTTGTGGGGAACAAAAAACATACTAGAGGTCTTAATCTATGTCCATTTTAACAGCATGATTTTCATCTATTTGAAAGAAGTCAATTTCAACACAAATTTGAATGCAAAGAGATCATGTTCACAAGGATTTGAACTGTATTTTGTGGAGGAGGTGTTTGTGGATGGAATTGCATTTTAATTGCAGTGAGGTGCACACATTTCCTGAAACAAACCTTAAGTTTTTATTTGTTTGATGTGTCCTCACAATCTAATACAAAACTGCAAATTGTTTTTGTGAGGATCAGGCATGCAAGTGATATGACTCCTGAACCAAAAAAACCTAACAGAAATAACAACATGGAGTCATGTGAGAATAAGGATTAATTTTGTGTTTGCCAAAAACTAGAATCTTGAGTTTAGAGGGAAGGAAGTGGAAGTCAAACACTTTTTTTTTCTAGACTTTCTGATTAAAAAGTTCCTTCATTATGATTAGACAAAAGCAGTTGTGAAATTAGTAAAGATTAGTAAGGGATCTTGAGTTATCTAGTTTTAGGTATGAAAGATACAGATCCAAATACTTGCTATGAATTGAGAAAAGACAGGAATGGATCCTGGTACATGTCTCGCTTAAGTTCTCCAAGTCACAGAAGCTCATAGGGGACTGGGGGTGGGAGGATGCCACTCTATTTGCTCTGCCGTCCCTTTTATAAAAGTTAGGCAGAAAGTATCAAACTTCTTTAAAGCAAACAAATATTAAGATAACTTTTTCTTTTAGAGAAGTATGGGAATTGAGGTGAGGGGATGGTGTACATTTTAAATGTTTTCTTTCTTTCAGTTAGTCATAATTCACCGTTTTGACACAATTCGTTAGATAGTCCGTTCCAACCACAGCTACAACTTTTACGAAAAATAAGCTACTTCAAGAAAAACATGGTCCAATTATATTCAGATTTTAATTTTAAAAAATAAATCAGATAATCCCTGTGTACAGGAACACTATTCTTCTCAGCAATGCAATCAGCACGTAGCCTAATGTTGTTACTAATACTTAAGAATTTTTTTAATCATAAGATGATAAGTTTAATAAGATAGGTATACTGGGAAAAAGGGGTACTGTGTTTGTTATAGAGTCTGCAGAGTTAGCCATAGGATGTTAAATTTTAACAGGTTACCGTGGAAATCCCATTAGGTGACTTACTGGACCTAAGAGACCGTCATGGACAGTAGTTGAATACAATAAGGTTGCCTGGACTTCCTGCTTTAGAACTAGCTAGAACTGGTCTTGAGGATTGACCAAGAGCCAAGGTGTTAATACGCCTGCGCAAGAAGGAGAGGTGAAAAGTGCACAGCGAGGAAGACATACGGCCTTCATCGCAGAGACCCTGGCCCACGACCACCAGAAGAAAATACGCATGCGCAACCAGGAGGAGTTAAAGGCGGAGACTATGGAAATGATTTCTCGGTACAGAATGATTTCTCAAGGGAGGCGCGCACGGTTTTTGGAGGGACTACCTCCCCGTGCCGCCCAGCTGCAATAAAGGTGTGCCTGCTTCTTAATGCTACATTGGTGTTAAGAGGTTTTATTCCCGATTTCGGTGACAGTTTTGGCGACCCAGATGGGACCTTGCGAGCGAGACTGAAGGAGATCGAGTGTTGATCCGACTCCAGCCGGCGCCGAGGGATTCTCGGAGGGGAAGCATCACCCTCGACTCACAACAGCTCCTCGCAACGTCCCCTGGAGAGGTAAGGCACATCCTTCAAAATCCTAGTCTGGTTCTGGATAACCTGCCCGTAAGACGCGGCGAAAGCTTCGCAGGGTTGGGGTATAGGGCGCCCGTCCTGGGTCTATTCAGCTGCCGCTGAATTAGACATTTGGTAGTCTGCCCGTCAGTCATAAACGAAAGTTATTGCAGGGTTGGACATCTGGTTCTGGTTCGGGTTACATGTTTTGTTTAATTGTTGTTGAATTAGATCTTTGGTATCTGATTGCTTAAACATTTGAAATCTGTTGGTTTCTATCAGGTGTATAAGTGTGTGATTGGTGTGTGTCTGAGACGTGCACTTGAGCACGAAGCGAGTGCGGAGTCCCGATCCGCAGTTCCAACGTCCCGCGAGGGGCTTGGTCGGAGACGGACGAAGCGTTTGATTTGTGTTTTAAATAAATAAAAAGATCAGTAAAATGGCATCAGGACTTGCAAAGTTAAAACTGTTTAAGAGCAAAAGTGTGGGGAGTTTAACAGGAGAGGAAAAGGTACCAAAAACTTCACCGTTAGGATGTTTGTTGTCACATTGGGGGGAAATACATGAGGATTTGCGTAAAAATCAAATGATAGAGTATTGTAATAATTGGTGGCCATTGTATGTTTTAGAAGATCAGGAAAGGTGGCCAAGAAATGGAACGCTGAAATATAATACTATACTACAATTAATGCTGTTTTGCCGAAGGGAAGGAAAGTGGAATGAAGTACCATATGTGGATTTGTTCTTTTATCTGAGACAACGAACTGATTGGCAAGATGAATGTAAATTGATTAGCCGGGACAATTTGGTAATGACGCTTGCCTCAGAAGAAAATAAGAAAAAGAGTTGTTGTTCCGCTTGTGACATTGGTAGGAGATGTATTAGATGTGTTGCACCTAGGGAAGATGAAGTGGAATTAGATTTGGAAATAGCACCCCCGGAGAGGAGAGTAGATGGGTTTATACCAAGGGTAGTTGAACCTGATAGTACAGAGAGAGAGGAGGAAGATCCTGGAGAAGGTTTGTCGGGAGTTTATTCACCAGTTGCCCAGAGAACTAGACAACAATCTAGATTAATGGCTCCCTTAGTAATGAAAAATCCTAAAGATAGGACAGTGAAACCAACCCAGATAGTAGCTCCTTTGAGACAAGGAGTGGGACCACAAGGGCCGGTATATGTAAAAGTGCCATTTTCTGTAATGGATTTGATGGCATGGAAACAGGCAGCAGGAACATATAGGGAGGATCCGGAGAGGGTAGGAAGGGTAGTTGAAACAATTGTTAGGACACAGGATCCTGATTGGAATGATATACAAGTGATATTGGATAATTTACTGGATAGTACGGAAAAGCAGATGGTGTTAAAAACTGGAAAAGCACAAGCAGAGGCTGCACTCATAAACGATATGCTTACTGGAACACTGGAACAAAATTTTCCTGCAGGGGACCCTCAATGGGACCCAAATATAAGAGAGCATAGAAGAAAATTAACCCAGTACCAAAAATGGGTGCTGTACGGAGTGAAACATGCAATGCCGAGAGCATTAAATTGGTCTAAATTATATGAGGTAAAACAAGACAAAAATGAATCACCTTCAGTGTTCCTAGAGAGACTAAAAGAATCAGCTAGAAAGTATACGGATTTGAAATTGGAAACAGAAGCAGAACAACAACAATTGGCTTTAATATTTATGGGGCAATCAGCCCCAGATATAAAAAGAAAACTGCAAAAATTGGAGGGGGAGGATTCCAGGAATTTAAATAAAATGCTTGAAACTGCCTGGAAGGTATATAACAACCGAGAAAAGGACGAGGAACTGAGAAAAGAAAAGAGAGAGAGAATTAAGGAAAGCAGACTTATAGCTGCATTGACAGGAAATGTTGCTAGAGGCAGAGGCTGGGCGAGGGGAAGAGGAGGCTTTAGAAATTTTGGAGAACGAGGAACAAATACTCTAGGGATCAATCAATGTGCGTATTGTAAGGAGGAGGGACACTGGAAAAGAGAGTGTCCCAATAAAAGACAGGAGGCAGATCAAAAAGAGGCAAGAAGAATGATGACTTTAGATGACTGAGGAGGACCGGAGGGGAACCCAGCTGAACCTCTGGTTATGATTAGGCTGGGAAATGAAGGAGTTAAATTCTTGGTGGATACTGGAGCAACATATTCTGTTCTAAATGTCTGTAAAGGAAAACTGGGAAATAAATCTGCAAAAATAATTGGTGCCACAGGGAAAGAGGAAAACAGGCCGTTCTTACAACCCTTAGACTTAAAATTTGGTAACAAGGTAATCACACACGAATTTTTGTATATACCAGACTGTCCGATACCGTTGTTAGGAAGGGATTTGCTATCTAAATTAAATGCACAAATTGCTTTTGAGAAAGGTGAAGTTTTTCTGAAAATTCCGGAGTCAAAGACAGGGGAAATACTGATGATACAAGAAAGAATAAAAGAATCAGAAATACCCAAAGAAGTAGATGATGCTGTTATACCAATAGTCTGGAATACAGACATACCTGGAAAATCTAAATTAGCACAACCTGTAAGAATTGAATTAAAGGATCAAGTGAAACCGGTAAGGATTAAACAATATCCAATTAAACCAGAGATAAGACAGGGAATTAAAGGAACAATAGACAAATTCTTGAAATATGGAATTTTAGAAGAATGTGAGTCAGAATATAACACCCCAATTCTACCAGTAAGGAAACCTTCAGGTGAATATAGATTAGTTCAGGATTTAAGGGCAATAAACCAATTGACTAAGGATATACATCCTGTGGTGGCAAATCCATACACACTCTTAACCGCATTAAGAGAAAATTACCGGTGGTTTACAGTGCTTGATTTGAAAGATGCTTTCTTTTGCATACCCCTGGAGAAGGGGAGTCGAAAGCTGTTTGCTTTTGAATGGGAAAATCCGCAGACAGGACGAAAGATGCAGCTGACATGGACAAGGTTACCACAAGGATTTAAAAACAGTCCAACAATCTTCGGTAATCAACTGGCAAAAGAACTTGAACAATGGAAACAAAGTGATCCAGAATTAAAGCCTGGACATTTACTTTTACAGTATGTGGATGACATTCTCATTGCTACAGAGACAAGACCTGCCTGTGTAAAGGTAACCATTGACCTTTTAAATTTTCTGGGACTAAGTGGGTACAAAGTATCTAGAAATAAAGCTCAAATAGCGAAACAGACTGTAATCTATTTGGGATTCGAGATTACCCAAGGACAGAGACAATTAGGAACAGGGCGTAAAGAGGCAATCTGTGGTATACCTGAACCTAAGAATGTGCATGAACTGAGAGCTTTTCTAGGAATGACCGGGTGGTGCCGCCTCTGGATACTGAACTATGGACTGATAGCAAAGCCGCTGTATGAAGCCCAGAAAGTCACACCGTTTGTCTGGGGCCCAGAACAACAGAAAGCCTTTCAGGATTTAAAACGAGCCCTGATGACTGCACCAGCACTAGGACTCCCAGATTTGACTAAGGACTTCCAACTGTTTGTGCATGAAAGACAACATCTTGCACTAGGAGTGTTAACTCAGAGAATGGGAAGCTGGAAGAGACCGGTAGGATACTTCTCCAAACAACTGGACACTGTAAGTAAAGGATGGCCAAGTTGCCTTCGAGCAGTTGCAGCCATGGTACTGCTCATACAAGAAGCCCGAAAATTGACTTTGGGGAGAATGATAACGGTATATGTACCACATATGGTAATTACCGTTTTGGAACAAAAGGGGGGTCATTGGTTATCCCCTAGCAGAATGATGAAATATCAAGTGATCTTAACCGAACAAGATGATGTAATTCTAAAAACTACTAACCTGACCAATCCTGCAGTCTTTTTGAGCTCTGTACAGGAAGAAGGACAACTGGAACATGACTGTCTGACCACCATCGAGTATGTATACTCCAGTCGGGAAGATTTGCAGGATACACCATTGGAGGATCCTGACTGGGAGTTGTATACAGATGGCAGCAGCTTTGTGGAGAGTGGAATTCGATACGCAGGATATGCGGTGACAACTGAAAACACTGTTGTAGAAGCAGATTCCTTACCTTGCACAAGCTCTGCTCAAAAGGCAGAATTAATAGCTCTAACAAGAGCATTGGAATTGAGCAAAGAAAAGAAAGTAAATATCTGGACTGATTCAAAGTATGCTTTTGGTGTAGTACACGTTCATGGAATTCTGTGGAAAGAAAGAGGATTACTATCCTCCCAAGGAACAAACATAAAATACAAAGAAGAAATTCTGAAACTAATACAAGCAGTCCAGAAACCAACTAAGGTTGCAATCATGCACTGTAAAGCCCACCAAACTGGAAATTCAAAAGAAATAACAGGAAATAAATTGGCTGACAGAACGGCTAAAAGAGTAGCAAAGAAAGATGCCTTTCTGATGGCAATAGTTCCTACTAAAACTATTACCCTACCCAGAGAAAACCCTAGGTATTCACAGGAGGATGACAAGTTAGCAAATTTACTGAAGGCAAAGAAAAATTTAGCTGGATGGTGGGTAACCACGACAGGTCAGATAGTGATTCCCCCACTTTTAATGAGGGAAATAATACAGACGAAACACAAGGAATCTCATTGGGGAGCAGAAGCCTTAGTAACTTACTTAAAGAGACACCTAGTATCAGTAAAAATGCTAGAAATGGCAAAAATGGTGATCGCTAAATGCGAAATCTGTCTGAAAAACAATCCATTGATAAAAAAGAAACTTCCGATGGGGATATTAAAATCAGGAATGGAACCAGGAGACTATTGGCAAATTGATTTTTCAGAATTACCTAGACAAAATGGGTTTCGGTATATTCTGGTAGGGGTTGATACTTTTTCAGGATGGCCAGAAGCCTTTCCCTGTCGGACTAATCAAGCTAAAGAGGTAATCAAATGGTTGTTACAGGAAGTTATTCCAAGATTTGGGGTACCAATTGGAATTTCTTCAGACAGGGGTCCACATTTTATTGCAGAGGTAGTGCAAAATGTCAGTAAGGTGTTGGGAATCACTTGGGATTTACATACACCCTGGAGACCACAATCTAGTGGAAAAGTAGAAAGAATGAATCAAACAATCAAAAGACAAATCAGTAAAATATGTCAGGAAACCAATCTGAAATGGCCTCAGGCCCTCCCGCTAGCCTTGTTACGAATACGGGTTCAACCAAAAGGTGAAACATTAATCAGTCCATACGAACTGTTGTATGGGAAACCTTATGAATCTCCTGAACCAAACGTAAACATGCATTTAAAAGGAAAACAGGATGTATGTAATTATTTGCTTTCTCTAGGAAAAACTCTAACTGTACTTCGGAGAGTGATAGTGTGGAACAGACCATTGTCTTTGGAAAATCCTGTTCATGATTTCCAACCAGGAGATTACGTATACGTAAAGACATGGACCTCTGAACCTCTGAAGGAACGTTGGAAAGGACCTTTCCAGGTGTTGCTAACCACATTTACTGCTATAAAGATTGCGGAAGCAGACGCGTGGATACATTACACCAGAGTGAAGAAAGCCCCACCAGTTTGGAAAATTGTTAACAGGGACGACAAAACATCGAAATTGATTCTGAAACATGTCTAATTTCCAGTATCAGCTTGAAATGGTATTGATTCAGGGATTTTTGTTAGTGGGAGCCAGGTTAGAGACAAAAATTGGAAATGGTGTGACAATAGGATATGGAAACACAGACCCTCAGACAGAAACAGATCAGGTAATTTATCTTCCAAGAAAAAATCCAGAAGAAAATTTAATGATAGGATTGATCAAGGAATTTGCCAATTTGCAAAATGTGTCACAGATTACAGCTTGTTTACCAATACCAAGGGCAGTGGGTGAGCCAATTCCATGGGGAATCTTAACTTTGAATTTGACTAACTTGGAATTCAATAATAGAACAATGAGGTGTAAACAGGAACTTAAAGAAACATGGGAATTGGAGTATGTTAAAACTGGAGAAGGAATGCCAGTATCTACAACCAGTTGGGAATGTAAGGGACGATTCGTGGCCCAACCTGGATTATATGAAGGTCCAGGACATAGGGGATGGTGTTATTACCCTAAAATGGAACAGAAAAACACCACCACATGGATAACAAAAACAAAATGTGAAAAGATTGACCAAACACAAACACAACAAGAGAAAGGAATGATTTGGGATTCTGTCTGGTCCATGACCATACTATCCCAATTTCAATATATGGCAAACACCTCCTGGTGTTTTGTCTGGGACGGAACAATCTTCACAACATGGCCCTCAGTAGATAATAAGGGAAGCTCAGTTCGGGAAAAGGAAAATTCTGTACCCTGGTGGAACTGCAAAAAAATTTACAATTGTAACACGATAGATTGGGCAATCCAGAAAGTTCCCCCGTTGGCAGCAGCCTTAAAATATGGATGTCTGTGTCGAGGCCTTAAGAATGACCTTCCACTAACTGACAAATATACTATACCTAGGGGCAAACAATTCAATTGTGGAAAAGAGACAATTCAAAGTCCAGGACATTTAGTCTGGGCAATGAGTGATGGAACTTGGACCACTCACTTACCTATGGATGGAAAAGTGAAACAGATAACATTAGGTATGCCAACATTATGCCCAATTTGGAAAAAATCTCCTTTCAAAGGCGAATTTGAAACTCTGAAGCTAAAACGTGTAAAAAGATCAGAAGGTGATAATGAATGGAATGAACCCTCAGCCGGAGTAAGAGTGAGCTGGTTCTTAGAATCCTTGTTAACACCTCTATCATCCTACAGGAATAGAGATTGGATATATCGATTAACAGGGCAAGTTGAGAGGTTGGCAAATGTGACCAGGAAAGGGTTCAGAGACATGAATCTTCAACTACAGGCAACATCTAGAATGACTTTGCAGAATAGGCTGGCATTAGATATGATTTTACTTAAAGAGCATGGGGTCTGTGGATTCCTGAAAGACAGAGTGGATCATTGCTGCATACATATTCCTAACGTAACTCAGGATGTAGAACATGATTTAGATTTACTGGAAAAAATAAAAACTGACACTCATGAACTTCAAGAAGACATGAAAGAAAGTTGGTTGGACAAAATTTTTAGTGGATTAGGATGGAACTTGAGTTCATGGGTCAAATCGCTGATAAACACTGCATTAGTTTTACTAATAGTCTTTATGACTATTTTTCTGGTCTATTATTGTCTGAAGAGACAAATAAACAGCAGAACTGCTTTCAACCAGATGATTATTCAGGCAATAACCAGACCACAAAATCCACAAGATGAAGATTATGAAAATATGTTCTAAAGGCTCCCACCAACAACATGAAATAAGTTGTATTACTAGATAAATTTCAGAAATAGAAGTGAAAGTCTTGAAGTGATTTTCAAAACTTTCAAAGGGGGGAAATGTTACTAATACTTAAGAATTTTTTTAATCATAAGATGATAAGTTTAATAAGATAGGTATACTGGGAAAAAGGGGTACTGTGTTTGTTATAGAGTCTGCAGAGTTAGCCATAGGATGTTAAATTTTAACAGGTTACCGTGGAAATCCCATTAGGTGACTTACTGGACCTAAGAGACCGTCATGGACAGTAGTTGAATACAATAAGGTTGCCTGGACTTCCTGCTTTAGAACTAGCTAGAACTGGTCTTGAGGATTGACCAAGAGCCAAGGTGTTAATACGCCTGCGCAAGAAGGAGAGGTGAAAAGTGCACAGCGAGGAAGACATACGGCCTTCATCGCAGAGACCCTGGCCCACGACCACCAGAAGAAAATACGCATGCGCAACCAGGAGGAGTTAAAGGCGGAGACTATGGAAATGATTTCTCGGTACAGAATGATTTCTCAAGGGAGGCGCGCACGGTTTTTGGAGGGACTACCTCCCCGTGCCGCCCAGCTGCAATAAAGGTGTGCCTGCTTCTTAATGCTACATTGGTGTTAAGAGGTTTTATTCCCGATTTCGGTGACAATGTTATTGCAGCTTCTGTTTCCCGCTGCAAAATTTCTGTAGGACTCCTTCACTTACCAACTCTTCCAAAAGTTTTTTTCCAGAGGGAAGTGGAGCAAGTCAAATGACAGAAAAGAACAGTCTTAGCTTTCGCACACCAGAAGTATCCATTTTTGTACTGAGCGTAGGTGTCCAGGTGCTGGCAGTGGGGAGCTGCACGGGCCTCTGTGAGGAGCGGCCGGGGCTGCCCCGTGCCAGACACAGCCGCTTCCAGCCGGCTCCAACCGACCCACCGCAGGGCACGGCTGGGGGGAGAGTCTGTGTGAGAAAGGGCAAAACACTGCCGGCGGTGAGGGGTGAGGGGAAAAGTGTGAGAAACAGCCCTGTGGGCACTTAAGTAGGAGGAGAAGGAGGAGCTCCAAGCACTGGAGCAGGGATTCCCCTGCAGCCCCTGGAGAGACCATGGTGGAGCACGTGTATATTCCCTGAAGGAACTGCAGCCTGTGGAGAGCCCACACTGAAGCAGGTTTATCGTGAAGGACTGCAGCCTATGGGAAAGACCCATGCTGGAGCAGGGGAGAAGTATAAGAAGGAAGGAGAGGCAGAGAGGAGCTGTCACGGACTGACTACGTTCCTCATCCCCCTCCGGGGCTCGGAGAGGTGGAGGTAGAAGAGTCGGGAATGAATGAGTGAAGTTGAACCTGGGAAGAGGAAGGGTGTGGGTCTTTGTTTCTCACCATCCAGCTCAATTTTTAACTGGCAATAAATTAAATTTCCCTAGGTCAAGCCTGTTTTGCCTGTAATGCTAATAGTTAAGTGATCTCCCTGTCTTTATCTCAACCCACAAGCTTTTTCATCTTATTTTCTCCCTCTGTGCTGTTTGAGGAGGGGTAGTGAGAGAACAGCTATGTGGGAGCCAGCCAGCCAGCGTCAGCTCACCACAGAGGCTTGTTGTTCTCTCGGTTTGGGTGATGGTTTCTCTGAGGTTTCCTATCCACGAAAAAAACAAGTAAATTTACGAATATATTATGTAACAATATGACATTATGAGTATCACTTTTGGCCTCATAAAATATAGAGGCTTTTGGTCAAGTGGTGTAACCTGTCTTGCCCAATAATCCTTGCAATTAAAGAGTAGACAAATCCTGGGAGTGTAGGACCCTGGTAGGAAGAAATCAACATAAGCAAGGATGTTAGCACTGTAATATTTGAAGTGCCCTCTGTAATCTTTCTGATTAACTAGAAAGACATGCCTTCACTAGAGACATGTCACTGTGTTATTGTCAATAAAAGCCATTTCCAAAAAATCCTCATGTAAAATTTGAAGGTATGTAGTGAAAAATTCTAGAAAAAAACCCTTTACATTTTCAAATGTTAACCTGTTTGTGTTTAAATTCTCACAAAAATATGGCTTTGGAGACAAATATTTTAAAATTAATAGCTTCATTTCTATGTGGAAACGAAATAAGCATTTAGTAGTTTGGACTCAAATGGGACTACAATGAAAATATTTTTGTTTAAACTATTACTTTCACTTCTTCGATACAAGGTGTTCAAGAAGGAATTGAAATAACTCTTTGGAAAACAATTTTATTGCATTTAGTTACCACGAATCTGCTTTTGTTCTGATGAATTCTGCAGGCAAGTTATATTTCAAAACTTATAGGTAAAGGAAATTAATTCCTAGGTTTGACCTGCCTTTATAAGAATGCAACTCTTGTTTCCCCCACCCTCTGCTCCCCTTCTCACTCACAAAGTCTGGACCCAAGTCTCTTTTTTGTTTTTTGTTAGATATTTAATTAAAGACATGCTGCCTCTGTCCTGCTGTTCTTTAGAACTATTCTGATAAACCAAAGAGAATACATGGAGTAAGCTGACTGATTAGAAAGTGACTCTTGAAGCTACTGCTTTCATCATGACTGTCACTCTGTAAAATTGCTGCAATCATACAGAACACTCTTGAAAAGCGAATATGAAAAGTTCTTTGTGTTAGCGACTGGAGAGGAAGAAAAATCAAAAACCCCAAGTCATCCAAAAATTGCAAAGTTCAAAAAATGCTACACAAAGAAGTCAAAAGGTTAAGTTCAACAATTTCATATTGACTTCGTATTGCCACTTTGACCTGGAACATGAGTATAGTATCTCTAAGGACTTAGCTATTGCTGCCTCTGTTTACTCTGGATGCTTTGAAAAATCCCGACAAAAGTCCATAAAAGTAGTGGCCTAGAAATAAGTAGCTCTTTGAAAAAAGCATGCTATGTCTTTATTTGTTAAAAAAATCAGTGGGAAAAATCTCACTTTTCTTGTAGGACTCTAAAAGCATTGAAAGAAACCCACTCAAATAAAAACCTTAAATGCCTTTTGCTCCTATCATGTCATGAACAAGGAGATAGGAAAGACTTATCTGTTGCTTTTTGAGACCACAGTTTAATAAATCAAGTTATTTTTACATATCTTGTCTCTTTTCTTACGTTATGCTTTTCTATCTACAAAATCTGAGGGGTGTTTGTGGGAGAAGGTAGTTCTTGCTAGATTCACAAGGATCATCCAATAAGTCTGCTGGCTTTGAAGTTTTTCCTACATGCCAGAGCTTACATCTGATTGCAGATACCTTGGAGCTATGGAACAGTTTTTTGAGGAAAGAACTGACAAGCTGATTACACTCTCTATTTCTACAAGCTTGTGGGCCCTCAGTCTATTTTTTCCTCTCATTTTTTTTCAGAGTAGAAGTGACATATAAAATCATGAAGGATTTTTCTGTATTTTTCTGGCAGGGGAAACATGGAGAGGGAAAGGAGTATTAAAGAACGCCCAAAGACCTGAAAAAAAGAACATAGAAAACTTCAGTTGTCTATACATTACCTCTAAAACCTTGCACTGCACTGCATTTAGCTGTTCCCTTTAACATCTAGATAGACAAATAAACACAGATAGGGAAAAAGAAAAATTAAAGCTAAATCTAGTCAGCAGCTTTTTCACATGTGAATGTATTTCTCACAATTCAAACTTTCCATACTTGGTAGTCAGTTCTGAACTGGTTACTGCTAGTTAGGAAAGTCATCATAGGATTTAACAGTTCAGCGCTGTCACAATAAAAAAGTCACAATTTTTAGACATATGATGTAAAGATAGGAAAAAAACTTACTGTGTGGCTGTATTAATTCTCTGTGGGAAAAATCTAACTAGATTAGGACTTCCTGGGCTGGAAAAGTGATGCCTGAGAGGGTGAAGTCTTAGAAATCATGAAATGATGAATGAGGAACAAACACTCACTGTTTCTTCCCATACAAGAAACAAGAAAAAAGAAACTAGCAACTGACAGACCCAAGCAGACACTGAGTTGCTTTGCTATCTGTGTAGCAAAGATGAGCAACTCGGAGCCAGAGTATAGTGAGCGTGGACTGAAAAGTCTGGTGGTCAAATTTATAGAAGAAAAGTCGAACAGGTCTACTAGAGTCCAGAAACATGTCTGGTGTTTCTCTAAGCTTGCCTAGTTCTTCTTATACGCTTGAGGCACCTCTTGTTGGTCTCTGTCCCTATCCCAAAGAGAAACAGACCTTGCCTGACTCAGTTTGTCAGTTCATGCAAGAAACTGCTCTAAGGTCCTGTAGTTTTGTCATTATTCCTAGGGGAAGGTTATGCCTGCTTTTCTAGCTGCACAAGAACTTCAGTTTTACCTTTTATTTCTTTAGGCCTATTTTACATACGTACTTAGGCCTTTTGTACAGCAGGCAAAGGCTTTGAAATGTGACACTAAAGCATCAGGAAAGTTAAAAATATGTAGAACATTTGAATATTTGGAGGTTTTTGTTTGCTTAAAGATCTCATGATTTTTTACTGCTTATTGGAAATATTAAGAAAGGCTAATGTAGTCCTCCAGAGCAGCTGACTGCTGCTCAGGTTTGGAATTTGATTCTTATATCTTCACTCTCATGAAAACTAATGTTATAAATATCTGATGAAAGATGTCTCCCTATAGTAGGTGATGTGAATTGCCCTGGAGAGAGCTCTGAACAGAGCCCCTATTGGGCTCTCATCAGAATTACTATTCTTCTTTTTCTAAATGGGAGCTCAGGGTTGGGGCTTGCTTTCCCCATGTTTGTGAAGGATCTTACCGCTACCTGTAAGACCATTGCAGGGTGTAGGCTGGTGTTATATATGTTTCCTTGTCATTAGTTCGATGCTGAAAATAAGATGCAGAGCATGCGATCAAGACCATCCTGTTTGTTAGACTGTCCTGTTTACTACAAAAAAAAAAAAAGCCAAGCTTTGCAGCACAGACTGCACGATCCCCAGGCTCTTAGAGATCACAGCTACTGCCGAAAGAGCAAGAACATCAGTAAGAGCAATGGGATATTTCAGGGCTGAAAGACCATGATTATTATCTGGTGCAGAGGAGTAGTCAGCAGGATGCCAGTGATAAAAGGGCTGGTGGTAGGGTTATGACAAAGACTTATTGGTGTCGGGAGGTGGTCATACAAGTGCTAGCTGTGCTGATAAGACTGTGGCTATTGTTCACAGGAAATGAAGAAAAACACACACTTACAAACAAGGTCACTAATTAGTACAGCTAAATAAGTTTTTCGTGGGGTGCAATAGTAAGCAAGTGGTTTTAGTTTCAAAGACTTATGACTGTTTTAGAGGTATAGCAGACAGGATTGTGGTGATGAAAGGGCTTATATATTATGTAAATTATATACATTATGTATCATATAAACTATATATTATATAAAATATATAATAATATATATAATGATGTATCTATGTAGGAATTAATAAAATATGTATTTAAACATATTTGTAGAGAGTTTTATACATTTTTTTGTGTGTGTGTGTGTGTGTGTAGTATATAAATGTATATATTTTTGTATCTGAGCACTTCCTGGTCTAAGGGAAAGGGCAGCCTATCACACAGCTGCCTGCGCACATGTGCGTATGACAATGTCAAGAAATAGCTGTCAGCCAGTCACAACACGTTATGAAAACATGGGAATGACGCTTTCAAAAGTGGCATCCTCCATGTATGTAATGACAGGGGGCTTCCTTTTCTGACGTGCTTTTGGGTACGCTGGGAGGGGCAGCTTGTCCTGCCAGACATCACAGGGCTGCCTGAGAGCACATGGGTATGACTGTGTCAAGAAAAGGCTGTCAGCCAAAGGAGCACAGAGCAGTATGATGTTTAACAAAATGGGAGCTCCCTGCCATAAAATGGTGGAGCCATTTCAAAAAATGACAGCCAAACCAAAATGGTGGCCCCTGTGTATGTAGGGAAAGGGTCATCTTGGTTTGATGTAATTCTGGGTAAACTAGAGGCGGGGGGTGGTATTGTCAGCCAGTTACATCAGACTATGTGACTGGAAGAGGGGGAGTGACTTCTGGGCAAATCGCCCTTGAGGGTACTAGGCGGGGGTAAGATTTTTGCCAGAAGCTGAGGAGTGGGACACCTGTCACTTTTTATCTGGTAGGCATGATACCTATACAACTAGCACTTCCTGGGTAAGGGTGTGAAAGAAATGACAGTCTAACTGGAAGAGCTGCTACAGCTAAATCTTACTGAGGGATGGAACTGAGATGGATGAAGTTTTTACAAATCACATCAAAAGCTGTCATCTGAATACCCTTGGGTGAACTGGCTTCTGTTTAAACAAAATACTTGTTTTCTATATTAATTGATATATCGCATAGTTTTGTAGCTGCCTGTTTTGCAACTATTGAGGGGTGGGGGGGTAATGTGGTCATGACAGATGTATGCTATTTTTTGTTTGAACTCTAAAGCTAATAGTTCAATAGACTTAATGCATCACCGAGTGAATATCAACAAAGATATTTGCTGATTAAGGCATGTTTTATGAATACATATGTCATTATGGAGATGAGGAAAATTCACTTCTAGTGATCAGTACAAGGACCTTTGCCATCTTGAACTTTGATTTTAACCACGCAGGCCAGTGTCACTTAGGGATTTCAGTAATTGCTGCTCTAGAGCCGGAATAATGTGAGAAAGAGAAAATGAACAGGATCAACTTAATGTATTTCCTTCAGTAAGAATGCCTTGGCTCTTACCTTGTTTAACATAAAGAGAACCAAAGAGGAATACTTCCGTGTTTGGAAATAAGAAGTAGGTGGGAGTGTGAGCAGAGATAAAGAAGATGCAACAAGATCACAATTATGAAGACTGCGGAACAGCAAAGGAATAAGTAGGAAATGCCTTCCTATTGATGAGGAGAAACTAACACTTAAGGGTTAATAACAGAACCATCAGGCGTCTGCATTTACACTAACCACAGGAAAAACATAAGCGAAGTTTTATATATATAATTCTTTTTACTTGCTATTTGATCTGGGTATTAACTGTTCTGGGGATTGAGTAATTCTTTATCATACTAGCCTGTTAACTGTCCTAAGGGTTGAGAAACTCTTTGCCTGATAGCTGTTCTAGGCGTTAAGAAATTCTCTGCCTGATAGCTGTCCTAGGGGTGAGAAATTCTTTAAATTCTTTATCTTATCAGCCTGCTGTGTAAATTAACTGCCTAAGCATATCTCAATAGAAGAAGTTGCAGAACATTAAGGTTGTGCAAAACCCAGCTAGAACTGGTCTTGCGGTTTGACTTAGAGCCAAGATGTTACCAAGCCTGCACAAGAAGAAAAGCGCACAGCAAGGGAGATATATGGCCTTCATCCCTGAGACCCTGGCCCACGACCACCAGGAGAAACTGCGCGTGCGCAACCAGGAGGAGTTAAAGGCGGAGACTATGGAAATGATCTCCTGGAACTCATTATAATAAAGACCACCTTCTCGGGGAAAGTAATGCATATGTATAGGTGTCCTTGAAATTATGTTGAATATGTAACACTTTGCTACATAAATACAAGATGAATTACCGCGAACGGGGCGCACGACTTTGGTGGGACTACCCCCCATGCTGCCCAGCGCTGAGTAAAACATACCTACTTTCCAACCTTGTCTGTTGTGGAGTCTGTTTTCTGCACGTCACTCTAAGCGGTATTTTGATATGTCCAGCCACTGATATGTAACAGTTATTTTTTTCTTTTGTATGATTAAAAGCATATTTTCTTCCTTTGTAAAAAAGCAATGTATATTTGGTGCCCCAAGAAGTAACATACAGAATAGTATAACTAATAATTCATCCATGGTTAAATGGCTGTCCGCCTGATACAGTAAGTTACATGCATTCACCACCTGTTTGTCTGCTGCAGACACTTAGTGGGTTTGCCTGCTGCAATAGGTTTAGAGTCTTGAGGATTAGGACCAAGATTTTGCCAAGACAAGATTTACTTCTGAATTTGGTTGTACCACAGAAACTTATAGCTTTGTAATAGATTTTGCATAGGAAAAAAGGGACCAAGGTATTATTTCAGTTTAACTCTGCCAGTTTTTGCTTCTCAAATGTAGAAAATAACCTCTGTTGTAGGTTGGATCTACTGTAACACTGGGAGAAAGACTGGAGGGGGGAGTGTGTTTTAATAAGGATGACAAGTTTAAGTACTTGAAATAAAAAGATTGTTATCTGAAGTGCAGTAAGGTAGCCTTTGCCTCCATTTCTTCTAACATTAAAGCCATTGAGTATGGTATTGAATCTCTAAAGTGCATAACAACAGTATTCTACAACCATCATTTTGTCATGCAAAATACAGATGATAGGATATTATGAGCACTTTAAAGCTCATTATGCATACTGTGCAAAACATCTTGGCAGACTTCGGAAAGCCAAGTGGTGAACAAGTGCTCTAAGGAGAAATCTATTGTCGTGTCACAATACCAGTCTTGCAAATCTGTTTGCATGTCAAGACCTTTATGGAAATGAAAGAAGAGAGCTCAGGACAGTGCATCTTGCCTTCTACTAGATCATTTGCACAGCAAAGATACTTCTCTATAACATGAAAATTTTCTGTCAGCATGTTACTTCTGAACGTGTTAAGTATTCTCTCTTACTGCTAGGTGTTCTTAAAAAAGTTCACATTTTTTGGAATAAGTTGTCATTACCAGTTTGACAGCTGGTTTCTTAGGATCACCTGTTTTTATAAGCAACTTTTACACTAAGGTTGTTACACAGCTTGTGGGGTTTGTTGGTTGGTTGGGTTTTTTTTGCAGTGATGTTAATGCTTAGCTCTGCATTTTGTCTTCTGAAGACTTGTCAGTATCTCAGAAGGTGCTCTTAACAGCCAGCCAGCCCTGAGCTTTTTTCTTCTGTTTAAAAAAGTTTTTGTAATCTATTATCAGAAAAATTTTGATGGTTTAATAACCAAAAAAACTCTGGCAATGTACTGACCATCAGATAACATCAAATAGATACTAAGGGGAAACTTTAATGTTACGTTTTAACTTACTTTTGTCAGAACACATCCTTACTGACAGAATAGAATGCAGGAAAGATAAAGAGAGGTGAAGCTAGTCTATGAGAAATGCAATCTTAGAAAAAACTCATAGTACCCTGTGGAAGAACATGTATTCTTAACATGTATTCACATCAAAACTCAACTTATTTTCAAGATCTTGTTATTGATGAGACTCTATCTTTCCGCTGTGCAGCTATTCCTTCTGTTAATACACGTAATTATGCTCCTACAGTCCTTCATAAACTCAGCAGGTGAATACGAGTTTTCAGATGTAGACTTGTGATCAGCATTTCCCATTACTAGCCTAAACACCTTCATGCAGCTTGTGAGGGTTTTTTGAATTACATTCTGAGGCAACTAACTCTCTGTACCTGTGCTATTAGGAGGAATCTGCATGCTTAGAATGAGGTTTTGGGGATTGTCTGCACAGGCTGAAACCAAAATGTTACTAATAATTGGAATATTACTAATGTGATTGATATTATGAGGCTGCCAATGTCCTTTATGGAATTTTGCCAATAATCATGACTTGAAATGCAGCAAGAAGAGGCAAAGAGAGAAAGATATGTAATTTTTAAAAGCATAGTTGAAACTCCCATTATATTATGATAATTATTTTTTTTATTTTAAGTCAATCTCCTGACCACTATCAGGATGTTTTTCATTGTTAAGGAAAAATAGGATTAGAATAAAATATCTTCTTCCACAGATAAGGAAAAATGTGTGCAATATAGAAGAATACATTCAGTTTCTAATGGCATGGGTGGAAACAATGCTAAAATTAGATAGCAGTGCTCTTTTGCTCCAGAACAGCTTAAGCACATTTTCACTGTGAAGGTTGTGAAACTATATTGACGTGTTGTGAAAGCCTACTAATATAAAACAAGACAAACAGCAGTAACTGTAGCTGATGATAAAACAAAATATATAGGAAAATCCTACAGTATATCCTAATAAACAGTATTTCTTTGTAAAGCAGGTACATTCTGAGCTCCTGCAATCAGCGATGTGTGACTGACTAAACCCTTAGGGGTGGAACATGACTTGCTGAATAAACCTCTACAAGGGAAGAAGGCTCAGAGGAGATGGGGAAGGGCATTGTGCCCATGAAACTCAGAGAATAATGCAGGGTGTGACTGACCACAGCTGTTGCAAAGCTTTTATCTTACCACAAAGGAGGTTAGAGGGTGGCCTTTGTTTAAGATAAATGGTTATCAAAAGTTGAGTTGGTCAGCTGATGGTGTATATGTTTCTCCCTGAGTTCATTGAAAGAGTGTGAATGTCTCCCTGAGTTAGCCAGACCAGCATGGGATGGGAGCAAATGCATGGCTCAGCCCAACATAAGAGTATAAAAACTAGATAACTAGCAAAATAATTTTGAAGAGTGCAACAGGCTTGAGCTGGCTTCAACCCTTGTATTCCTTCCTGGAGACTGGAGACACCCAGCGTCGTGACAGTGAGCATATTATTGGGAATCACATTGGTATTGTGATTGAATTGTGTACTGAAATTGCTATATTTTGCTACATGTAACTTAGATTTGTATTGTGTTTTCAGTATATTTTTTATCTCTCTCCTATATCAGAAATCCCATATAGCATCTGATACAAAAATTGGAGATCTCCAAACCCCCTTGCTTTCTAACTTTCCTCACCAAAGTGGGAAGCTAGATGCGGCTGGGTAAGGAGTCCGAAAGAAAACTCAATAACATCAGAGTGTTATCAAGCAGGCATTCTTTATTGCAGCTCTGGACAGCACTGGGCAGCACTAGGGATTATCCACCATGCGTGCTCCACCGATTTGGCAGATTTTCAGAGACTATATACCATAAAGTCATACATAGTCACAGGATTTCGAGAACTCATTTACATAACCGTGAGATATGCAAATGTCCGCATGCACAGTCATCTTCCCTGGTGGGCGTTGGGGGGGGGGTGTCTTCAGATGATGGTTTGTAGTCTTCCTCACTGTGTTTTACGTAAACTCAGTCCTGGAATCACATTAGGCCATGTCCTTCGAGGCAGCTGTTGCAACTCCCTTATCTCTATGTTCCTGTGCATCTGCCCACCTCAAGGCTCAGTCATCTGAAGTGAGAACATCCCGGAGCCTCCTTATTTTACAGCCATTACCGCTCTCCAAATTGCAAAGGCTTTCCTTTGTTTAGTTGAGCACCCAGGATAGTTGAGTAATTAAGGTATTTACAACATCCCCCTTGCTCTTGGTGCCCCAAACGTTTCACATCAAATATCTTCATATAAGTAAATTCGATATTAAATATTACATCTTTCAGGCATGGAGTATATCAAAGAACCTGGTCAGAGAGAATTGGACTCTGCCATGGTGTAATGAAAGTATGAAAAGACAATGTTTTCTCTCACTTTTTGTACCATGGTAAAGACACTTGCATTAAGTGCAGTCAAATATTTGAATACATGTTGGGGACTATTAAAAACAAACCTGCAAAACATACAGATTTCTTCTTCCCATTTTGGCATGGAAATACCAAATTATTGGTTTGTTAGAATATTTGTAGAGCGTATAGACCTGTGTTCAGTTTCATTTGTCTTTCTTCAATAATTATTCTAGGGTTTTTCTTCTTAGGTAGAGGAACTTTTGCTATAAACACAAATTTTCAAATCTGTGGTATAGTAGAGATTTTCAAATAATGACTTTAGTCTTCACTTGCATTTGCTTGAGTCAGTGGAGGAGGCTGTGGGGAGATGGAAGAAGCATCAGAAGTGCTGCTTTGCCTCCAACCCCCCTTTTGACTGCACACGCTAGAGGGGCTACGCAAGGAGACTTTTGTCCAAGCATACAATATGACAGTGTAGTGCTGCTCAGCCTTAGCCCCCTTTCTTGACGGAAATACCTCCGAAATACCACATTGCCAAGAAGTTGGTTTATCTAGTCTGTATAACCTTTCTCATACGTGTGCATGCATGTTGCCCCTTCGATTTTTCTGAAAGATGAGGCAAGGGCGAGGGTCCTGTGACAGAGAGGAAAAAGGTGTCCAGTACAAGGTAGCAATGGTAATTAATTTTTTTTTTTACTCATTTTTAAAGACTGTCTTTTACAATATCTTTGACTCATCTTATATTTTTGTTCTTTCTTGAAGTAAGACAATTCTTTGAACTTTTAGTAGTAAAAGAATGATAATCTATGGCTTTAAAAAAAAGGTTTTTATTAAAGCAAACCCACATGCTTCCTATAGTAACGTTATCAGAGGGATAACTGACAAAGTACTATTTTACGAGACCTGTCTCATCTTCCCACCTGCAATATTGTTTATATGAATTCAGTTACATCTTTGCCTTTTCAGTTATTAGTACGCCTATCATTTTGAAATTTATTAGATGATTTGCATTCAAGTTTTGCAGCTCAAGATCACTTTAAAAAGGAAGGATTATAGTCTATATTTGAAAGTTGTGGTGTTTCTGCTGCATTTATTCTTGTAAATAATGTTCAGCACTACAATGCTGAGCAAAATGCTTTTGGAGCTTCCTGTTGCTGCATGGTCCCCTATAAGAATATGCCTGCCAGCAGATACTGAATTTGTCCGGTACTCTTATGTCAACTTTACAAGCAACTGCACACAACACATAAGCATTTTCAATGCCTATGAAAAGGAAAATTTGTGTGTCTGCATATATATATATATGTATCTCATTTACCTATTTTTCATCTATGTGAATATATATTCCTGAAGGTTCATATAGAGCTCCATCTTATGATTTCTAGATTACTGCAGTCACACCTAAAAGAAAATAAATATGATGTATCTAAGGGAAATTATTCTATTAGTACTAGAGAATTTCCAGTTATAAATGCCTTGTAAAATATTTCATGTTAGCTGCACAAGATTCTCCTCATGGAAGGAGTGATGGGAGGCAATAGTACAGGGAAGAAGTTGTACAGTTTTACCTGTTAAATGTTCACAGAATCAACCAGGTTGGAAGAGACCTCATGGATCATCGAGTCCAACCGTTGCCCTGACACCACCATGTCAACTAGACCATGGCACTAAATGTCATGTCCAGTCTTTTCTTAAACACATCCAGAGATGGTGACTCCACCGCCTCCCTGGGCAGCCCGTTCCAATGTCTAATAACCCTTTCTGTAAAGAAATTCTTCCTGATGTCCAACCTGAACCTCCCCTGGCGAAGCTTGAGGCTGTGTCCTCTTGTCCTATCGCTAGTTGCCCTGGAGAAGAGGCCAACTCCCACTTCACTACAACCTCCCTTCAGGTAGTTGTAGACTGAAATAAGGTCACCTCTGAGCCTCCTCTTCTCCAGGCTAAACAACCCCAGCTCCCTCAGCCGTTCCTCGTAGGTCAGACCCTCCAGACCCTTCACCAGCTTGGTCACCCTCCTCTGGACTCTCTCCAACACCTCAACATCTTTCTTGAAGTGCAGGGCCCAGAACTGAACAGAGTACTCAAGAAGCGGCCTCACCAGTGCCGAGTACAGAGGGACGATCACTTCCCTAGACCGGCTGGCTACACTATTCCTAATAGAGGCCAGGATGCCATTGGCCTTCTTGGCCACCTGGGCACACTGCTGGCTCATGTTTAGCCGGCTGTCGATCAGCACCCCCAGGTCTCTTTCCACCGGGCCGCTTTCTAACCACTCCTCCCCCAGCCTGTAGAGCTGCATGGGGTTGTTGTGGCCGAAGTGTAAGACCCAGCACTTGTTCTTGTTGAACCTCATGCTGTTGGCCTCGGCCCATCTATCTAACCTGTCCAGATCCCTCTCTAGGGCCTTCCTACCCTCCAGCAGATCGACACTGCCACCCAGCTTGGTGTCATCTGCAAATTTACTGAGGGTGCACTCAATCCCTACGTCTAGATCATCTATAAAGATATTGAACAGCACCGGCCCCAGAACTGAGCTCTGGGGAACACCGCTAGTGACCGGCCGCCAGTTGGACTTTGCCCCATTCACCACCACTCTCTGGGCTCGGCCATCCAGCCAGTTTTTAACCCATTTAAGAGTCCACCCATCCAAGCCCCGGGCAGCCAGTTTGTCCAGGAGGATGCTGTGGGAGACAGTGTCGAATGCCTTACTGAAGTCTAGATAGACTACATCCACAGCCCTGCCCTCATCTACTAAGCGGGTCACTTTGTCATAGAAGGAGACCAGGTTGGTCGAGCAGGACCTGCCTTTCATGAATCCATGTTGGCTGGCCCCGATGCCCCGATTGTCCTGCATGTGCCGTGTTTTTCCTATATAACAAGTGAAATTATGTTCCATCTAAAAAAGTGTTTTTAGCCTGAACAATGTTCTTCTATATAGGTCTTCTTATAAAAAGAACTGGACTTGCTATTTTATTGCATAGTTGTTCATTTTGAAGTTTATATAGTCTCCACAGAATAGGCAATAGTAGTAAAAACAACCAAACAACACTCCCTGCCATTTCTTGTTAGAAAATTAAGCAGCTGTAATTCTGAACATGAAGTGGGAATCATGTGACTGTTTGGCAGATGTTTCATGACCCTAATCACATTAACTGAGTCAGTTCTTCTTCCTTAGTATGAGCTGTTGGTAATGGATGGCTTCATAAAACTTTCAGGGACAGGTACAAAAAGGTGATTTTTGGTCAGGAAAAATATTTTCTGTCATCCTAGCAATGTCAAAAGCAAGACATGAGTAGCAGAGAAGTTGAGGATAATGGGTAACTATTTTACTGGTCCATAGAATCTTGGTTTCTGTGGCATTTGAAGGATGCTAGAAACTACAGGGGTTTAATGACCTTATGGAACTTTCCATGGCCATTAAATCAGAGAAATCACATGGGGAGAGAATGACTTCAGTGCTGCTGATGGAAATTTTTACAGACACCTTGCTGTTTCCCATGGTGGGGGAAGATGATACAAACTAATGACAGGCAAAAGGTCAAATGCTTCAGAGTGCGTAGGCACCCAACCGATCAGATGTTGGTCTGAAGTTTACTCAAGCTTTTTTTGAATCTTTTTGCTTTGCAAAATTGTTTTACTATCATAAATAGTAGCTGGCTTTGTTTTTTGTTTTTTTTTTTGAGGGAGGTTTTTATTTGAAGATATGCCCATTACTTACCTATCGAAAGTATAGTATTAGTGCTATTGTAATATTTTCAATTCAAATCCCAGCCTGAGTTCAGAAATATAAAATTTAGTACTAATAATAAATTCTTATTTTGCTATGAATATGTTTTTGTTGGATTTTTCTTAGGATTCTGCTCATAGGCTGCAGGATAAAATAGTACTGTGCTCACTGTTCTTAGAACATCTGAAATCACTGAAGTTTAAACAGAGTTTGTTTCCTTTGAATTTCATACTTATCCTGCATGAGTTGAATTACCTGATGTAAAATAGAGACAAGCTGACGGTATTGCACCAGAATCAATTTATAACTTGAATAATTGAATAGGTTATAGTATATCCTTGCTTAATGGCCTGAACTTCAGAACTATTTTGTACATGCATAAATCCACTGTAATAAATAAAGCCTATGCAGTCAAAGTGTGAAATCTGAGCTTCACTGAGGAAAAAATTAGTTTACTTTAATAAGACCAGAATTTCATCCAGAAGGATTATTTGCAAGACCTTAGTGTACTTATACTTAATGAAGTTACGGTACAGAAATATAGGATTTGCTGTAGTGCTTCTATGTAGAGATGATGCTGTTTCATTGCTGAAAAATGTATTCTAAAACTCTTCCTATAAGGTGGTGTTTTTTTGCAAATATACATTATTTATACTTACAGAAGTATAAACTTAACGAAAGTTGAGTATTTGGGGCCAAAATTATTATAAATAATATTTGTACAAAATACCCTTATTTTATCTTGAGATATACCTACAGTGAGAAAGTAGGATTACTTGAGAACAGCTTAGCTGTCTAGCATTAGTACCTTGGCACAGTTACAGTTCAAGAGTGAATAAAATCACAAAAGTAGTCATGTAAGCAAGCAGTAACTGTGCTTGTTTTTTGTCCCTTTGGGTAACAGCCCCCACCAGTAACAAATACTTCGTTTGGCTAAAAAACAAATCTTGCTTTCATTAAGCAACTGCATATGTTCCAGAAGGTCATGGTGATGGGGAAGCTGAAAGAAGCTGAAAGCAGATAAATGTGAAAATTCAGAGGAAAGAAAGAAGGAAACTTACGGTTTCAAACAATTAAAGGTATGTAAAAACAACACCTAGAATCTGTTGTCTGGTGGCAATAGTGGAATAGTAGGTATTTCTTTCAGAAACTCTAAAAGGATTTTAAAACTCTAATGAATGTCAACCCCCAAAATTTCCAACACATTGAAACTAGTAGGGTTTCTTTCCCAGAAAAAGTTCCACTTTGGATCTCATAGAGGCGTGATTTTTACGAGGTTTTCTACTTCTGGCTGCCAAAGCTTGCTCGTCTTTGTCATCAGGTGGATACCAGAAATGTCTTTAATACTATTAGGAAAATTCTGTTACATTTAGAAGAGAGAACTTGCCTGGTTTAATATCAAGTTGTGGCAGGGGACAGTACAAGACAGACATGGACGTACTGGAAAGAGTCCAGTGACGGGCCACTGGGGTGACAAGGGACTGGAGCATCTCGCCTGTGAGGAAAGGCTGAGAGCGCTGGAATTGTTTAACCTAGAGAAGGGAATGTATTGGGGGGATATCGTATCAAGGTATATAAATACCTGAAGGGAGGATGCAAAGAGGACAGAGCTAGGCTCTTTTCATCGGTGCCCAGTGACAGGACAAGAGGCACTGGGCACAAACAGAAACACAGAAGGTTCCCTCTGAACATCAGGAAACACTTTTTTACTGTGAGGGTGACTGATCACTGGGACAGGTTGCCCAGTGACTGTGGAGTCCCCATCCTTGGAGATATTCAAAAGCCATCTGGACTGTGTCTTGGGCAACTCTAGGCACTAGGTGGTCCTACTTGAGCAGGGTGCTTGGATCAGAGGACCTTCAGAGGTCCCTTTCAACCTTGAGCATTCTATGTCTATTCTATGTCTAACTAGAAAGAAAACATGGCATAGCTGTAGTTTTTATGCTGAACTGCCTAACAACATTTAAAAGGTGGGTAATAGAGCTGTGTGTAATAATGGACATGGAGATTTATTAAAGTTAATTTATTTCTGCTATGCCTTTGGGGTTAGTAACATGGTAGCATTTGGAAAAAAATAGTAAAAGCAGAGAAATTTAGCAAAAAAATTGCATGTAAATACTCAAATATGGACAAAGAATTTTTTGGTGACATTGTTACCGGAAAATAGTAACCAAGAAAACTCTCTAAACCAAATGATAGTTTAGAAAACCAACATTGGTTTATTGCAGTGCTGGGTGCATGAGGGATTTCTCCTCCTAACATGCACACCAAGGGACAAAAGCACACTCATTATATACGTTATAGAAAAATGAATATTCATACCATTCCGAGTAAAGCCCACCTATTCCAGGAAACCTTATGCATATGCTAATATATTATGTAATCATCTTTGCACATGCTTACTAAATTGGGGAAGGGGTCTTGGGTGGGCTCTGGTGGTCTCTAGTGGTCATAATCCCCCCATAGCTGTGCTGTCTGCTGTATAACCCCTCTTCTGTGCAAGCGTGGTTGAGGCCTTTTTGTTGAAACATGCAGGTGGCTCCGAGGAGAAGATACTGTTCTGATTCTTACAGGATTTATCTCTACCCTTGGCGCCAGAGCTATGAATCAAGTCATTTAAGACAATACAAAGATGTTGTTCACAGTCTTGCTTGTCTCTGATCTTTTGTAATTAGTGAGGAATTTAACGGAGACCTTGGATTCTCTAAGACTAAGCACAAGCAAGAATCAGTGATGACTATAACTCTAAGTGTTATCAGTCCCAGAAGCAGACCCTGTCTTCAAAACATGCCGTTAGCTTCAGAATATACTGTTATTTTAGCTGAAAGGAAAATTGCTGAAAGAAAAGTTGATTCTGTCTAAAGGTTACACAGAACAGGCCTTTTAGGGCCTACTTTGAGGCTTTTACTAAACCATTTGGTATCAACATCATTTGAGACAAGGCAGCTGTCTATTGAGTTTCACTCATCCTTCATGGAAATCAAAGTGACCCTTGAAGATAAAATGAAATATTTAAACCTTAGGAAAACTATATTCAAACTCCAAGTGTGAAGCAAGGGACAAATTGTGACAGAGGGATCGAGGACAATAGGATCATCCTACAGATTCTCAGAGGAATAGCAGCTTGCTTCCATACTCAGTGTTTGTATACTGGTGTTCCTTTACGTTATTTTATTGGTCACTTAATTCCCTGCCTCTCTCCTCTTCACAGAACTTGATTCACCCAAGTAAGGAGTCAGGACATCAGACTAGCAGAGAGGAAAACTGAGCTGGCAGATGTTGCCATAGTATCTAGAAACTGCCTGTTTGAGTGGCATTTTCATATGACCCTCCCTAGAAAGTTTAAAAAACTTGATGCCTAAGAAGAGATTCAGAAGAGTAGGAGAAAGATATTCTTTAGTGTTTAAAAAGGCAGTCATTTAAATAGGCTTCCAACTTACTCTGCATTTAAAAAAAGTATTATATATTTAATAAACAGCGTAAGGGACCAACTTGTTTGACTTGCAGTTAATGATTTATGGCCTCACTTCAGAAAGAATATATATGTAAAATTTGTTTTGCTAGCAATTTACAACTGAGACTGCCAAAAATGGATTGTACATCCATTCCTGGAATTCCTGGAATTAACACATTCCAGGAAATTAACACATTCCTGTAATGTGTTAATTTTTATCCTTTCTGTGCTTTCTTTTGAGTAAGTGCTTTTTCATTTAGCACTGCCATTTAATTTATTTAGATAAGCTCATCTTTGGTGTTGTTTCAAATTGAGAGGAAATACCCATTGTCTTTGGTAAGAACAGATATTCTAGATAGACTGCAGCATTGAATGAATCGGCAACATTTCATTACGCTGATGAAATAGTATCAACATAGAAAATCTTTTGTTAATAACTGCATTTATAGCTTCACAGGATCTCTTGGCTCTCTATTTCATAGTGCAGTTTCATACTTGCTATTAGGCAGTTAGACTCAAAAGTATGTTGAGAACGATTTGCATGCTTTCTACTTAAAGCAAGCCTAACCTGAGGGATTTTTTTTCAATCATTTACATTCAACCGATGTTATATGGTATTGTGCATGCTAATTTTAACTGTGGATATGTGAGAAAAGTGACTTGCCTATATATAAAAATTGGCAGCCTCTCACTGTCTATATATTTCCATCATATGTGCCAACATCTCTCCTTGGATGCCCTTACTGAGATAGCAGTGTGTGCATGCAAAGGAATAATTGGGTCATCTCCATCAGTTCTGGTATCAGTTTTTGTTATGAGCAGTACAGGGTTGTTATGGTAGGATCCCAAATTTATTTTCTAGCTCATGGATGATTAGCAGTGGTAGACTGCATGTCAAGGGTGCTGAAAGTGCAGTCATTACTTGTATTGATTGTGTTTTAGACAGAAAGAATCCGATTTTCAGGTCCCAGTTTGACTTTTCAAGGCTGGTGCCTGAGCCAGGAGGAAGAGAGAATCTTTTGGTTTGTTAACTTAGAAAAGAAACTTAAAAGGGGAGGGGACAGACATCACACTGCTTTCTAGGAATTTTTTTTTTAATAGGGTAATAAGAAGACCACATGTTTGTAACTTAATTTGTAGATGGGTTTAACTTTGGTTATGTAATGTCTAGTCTGAATCTCATTGCATAATAAAACTTAATAATCCTTTGGGTCCACTTCTGTCGTTAGTAATTGTGAAACTCTGTATGGTCTCTTAGACCTATATGCTTTTTTGTATTAGCTGTTTAGTTTTATGAATTGCAGCAGCAGCATATTACAGCAGGTCCTACTGTGCAAGTACCATACAAACACAAAGCAAGGGACAATGCCCTCCCCAAGACCTTACAATTTAAATAGATTAAAAGATTAATAGGAACACACAGATGTGAAGTGTCTTGCTGAAGGTCACCCATCAGGCCAATAGCAAAACCAGAATTAAATTGATTCCTGTGTCCCAATCTAGCACCCCGCTGATTTCATCACAGCGCCTCTGGAAGTTAATTTGAAGTAATATTTTCAACTTACAGATACAAATTGCTTTAAAATGTAATTGTGACAGTCTAAAAGGCAGCTCGGTGAGAATAAAACCCCCTTGGCAAGGGAAATGGAGGGCACATAGTCATACATAAGGCATGGTTTACTTTTTTCTTTTTATCATCATTCAACATCCTTTGAAAAGAGGATATTTTGAATACAGTAGACAGCCTTACAGCCAACCCTTCATGGCACAAGAGGAGGAAAGAGGCTCTTCCTGTTCCCTAGCTGCCTGTTTAGTTATGATATTATAATCCAGAAAGTTTTCTTGCTGCTTGGGTAACACAGTTTCACTGGGTCACCAAGAAAAGCCCACTTCCGGATGGGAGCATCAAGGACTTTGTGCCCTGCTGCTGTGGTCCTACACCCTGTGGGGAGCTGTGCAAGTTTTCTGAGGAGGTAAGACTCAATCACCAAAGACAGGGGCAGTCTTATGAAGTTATCCAATAGAAAGTATTTCATAAATGTTGAGTATGATTGGCCATGATTGTTCAGCTAAACTCTTGGTCAAGAATATTTCAAATTAAAATTTAGGCATAACTCAAGTAAGTCTGAGCACAGGCAATATGCTAATCTCATACAGCACTGGACATATGTTTTTCTAAGATACTCGAGTAATAAACAAAGCAGGTCCCAAAACCTACATTTTGTCTCTGTGAAACCTGTTTTTTTCTCTCTGTGGAACAAGTTCTTTAAAAAGATTCAGTATTATATGTCCAATACTGTATAACTACAGTTTGAAATGGATATGCAAGCTATTTGATGATTAATATTTTGATGATCATATTTGAGGTATTCTATAGAGAGGCTTTCCATTACCTGATTTTTTTTTTCTGAGAAAATATTGATAATTTACACTTTGAAGAGCTATAACTGGAAAATTAAATAGAAGTAATATCTTTAACCATTTGAGCAACAGAAAGAGACATTGATCAAATCAAGACAAACTATTTAAAACTATTAAATACTTTGTACAACCTTCAGACCAAGGACTATTTTCATAAATTATTCAACACATTTTTGACTAAGAAATGCCTCACTGTTTGTATTGTAGTTACTGTCAATGGTTAGGAGCCTTCAAGATTAAAATGCTGTACACATTTGCCGAAACATAGTTCTGGATTAGAAACTCTTGCGAAGGAAAACAATATGCAGTCCTGTGGCAATCTAGAAAAAGTGGTGTAATTGAATAGCATCCATAATTATAAAAGATGATCAATATCTTCAATCAAGTTGGTAAGAAAACTTACATGAATAATTCAGTTAACTTTGAAGTTAATGTTTAATAGGCACCAAAAGGCTGACCTTTGTGATACAGTAATTTTATGAGACCTATTAAAAATAGTGATTTTACACTTGCGTGCTGCCATTGTGCTGTATGGCATGTTATGTAAAAGCATGCAATTTATGTGAAAGGGCTGCAATTGCAAATTCTTCCTTGTTACATTGGCTGGTTAATTGTCTACCTTACAGTCTCCCTGTTTGTTAGAAATGGATCTCTCTGATGCCTTAGTCTGACATTTAAGAGTAAGTAAACAACAAAAACTTCAGTCATGTCTTAAACCTTACCACACTGGAGAGCAACTTTAATGAAAGTTGTAGCAGGCTTTATATTAAAACTGACAAGGGCATGGTTTCTTGTACTGTTGTTTTCATTGTTACTTACCTTTTATGCACTTTTTTTTCCTATTGGCCTTTCCTACAATGGATAGGATTTGGTTAAATGATTGGAGTTGGACACATCCTGGTTTGATTGCTTTCTGAACCTGAAAGCATTACACAGTTTTTCAAAAAACATATCTGTAGACAGTCTTTGTGCTCTCTAGCCCCTCAAATATCTAAATAATTTCTCAGCTTGGAGTCTGAGGATTTTCTGAATTTAAATGCAGCTGTCTCATCTCTCACTATTTCAATGTCAGTTTTCCTTATTTCTCTGACCATACATGTATTTCTTCTGTCTGTCTCAAATCCATTTCTTTTATTACTTATTATTAGCATGTATTACAATTCTATGACTTCTTCATAAAAGTTTGTCAAAAAAAATTTGCATTAACAAATTATGTATATTTTTCCTTTCCCTGATATGTTTTCCCAGTCTTTATTTTTTGTTTTTCTCCTTTGGTTCTGGGTTCAAGTATATTCTTCAAGGAATATGTTGTGAAGTATAACTTTTCATAAAATTAACATTCTAGAATGTTTTACAGCTTATAAATGCTGAAGTGCACTATGTGAAAGATGGCACTTGTTCCTCCGGAATTTTGTTTGGAATACTCATGGTTTTCTACTTCAGAAATCTTTAAATATTATGTGCAATTACTTTTGGCATTAAAATCAGCTTCACACTGGCCTCTTCTCTTTAAAGGCATTAGATTCCTTTGTAGAAGAGTTGAAGGTCTCTTGGTGAGGTTACAGTAGGACCTTGCTGGTTTGCTTTGAACTGTACCTCTGGTGAGGGATAATGGAAGGAGGAGCACTAAGGGTAAAACTGTGAAAGCCAGTGACTTGGAAATGGTAGCCAGTCTCTTACTCTTTGGGTGACTCATCAGTGTCTTTAAGGTGAAACATAAGGCTGTGGTTTTGCTTTTGCTTTACTTGCACCTTTCAGACATAGCTTTCAACAAGCAGCTGTTCTTCTGCCCAGTGTGGAAGGTATAGTTATGGATGATAACTATGTTGCTTTTCCTTATTCAGGTGTCAGTCATAATTTGTTCACTGGCCGCTAACAGGAAATGTCCTGCTAGAGTGTCAGGTTAATGAAGCTTTTATGTTAATGGGCGTGATTAATGGGAGACAAATTTTAGAAGAGCTAATATGATATCCTTCCCAGAATTAGTTTCCATGGCCTCATATAGCCCTGTAACATTATAGTCCTATGATGCAGTGGGAGGGAAGGGGTGTTTAGATACAACAATGAATGCCAGTATGAAACTGTAAGAGGTAAAACACAGTCCCACTACCTGCTGAGAATAGCAAGAGAAAGACCAGAAAATAAGACATCCTTTGTCCTATTCTCTGTAGGGTTTTCTGAAAGTCTGTAATCTGTGATTCACAGGGGGCTTGTAAGCAACCAAAAGATACAGCTTTGTACAATCATATGGACAAAAAAATGTAGGAGGAAAATTCTGTTGCTTTATTCATAAACTTTTGGTAGGTTGAAAACTTCTGGAAATAAACCCCATACTAAAAGCCAAACACATTTGAAATGGCTTTTCCCTAGGTTAATGTTAGACCAGCCTGAAACGACCCACTTAAATGGATACTCAGTTAATCTCATTTGATTACCTTTGTTTGAAAAAGTGTTCAAATTCATGATTGCAGCATATTGACCTTTATCAAGAATTTGACTGAACATGTTTATTTTTATTGTGAAATTTGAATTACCATGTCTTTGTATATTTTTTAAAATGTATTTTAGTACAGAACTTGGTGTTTGTGACAATCTTCTGTTTAAATTTCCAAAATATGATCCTGAGGTTTGCAAGTAATATTTGTGCACAACTGCAGAAAGGTATAGGTTATGAAAAACAACTCCTTTGGAGAAAATGAGGTGCTTTGTTAGACTATCTTGAATCAAAGAGGTATGTCTCAAAGAATTTACTAAGTGAAGTTAAATTCAAAATCTTTGACGGAAAGGGATACAAACTGCATCAAAAGTATCTTAATGCAATAATGTGGGGAAATTGCCTTATGGAAAATTAATAAGTTATATGTCAAAATACTCTGGAATGAATTTAGCTTACAAATTTGGTTTATAAATGCTTGTGAAACCTCATTAGATTTTTCCTTATTGTCTTGGTTTTCTCATAAGTTTTAAGAGGCATCTTAGGTATAGACTTTTTATGTGTAAAGTTAATTTTTGTTATTTTCCTCAGGAAAAGCAGTGAGGATGTTCTTTCTACTTGTGTTACCCACTGTGATGATAATTCTGTTACTGAAATGCACTAATAGGCCCATGGTGTTAGGGGTTTTTTGGGGAGGTATGGCTTTGTCTTTCTAAATAAAGACAAAATTGTGACTGGGTAAGTTTTCCTCACTGGTGTTCTAATAGTGAAGACAGTTCTTACTTTTACAGAGATAATCTTCTTAACAGTTGCAGAAAACAACAGACCAAAAATGCCCTGAATACTCAGAAAGTTTATGGGCGGTATTTTTGGTTTCTTCTTTCAGAGAGCAGAGCAGAGTAGTGAAATGCTGCTGGCTTTTATATGAGCATATGGCGATTCCACCAGCAAGGAAAGACTAGAATGGTAAGTTTTAAAGAGTAGAAGACTGTTGTTATGTTAGCTGTATATGTCTTTCTCATGGCATGTGGCGCTGCATGTGTTTCTATGGAATTAGGTCTCTGTGGTTTTTTTTTTGTTTTTAAAAAAGGATATTATCACTGTCTTAACAAATCAGTCTTAAATATAAGCACTTTATGATATTAGTGTCACAGTTTAGACAGTAGGTATTCAAGGCAGGATGGATGAAAGATAATGATGCAAGTTCTGAAAACGAAATACTGCTTTTTATTAAAAAATTGATGTTACTCCATTTTTGAATGTTAGTGAAGCTGTCAGGTATTCACAAGATTTTAAGTACTTCTCTTCCTCTTCCCTGAGAAAACAAAATATTATAAAATGTAGGGAAATGGATAAGAATGTCCAAAAATATCAGAGATCTCAATACATAAATCTTTAAAGAAGAAGAAATTAGAACTTGGATTTGTGAAATTACTGCCCTATGTAAAGCTACTCACACAAGAAAGTTACGGAAGAATTTGATGTGTTTGTTTACTAAACAAAACTCTTGCAATATGTCTTCATGTTTGTAAGTGCTCTGAAATGTCTCTTTGAACTGGGGAATAGAGAAATTTACTGATTGAGTAGAAAGAACAAAAAAGATGAAAATGAACATTTTCAAATATGCTGCTTGAACATAGTGCGTAGTCTTTTATTTCTATAGAAAATAATATTTTTCCGTCTTCTCTAATTCAGTTTGGTTTTCCAGAATAAAGCCTGCCTCTGTGGAGATTCATCCTTTTTCCACAGAAGAGGGCAGTGTTTCTTTACAATTGTGCATGGAAAACATGCGTATTATTTTAAAGATCAGTCTCTAGAGAGTATTTTGAGCCAATGAAGTTAAATGTAGTAAGTGCCCTCTGAATATACTACTTAGTAAAAATAACAGGCAATGAAAAAGTAGACATTATGGTTACTTAATTGTTGTCAGCACTGAATTGTACTGACCCAAGGAACTACATGTAACCGTTAACATACTACATAGATGACTGATTTTTGTGTGATGTTGAAAGATTAAATCTATGAAACAGCATTTTAGGCTGAAAAATGGTAAAATGGTAAAAATTAAGACTAATACTACTGCTTTATGGAATGTATTGAGCATATTAGTATCAATAAAATAACTTTGCAGGAATTCAATACATGAATCATCACTGATAGTCTCACACTTCAGGAGTTGTCCATGCTGCTGTAGTGTCACCCTTTACAGAGCAGGCAAATTAAAAAAATATGATAACAGTTTACGAAGGGAATAAGGGAATTAAGAACATCTTTTGCTTTAAAGGCTCTAAGTCCCAGCTGACTTCAAGTTAAGTACTTGTTTTATCGGCCTTTTAAGATAGAGATGTTTGCAAAGTCTGGGCCTATGAAACTGACATATTTCTATATCCGTG
This sequence comes from Nyctibius grandis, assembly GCF_013368605.1. Classification (NCBI taxonomy): domain Eukaryota; kingdom Metazoa; phylum Chordata; class Aves; order Nyctibiiformes; family Nyctibiidae; genus Nyctibius; species Nyctibius grandis. The sequence continues at coordinate 16,048,488 of NC_090659.1, read as the reverse complement.
TCTTGGTTTCAACTGGGATAGAGCTAATTTTTTTCTTAGTAGCTAGAATAGTGCTATGTTTTGGATTTAGTATGGGATTTGGTATGAGAAGAATATAGATAATACACTGATGTTTTTAGTTGTTGCTAAAAAATCAAGAACTTTTCAACCTACCATGCTTTGCTAGCGTCCAGGTGCACAAGAAGCTGGGAGGAGGCATAGCCAGAGCAATGGGTCCAAACGGGCCAATGGAATATTCCATATCATGCAATGTCATGCTCAGTTGAGGGTTGGCTGAGAAGCTGGCTCTCACTCTTCCAGGACTGCAGTTTTGGGATTTCTGTCCTCTGCTGTCCCTAGCCAGGGACGGGCTGGACACTGGTCAGCAGGTGGTGAGCAGTTGCACTGTGCATCACTTATTTGTATATTCTATTATTATTATTATTTTATTATTATTGTTTTATTTTATTTCAATTATTAAATTGTTTTTGTCTTAACCCATGAGTCCCTTTACCTTTACCTTTCCCATTCTCTTTCCAATTCCCCGCAGAGGAGGGGGAGAGTGAGCAAGCAGCTGCATGGTATTTATCTGCCTGCTGGGTTAAAACCACAACAATCCCGAGTGGTTTTCTCTATTTCTGCCTGAAATAATATAAGATAGGGACAGATTTCTCCCTTTCCTCCTCCTTCCTACCAAAACCTTGTCCTAAAGTTCTTCCTTCACTATATTAATGCTTTGTCCCTGTTCTCTGAGTGTTTTAATTCAGCAGGGGATGGATGAGCCTAACAGCTCTTCTTTGGGGAGTACTGAGTTACTCCATATCCAAGAAGATGATGTTTGTTTGTATGGACATAGGGAATTAAGTTTCTCCAGTGCTTAATGAAAGCGATTGTGTAAACAAGAATTGAAATGTGGTCTACTCAGGGCCAATGGTGGAAGCGATGTATTTTCTTATTTCCACACAGACTCGTAATATTGCTGCCAGCCTCATTAGTCTCTTGTCTGAAGTAAATCTTAATCGTAGAAAAGTCCTAAGAAGAAAATGGCTGTGCAGAGAACAAAAAGCAAGTTTAATTGAAAAATTTATTAAAGAAAAACAAAGGAAAGGAATTGAGGAAGGAAAAAAGATGTTTAGAATTTTTTTTTTCTTGCTTTCATTCTATAAGTCTGTTTCCTTTCCTTCTCTGCCTATTTCTCCAAACAATTTTGATTAAATTTAGTGCTTGGGGAAAGAGGCTTCTCAATCCAGACACATTTTCATGGAAAAGCAGTAGCACAGAAAGTGGTGAAACAAGAGTCTGTCAGTCTGCTCCAACTGTGGGAAAAAATCCTGCCGTAATCTTCAGCTTTTCCTTCCTCTCCTGGTCCCAGAAATACCAGATCTAAGCTGTGGCTCACTTGAAAGAGGAGACAGTCTATCAGGCTTGTTCGTGTGAGCTACCAGAAAAGTCCTCATGTTTAGTAGGACATGAATTTTATGTAGCAATAATGTGAATGCATTGGGAAGCAATGAGATGAAGTGAGAAACTCCACATCTTATTGACAATTGCCTGAACAAGCCTTTATAAAGCCTGGCATAGTTGTTGGGACTGTGGCAGCAGCCTACCAAAGGCAGTGAAGAGAGAGATTCGCTTTTGTGTTCTTTAAATGGTCCAGTATCTTCTGTTGCAACTGCTGTTACGTTTTAGATGTTCACAGGTGTGAAATGGCTCTTTGTAGTAAGACTGAACAGCAAAAACCTTTTTCCTTGTGCCTATGTATCCTAAAACAAAATTTCTGAGAGATATAGATTGCCCCAAGTTTTTTGATTGATACTTATCCTGCAAATGTCAACATTCTTAGTTACTGTAGTGCTCATTAAAGAAGTCAGGAAAGGAGATAATGTGATCTGATAAAGGGAAACACTTTAAAATATAATTAACCGTCTTTGAAATAAAATTCTAAAGCACTGACATTTGATATATTCCTATGCTAAGGATACACGAGATCAAGTACAAGATTACATACACTACTCCTGCAGGTGATCAGTTCTGAATACTTGAGGAGATAAAAGTGTTCTTTTTCTTAGTCACAAGGCCGTTGGTTATAGTAATTTTCTTCTTTGATTGTACTTACTTTGTACTTGTTTTTTTTTGTAGTTTCTGTTAATATTACTTGGTTTCTTTGCATACACTGTGCAACAAAAATGAGAAAGTACTGGATTAGCAATCTTCTGCATTTGTTATTTTGAAATAAAGCTGCAAAATTATTCTGGATTTTTTTTCTCCATAAATTCCTTAAGAGAAATTTTTGGCTTTTTAGGACTGATATCGAAGCTGATCTTAACTTTGCTTCTGTATATGAGCCTAACTTGAAGAATTGTAGAATTTTTATGTTTGCAAATAAAACTGGAAAATAATTTGCCCCCAGTGGCAGAGAGTGAAATGAGCCTAAAATATTGAAGAAGGCTGAATATCGAGGAATTAAAAACATGTAATTAACTATTTAACACATTCCGCATTTGTCCTTGCCTAAGATAAATTCAGAATTTAAACACTGGTTGAATGTCAAGGTATTAAGGATACGTCTGTTGAGTTTGTTAACAGCAGAATGAAGGAAGTTCAGAATTCTACCTTTTCCATTCATTTGTTACACACAAAATGACCATTAAATAAACATGGAAGAAACTGCTACGGAGAGACTTGAAGTAAAGACTGAGGCAAAAATACATTACTGATACAGATATGTGTATGGAACTAGATAAAGCCTATTATTAATAGACAGCAACTGGAAAAATACATTCATTTTGTATTCTGTTGTGACGTTGTGCAGTTGCGGTATGCCCACCTGATACTCACAATCCTGAAAACCTTTACCTCTGAAAACCATGATGAAAGGCAAACAAAAATGCATTTCCAAATATTTCTGCTGGAGGTGAGAACAGAGATCAATCTAATGTTATTCACTTGATCACACTACTCAAAAATCACACTTCTCATGTAAAAATCACAAAACAATTTGAAAATATTTAATGAAGTAACCAGCAGATTAAAAGTATGTCACCTCAATCTGATGAAATGCTGAAGATGGGTATTTTGATGAGCCATATATTGCCTTCCGTGTGCCATTTTTTACTGCCCTCCTCATACATCTTTCTGGAGGTAGTCTCTGGCAGGATGTTATGTCCATGAAAAAATAATTAGCCTGATTTAGAAGAAGATTTCAGGGTGATTTGTGTGTCATGATTTCAAGAGAAGGAGAGATCATAGCTTTCCAGGGATGGGTTGAGGGGTGGTTGTTTGTTTATTTTTTAACAGAGAAGATAAATCTATTATGGATTAATAATTTAGCCTGTTTTTCTTGAAACATTTTTAAAATTCCATATTTTTATTTTCAAATGTTTGATTTCTTGCTAATTAAGAAATGCAAAATTGATTACATTCATTACACAGTAATGCCTTCTCCTTTGACTACAACATTTTGTGAAGATTTTTAAACAAGGTTGAAAGCTAGGATGCTGTGTGCTTTCAACTACTTTTTTCTCTGTCTTCTAAATTCACTACTTTTTAAGCAGCTTTCTCAAAAAGAAAGGATGTGCAAAAATTACTGTTTCTTCCCTGTCCTATACTTAAGTTGAAGTTGTTACATAGTCTTCAACTTCTTACTGTAACTGAAGCCAAAAAAGTGCTGTAATGATAATAAATTGAATTATGCTATCAAAAAATATAGGATGGAAGGTCAGACATTTTCTGCTTTCTTTTAAAGTTTATATGATTTCAATTAAAATCATTGTATTTTTTTTAATGCAGATATACATTTATAACTGTATTCTTTTTGCTCTCCATGATTTAAAGGAAATCATTAGTACAGTGACAAGCAGAACTTGAAATAATTTATTTAATCTGTCCAGGATATTAATTTTTGAAATGTTAATACAATAGCTCCTTGAATGACTGAAGATTTCCTAATGTTCTTAGAATTATGGGGTTGATTTTAATGGGGGAATATTTTAAACAAGTTTTTCATTCTCTTGTCAAGATTTATATAGGGTTTTTTTTCCTCTATGTATTTTCTGGTGATAGTCTCATCGAGATATTAAATGTGAGGCAGATATGTGCAATTTCAGTTGTAGCAGACAGAAAGCAATTTATAGAAATTTGGCTGACAGAGATCAGTGTGAATATGCCATTTGCAAAACATTTCTTCCTCCTTGACCCTTTTCCAAGAATATTAAAGGTTCCTCTCAACCTACCACAGGCTAGGTCTGGGACAAATATCTGACAGATACAGAATGAGAATGAGAGGGGAAAAAGAACCCTAAAAGAGGGTGTCTTTTATTCCTTCTAATTAGCATTTTTTGGTTCTTAGAATTATTTTCCAAACTAAGTATTCTTTTGTCATTGAAACTGTATATAATTAATTGTTATGTAGGTGAAGTTCACTGGGAAATGTAAGGAAGTCGACAGGAAATGGTAATCCCAAATGTATATACTCAAAATTAATTTGAAAAGTATGGACACAATCATAATGACTTTTTCATCCATTTAATTGAATCAATTCAATGTTGATGTGACCTGCTGTGAATTCCAAAATGAAAACTGAATCCACATAAGTCAGTTCTGACCTGTTACAAACTGGGTCTGTGCCTTATAAAAATCATTGCAGTACTACTTTTCTTCCACTTCTAAAAAGTGTGCATAAATTATGAAGGATTCATTAGTTAAAACTTTCAAACAGATTTCAAGATGTTGACTTTTATACACATTGTGTTGAATAGTATGTAAATGAACAAACTGAAATGAAAAGAACTGGAATTTATGACTGGTTTTGTTGCCTGTAGATTCTATTATCCTTTGCTTCATGAAAAATAATATCTTTGACACTATCAATATTGCACATCAAACTGCAAACAACGTGAAACACTCATATTTTAATTATAGCTCTATATACCTGGATTTATTTATTAGCAATATTTCAGGGTATTTAACATCTAAAATGGAAAGAATATAATACATTGTGCATTTTTGTTCAAGATAAGCTTGATATTTCAACACTAACAAGCTGTGGATGAAGGAGTTCTGCAATTCTGTTTTGTTGTTGTTAATTATGATTTGATGCTGCCCTGTAAAGAGACTGTAAAACAGCTTTTAGAGGTTTGTGGAATAGGGTGTAGTAACCATCTGACTATTTTATGGAAATCAAAATAGTTAATGTTTTCTGGTTAATTTGATTTTGATTTTTATATTTGTCTTTCCCCCTGTCGATTTCTGCTTGTTTCCTCTGTTTACTGTTTCCATTTCTCCAACCTAGCAAACTAGCTGAGAACACAGAATAAAGTTCATATTTTTCTGAGCTGAATGTTATTTGTACTTTTCACAGCATCTTCAAGCTTCAGTACCTTTCCAAAATGCATTATTTCTTTTTTTATTTTTTTCTTTCTTAACCACTGCAAAAAGCTTTTTGGATGTTTGCCTTTAATTCCACTTTGATTTCTGACAAATCCTGATTTTCTTAGCCTTCCAAATACAAGCATCTCTTTCTTGCAAGGCTTGTTGTTCCCACCCTTTGAATTTGTCTTTAGATTTTACTGTTATTTACTACTACTTATTTTTTTCTTGATTTGAATGATATTTTTCATTTCCATCACCAATATTTTCTTAGCTCCCATGCTTCTTAGTTTTATTTTCTCTTCTGTATGTTAATCTACTGGACCTTGCCTGCCTGCTTTCATGGAAATATTTTACCACCTAAGGATCTCTCCCTATTTTTTCTTTGAAAAAGTAGGTACAAAAAGAAAAAAAAACCAAACCACAACAACCATACATTCAAAACAAAAAAAACACCCTCAACCTAGTTACTTCTGTAAAAGTAATGACAAAGATCTATTTTTCTTTAGTTTTGCAGTTTATGTTGTGCAGCAGCACACGATATATGAAGTGATCTCTTTGAGTTGTATGAATCTTGTGGAAACCACTATGAGATACAGAAAAAATGTTTCCTATTCCTGTAGAAATGCTTTGTGAATATTGTTCCTTTTAAAAAGCAAATAATGTGTAATACAGATCACTCACGAAGATGTGGTGAGTGGTTTTGTGAGGAAAAATCCAGCTTATCAACTCTTATACTTAATTTTCTGATCATTTACATTCAAAAAGCAAAATTGTTGAGTGTCGGTTAAACAAACCTACCTAATTTCTGCTAGAGTGTGAAGAAAAATAAAGAAAAATAACTTTTCTTCAGCAATGAATGTACAGGCAACTTGGAACATTGCTTATTTGGTGCATGTCTGTGAAATATTGTAACTGTACTAATGGGACCATCAATGTTTAATTTTTTCCCATTTGGTTTTTGTTATGAGTAACTGTTCAAGTTACAAAATACATCAAGAACTATGGTATATAGGAAGGAATAAATGGAGACTTAGAAGCCTAAACAACTGTAAGATGTAGAGCTTTCTTTTCAATGTTAAGCATGATTATAAATCACATTCATTACACATGTGCATAAGGACCAATGTGCAGCATTGTGTTAGGAGTAGGCAAACACAGTAATGAACAGCCTCTTCACAATATTACAACATGAAAAAAAAAAAAAAGCAAACCAGCTACACCATGATTTAGTGAGCATACTGTGAGCAACACAGTGGCAGCAACTTTGCTTGTTCTATGAGCTACTGTCTATGATGGGAGGTTTATCTAAGGGTTTAACTATATTGAAAGCAAAGGGGATGCTTCTGGGGAAAGGGGTGGGGGTACATAAGAAGATGAACCATAAATTAAAGCTGAGAGGACTAAGTCCCATCTACTCTGGTCAATGTAGAGATACAAGAGCTAGCCTTGAAAGAGCCACTATTGCTGAAGAATGCCATGATAGCACTGCACAGGGAAATAATTTTGGCTTTTTGAACATTACATTACCATGTTCTGTTAACATAATTTTAATTATTTACATTTCTTTCCCGTCACAGATATACATTTTCTTGTTTGGTAGCTAGATCTTTGCAAGAATGGCTCAGCATACTGCATGCTGAGTGTAAATGTAGTCACTATAGAAAGAAATGGAGAAAAAAAGTAATATGACAGAGAAAAGAACACAAAAATTTAAAAAATTGTAAATTCCTGGTTTTACTACTTCTGTTCCTGAAACCTAAATCTCTAATTGTTGGGGATTTTTTCCCCCCCAGATGAGAGAGTAGTAATTGTAACTGAATGTACTTATGTGTGTATGTATATGTATAAACTCATACACATTTGTGTTTTATAAAATTTCGGCCAGGCTTGTCAAGGCATAAATAGTGATATTTTACTTCCAAGTATAGGCAAATTGCTCTTAAACTGAGAAAGAAGATAAATGGGCCAGATCTTCTACCAATGTAAATCAAACAGCCTTACTGACTGCACTGACGTTATGCCAACTAAAATCATGAGGGGATCCAGACCATTTAAGTTTCAAAAGTGCATCTGAAAAACTGTTGGTTTTTAAATATTGTCCAAAAACCTCTGTAGTTATATTGGTTTCAAGGAAAGATACTGTGCCTCTGGAGAAAGCCAGAATCGGTTTGGTTTTATGCTAGTATTGAAGCCTCTTTCTTTGATAAGCAAATACGGATGTCCCATCCTGGGCATTTGCTTTACTTGTAGTGAAGTCACTTGATATGAGCTTATTACAAACTACTCCTGTGTCACTAGCTTGTGGGATTCAGGAGCCCAGGAATCAGATGGAGGCCTCTGGACCCTGCTTTCTTCCTCTCTCCTCTACTCTCATTTGTGCTACACAACAGACAATGCCGTGGCAAAAAAAAAGAGTATTTTCTGCAACACACAAGTGATGAAATAGTGCTGGGGGTAAAACTTTACTGCTTGGTCTTAAAGTGCACATCATTCTTGAGAAGAGGCCACTCAAATGAGGAAATACAGAACCAAATGAGAAGGGTTGTTAAGTGCTTGCTTTGAAAAATGTAAAGGCAAAACTGATGAGATTTTTTGAATGTATCATCCTGTTAAAAAAGAGAGACTTTTTTTAGTTGAGAACTTAAAAAATTGAGAAATTCTGTGCAATCTTTCTTCAGTGGGATGGACAGTGACAGTAGAATTTTAACAGTGAATTTCCTAAGTTTTTTATTTAAACAAATGTCAACAACAGAAAAAAACCTTGTTGTTCTATCGTATTTGACTATAAAGTGAGCCATCATTTTGATACTTTTTGTTATGAACAATCATTTAAATACAAGGGTCACTCTTAATTTTTAATATTTAAATGAGTTAAAAGACATGCTCTGGCCACTCAAGTTGTTAAAAGAATGGAAGCAAGAAATCATGGCTAAGCATTCCTACCCAACTCTATATTGTCTTTAATTACATCAGTCCTATACTCCATAAATTTTCCTATTTCACCTCTCAATATCTACCAAAATGAACCTAAGTGAAACCTGTGAATCCTTTTGAGTAATTAATACATACTCTACATATATTAATTTCACTTCTATCAGCAAAAAATATTAGCTTAACATTTTTTTCCCTTTATTCCTCTTCTAACCCTCTTAAGGACAGTGGTGTGACTTAGAAACAAAATTTTTTTAAACTTTTTCGAGGAAAAGATGGAAAAATGTGCTGGTTTTGTCTGGGATAGAGTTAATTTTCTTCATAGTAGCTGGTATTGGGCTGTGTTTTGGATTTGTGCTCAAAACAGTGATTGATAATGCAGAGATGTTTTCATTATTGCTGAGCAGTGCTTACAGAGAGTCAAGGCCTTTTCTGCTTCTCACACCACCCCACCAGTGAGTAGGCTGGGGGTGCACAAGAAGTTGGGAGGGGACACAGCTGGGACAGCTGACCCCAACTGACCAAAGGCATATTCCATACCATATGGCGTTATGCTCAGTAATAAAAAACTGGGGGAAGAAGAAGGAAGAGGGAGGACGTTCAGAGTGATGGTGTTTGTCTTCCCAAGTAACCATTAAGTGTAATGGAGCCCTGCTTTCCTGGAGATGGCTGAACACCTGCTGATGGGAAATAGTGAATGAATTCCTTGTTTTGTTTTGCTTGTGTACGTGGTTTTTGCTTTACCTATTAAACTGTGTTTATCTCAACCCATGAGTTTTCTCTCTTTTACTCTTCTGGTTCTCTCCCCCATCCTGCTGTGAGGGGGGAAGTGAGCTAGCAACTATGTGGTGCTAGTTGCTGGCTGGGGTTAAACCATAACAAATAAATTGCATACTTTTTTTTCAATTCAAATTATACAAAGGAATGAATTTTTTTCAAAATTTTTAGAAGAGCCTGTTATTTTTATTCTGTTCCAAAATGCATTCTCTATATTCTCCTAGCTGCTATAAAATCCTGCTTTTTCATTATCCATTGATCTCTATTTGTAATATGTCTCTATAGCTATGACACTGCCTTCTCCCAGTAATTACACTGTCACAAGCTGTTATTTTCCACTCTTTTTCTGTAACTCTTTGTAGAGCGAGGCTAGTTGGAGGAGCAGCAAGCAGGTGACTGATACAGAACACATTGCAATCGTAACTGAAAGCTAAGAGTGGAATTTTATGGTCCTAATAAAATCATTAATTAGGTTATGAATGCAGTTGCCTGCTAAGTAATAGAGTGTAAATTAAAAGTAAAATTGAAAAACTGAAAATTCATCTTAGTTTTTTAATGATTCCCAGAAGGGAATATGACTCAATAAGGTAACTCCATAGTGGGTCATCACCCAGCGGCTGTAGGATGCTCCCATACAGGTCTGCCCTACTGGCTGGACGTGGCTTGCTGAGGACGGAAGATCCAGCCTCAGGCTGGGTTCCCGATGGTGTGCACTCCAGTAAATGCAGAGTCTGCCTATTTCTCCTAGTCTTTATGCTCTATTTGCCATTCCCATTTGACTAGATTTGGCTTTTCCCCTCTACCAGCTCCCTGTCTCAATCCAGTACCTCCTTATCGCACTTTCTGATTATGCCTGTTTCCTTCTTCCTCCATTTCATAATCTGTTTCTGTTCTTGATGACGTCAGCTTAGTCACTTCTGCCTGTTTCTCTTCCACACTTCAGTGTAACTCCCCTCCCCTGCCCTGCCCCTTGCCCCAGTCTTTTTTCCCGAGCCAGTTGTACTTCACTCTACATAGTCCAATCTCTTATTTCTATGTCTGATTGCTCTACCATCCCCTTCATTCATCTGTGGCTCCTCATGCTGTCTTACTCTCTCCTGCTTTCCAATTCTTGGTCTTAGCCTTTATTTTTTCAGCAGGCTTTGGTACTCTTATATTGATCCTTCATCTCAGCCTACTCTCTGCGAGAGCCCTCTTCATCATCCTTCACAGATGTCTGTGCTACTTTTTTTACTCTGTAGTTGAGTTGCTGCTTCTATTGAAAACCTTGCCACGCAAACCCAATACAACAACTGACTGTGAAGTGTTCCTCTCAATTTCAGCTGATGTATAGCCAGTGTAGGCACCTTGTTTGGTGAAGTTTTGTACGGCCTACCTCTACAAATGTGAAACAATTTTTTTCATTATTATTTCTTTTAGAAATAGTAAACATAAGAAGAGAGTTTACCACCTTTGGAAGAAGGGACAGGCAACTTGGGAAGAGTACATGGATGCTGTCAGGGCATGCAGAGGGAAAATTAGAAAGGCGAAAGCCCAGCTAGTACTCACTCTGGCCACTGTCGTAAAAGACAACAAAAAATGTTTTTATTAATACATTAACAACAAAAGGAGTAGCAAGGAGAATCTCCACCCCTTACTGGATGTGGGGGGAAACATTGTCACCAAGGATGAGGAAAAGGAAGAGATACTTAATGCCTTCTTTGCCTCAGTCTTTAACAGCCAGACCACTTATCCTCAGGGCACCCAGCCCCCCGAGCTGGATGAAAGGAATGGGGAACAGAATAATCCCCCCATCATCCAGGAGGAAGCAGTTAGCGACCTGCTGCTCCACCTAGACATGAACAAGTCTATGGGGCCGGATGGGATCCACCCGAGGGTACTGAGGGAGCTGGCGGATGAGCTCACCAAGCCGCTCTCCATCATTTACAAGTAGTCCTGGCTAACCAGAGAGGTCCCAGACGACTGGAGGCTGGCCAATGTGACGCCCATCTACAAGAAGGGCCGGAAGGAGGATCCCAGGAACTACAGGCCTGTCAGCCTGACCTTGGTGCCGGGGAAGGTGATGGAGCAGATCATCCTGAGCACGATCACACGGCATGTCCAGGACAACCACGAGATCGGGCCAAGCCAGCATGGGTTCATGAAGGGCAGGTCCTGCCTGAGCAACCTGATCTCCTTCTATGACCAGGTGACCCACCTAGTGGATGAGGGAAAGGCTGTGGGTGTGGTCTGCTTAGACTTCATAAAGCCTTTGAGACAGTCTCCCACAGCATTCTCCTGGAGAAGCTGGCATCTCGTGGCTTGGACAAGAGTACTGTTCGCTGGGTAAAAAACTGGCTGGATGGCCGGGCCCAGAGAGTGGTAGTGAATGGAGTTAAATCCAGTTGGCGGCCGGTGACCAGTGGTATCCCCCAGGGCTCAATCTTGGGGCCAATACTGTTTAATATCTTTATCAATGTTCTGGACAAGGGGATTGAGTGCACCCTCAGTAAGTTTGCAGATGACACCAAGCTGGGTGGGAGTGTTGACCTGCTTGAGGGTATGAAGGCTCTGCAGAGAGATCTGGACAGGCTGGATCGATGGGCCGAAGCTAACTATATGAAGTTCAACAAGGCCAAGTGCCAGGTCCTGCACTTTGGTCACAACAACCCCATGCACCGCTACAAGCTTGGGGCAGAGTGTCTGGAAAGCTGCCTGGCAGAAAAAAAACTGGGGGTGCTGGTGGACAGCTGGATGAATATGAGCCAGCAGTGTGGCAAGGTGGCCAAGAAGGCCAACAGCATCCTGGCTTGTATCAGAAACAGTGTGGCCAGTGGGACTAGGTAAGTGATTGTCCCCCTGTACTCGGCACTGGTGAGGCTGCACCTTGAATACTGTGTTCAGTTCTGGGCCTCTCACTACAAGAAAGACATCGAGGTGATGGAGTGAGTCCAGAGAAGGGCAACAAAGCTGGTGAAGGGTCTGGAACACAAGTCTTATGAGGAGCGGCTGAGGGAACTGGGATTGTTCAGTTTGCAGAAGAGAAGGCTGAGGGGAGACCTTATTGCCCTCTACAACTACCTGATAGGAGGTTGCGGTGAGTTGGGGGTCGGTCTCTTCTCCCAGGTAACCAGCAATAGGATGAGAGGAGATGGCCTCAAGTTATGCCAGGGGAGGTTCAGGCTGGATCTTAGGAAGAATTTCTTCACTGAAGGAGTCATCAGGCATTGGAACAAGCTGCCCAGAGAGGTGGTGGAGTCATCATCCCTGGAGGTGTTCAAAAAATGTCTAGATGTGGCGTTTCAGGACATGGTTTAGAGGGCATCGTGGCATTGGGTCGATGGTTGGACTTGATGATCTTTTAGGTTTTTTCCAACCTTAACAATTCTATGGTTCTATGATCCTATGATTACGTTCTGTTTAACCTCTTGGCTTTAGTGTGATTACAGGACAGTAACAGGGACTAAAACAGAGACAATTGGGGCTTATGGATGGGGAGCTCTGAGAGCAGTGGCCAATCAGAACATAAAAAATGGCATAATCAGTGTTTATAATGATCATATAATGCTTATATGAATTAATGCATTCCGGCTGATAATAGTCTTCAGCTAAAGTACGTGGATTTGCATTCTGAATATTTACAGAGAAATTGGCTTATTGGCTGAGACAATTCTATACCCATATAATGAAGGATAATGCATTTCCTTGTAGACTGCACAAAATTAATTTATAATACAGAAGAATTTAAAAAAAATGAGTATCTAAAAATAGTACACTTGGCCTACAGAAGCTTTCCTAATAATATATTTTGACTGAGTACAAATCCTGTTATTGAAGATTAACTTCTGTCAGAATGAAGACTCAGTAGAAATAGAGCTGATACTGCTTATAAGGAACTTTGCTGAAGTGAAAAATTATAGAAAAATGGAAGGTCTGGGAATAATTTGTGAATTCAAAACCAAAATAGCATGAATAGCTAATTTAAGTTTTCCGTATATAGTATAGAACAGAATATTATTTATTTTTCTTTTTTAGTTGTGTTCACCTGGTGTTAGTGCTCTTCTTTGAAGTTCAGCTTCATATCTCTATTTTAGTTCACTTGTACAGAAAACTATGTTTCCAAATGGTTTGGATTATCTGATCGACCTGGTGAATGAAGTGCAGATTTGAAGATTTTAGAATTTGTTCCTTTTAATTTACAATCTTGTACGCTATTTGAGATAGTTATCTGTTTTCTGAAAAGAAAAAATACATTAATATCTTAAAAATACTTCAATACATTAAGAGTTGGAATACTGTCATTCCAATATTAGTAACTATTTTTGTATACCCGAAACACAAAAACAGGATTTTGCTGAGCTTTCATTTTTCTTCGGCGTCTAGAGCAGTTGTTATTTGGTCATCCCTTTCTTACATGTCTCAACATAAACACAGGAGAACTTATTTCACTGCAGTATTCTTATATAGTGTACAGCTCTGTTAATGTATGTTTAATATTCCCCAAGGAAGATTCTGAATGGGGTGAAACAGACCCTTTGAAATCATCAAGCTCCACTGAGACACATTTTGTTGACGCAGGAATGCTGCCACTGAACAGACCATCCTCTGCTCTCAGCATGGCTTAAATTTGTAAAGATGTGCACCTGAGACAGCTGTGGGAAGCTATTAGGCCCATGGAGGAACTGGAGAGTGACACTATCACAGTAAGGATCTGATGAGTAGAGAGGTCAGGAGGAGGAATTATATACCTGACTTCTTGAAGTACAGATTTTTTCAGGCAGACCTAAACCAGAGAGTGGTGGTTTCACCCAATCATCACGTTGCAACCTGCTGTTAAAAATCACTTTGACTTGGGCAAAGAACAATGACACTGTGTTTATTCTTTCATTTTTTATTTTCTTATATTTGTTATTTTAAAAAATATCTGCTCTCATTCATTTGGACATTTTCTTACCCTGAAGGGAGATTTGTTTTTCCTCTTACTAGCTACTTTATGTATTCTAAGAGAATTAAGAAACTTTTAACTGAATCATTGGGAATTATTTTAATGTTCTCCACAGTGCCTTGTATAACATTCTAATGTTTTTCTGGCTCTTTATTTACTAACTTTCAGTGAATCCTATAAGCTATGAGGTGCTCCCAAAGTCAGGAAAAGAGATACAATATAATTAAGTATTTTAGTCTGTAATTTAGGTTTAGTGATCTTGTAATATGAAACCCACTCAGTTCCTGAATGAATATGGTTGGAATGGTCTTCCCAGAACACTTCTGAGAAATGCTGAAAGCAAGAACATAAAACCTTGTTACTTTTCATTATAAAAATGGCTTTGGAAAGCATAGCTGGTGAAGATAATCCTAGGGTAACTAATTTGTTCAAAAAATGACATGGAAACTAGAATAGCAATCTAGCTAAAATGGTTGTTTCTTGAGTTTATTTTCTTATGTTTTCACCCTCCTTCATATTTCTACATACTCAAATTCCAGTGGCAAATGACATTTGAAAATAGAAAAATAGTAATAAGTAATAGATTTTTTTTTAATAAGCTTAAGTTGTCATGCCATGTTAAAGTAAACTCTGGAAAGGACAATTGTTTTATCAAGAATTTATCCAACAGTGTAATGATTTCTGAGCACATTTGCTTCAGAAATATATTGTACAATCATACTTTAGCCAGTATTAACACATATCCTAATGGATACCGGGGTTTCTTACTTTGCTTGTAATTCAGGTATGATCCCTACTAGTATCTGCATCAACATATACAGTATGGGTTGATGGAGTGTGCTGCTCATGTATCTTGTCAGTATTCTATTTTAAAAATTATAGAAAAACAGTGTATATGCACAAAATGAATGATTTTACTTTTAACAAATATGGAGACAGGATCTTAAAAAATAAAATGTAATTGTTCTGTCAGTAACTTATTCTTTGTGTAAAATGATGGTATATGTGATTAAATTCCAACCTAAAGCAATTTTGATTAGACTAATGAAAATTAATTATGATAATTTCCAACCACAGTAGGAATATCAGTTCAGTAATTTGCTATGCATTTACCATCTGTCTGTACATGGCAACAGAATTTTTTGGTAAGGTGTCATGCTACAAACATAAATGATATTGTGGTAGTGATAAATTATGAGAGAATTATACAAAGTGAATAGCTGAATGACCAGATAAAATGATATTGATCTTTAGAAATTCATTATACATCTATCTTGCCAATGTCCCTGTAGTAAATATATCAATATATGCCCCCTATTATATATACTATTGTTATATAGTCTTGGCATTAAGTAATCATGATCGTGATATTTGTAACACCAAAGAAATGGACCGAAAGAAAACCAAGTAAGATTCATGCTCCTTGCAAGACAAAACTGAAATGGAAAACTTACTATTATATGACCGTAACTGCTTATCTTCTACTTTCAATTGATCAGTTGTCTGGATGCAACAAGCCTGAAGTGCTTTAAAAGCTTTGATTCCCTGGTATGCTAATTTATCTTTTTTATTGAGAATTTGTAACAATATTTTTTCTAATGCAAAAAATAATATTATTTTACATCACATATTTCTACTAATTAAATACCGGATAATTTAATTTTACTTCATTTAGTTCTAAAAATAGAACATAAAATATTTGAAGGGATTGAAAAATTCTAAACATATTCAAGAATAGTAAATTCATCCTCATGTAGTCAAAACCTTGGCTTATCAAAACACTCAAAGAAGGTAAGGAAAACTCTGACAAACCTGTATACGGATATGCACCTCCTCTCATTTTTCTGTCATTACTGAGTAGTGTTGTTATAGCTATCTGTCTTCCTTACATTTTAACTTCTTATAAAATCTTGTAAAAAAAACCGTAAGAAATACCCAATTTCCACTAAAACTTTTCTTTGAATGAACTGAAAGTGTTAATTAAATATGATGGGACATGTACATGTTGATCAATTTTTTTAATTTTTGAAAAATATTGAATGTCAGGATATATGTAAGGGAAAGTTTGCTTTTTTTCCCTTGTTTATCTTGATACAAAATACTCAAAATTTATTTTGGCTGTTGAATTTACCCATCCTCAACAGGCATGATGATTAATGAATAGGACTCTGAGTTGTCCATTGAGCTTCTAAAAGAATAGTGAAACATGTTGGAGTTTTGTAGAAGTATTAACTATTCAAGTGCATTGGTTGTTTATCTGTCTGAAGCTATTTGTATGAAACTTTATGTCATCTTGCTTGCTGCTTTGCCCTTGCCAGCAGTAAATAGAATAAGTGAGTCTAATTTTTTGAAGATTTTTTACATTACTAATAGATCGTCATGTGAATAGCTGCATGGAGTCCTAGGAATTCAATGTTAGATTAATTTAAGGGGAAAAAAAACATTTGGGGAAAATGTCTCTTAGTTAAATGGCTTAACTAAAGTTTTTCAGGAAAGTGACATTTATTTTCCACTTTCTTTGACATTGTGACTTTTCATTTTGAGAGAGAACTAGGTAACTTTTTGTGAGAGGCCAGTGGGCAAGTAATACACCATACCAGAGAGAATCAAATTCAGAAATCACAGAATGTTAGGGATTGGAAGGGACCTCGAAAGATCAACTAGTCCAATCCCCCTGCCAGAGCAGGATTGCCTAGACCATATCGCACAGGAACGCGTCCAGGCGGGCTTTGAATGTCTCCAGAGAAGGAGACTCCACAACCTCTCTGGGCAGCCTATTCCAGTGTTCATTTACACTCACCGTAAAGTTTTTCCTCATATTTATGTGGAACCTCCTGTGTTCTATCTTGCACCCATTGCCCCTTGTCCTGTCAATGGATGTCACTGAGAAGAGCCTGGCTCCATCCTCATGACACTTGCCCTTTACATATTTATAAACATTAATGAGGTCCCTGCTCAGTCTCCTCCAAGCTAAAGAGACCCAGCTCCCTCAGCCTCTCCTCATAAGGGAGGTGTTCCACTCTAACTCTAAATGAATAGATTAATGGTTAAAAGCAGTCTTTATCTGTCAAAAGTCTATAGCTTAGGAGATAAAATCAACTGCTGGCTCTCACGTGAAAGACCGTAAAATTTGTATATAGGCATTTTCACCTAATGGCTGTAGGACCAAGGGTTCCCATATTAGGCTTATTTCCATTTCAATCACTGAAACATGATGCATGACTTCACTTGGATTAGAAGTGTAATGGGACAAAGTCAAAGGTTCAACCTTTGATTTTATGAGGGTTGCTCAAGTGGAGCCCTTTTATGTTTTAAGGTAGAAACTATTTTCTGGATATATTAGCGTAGCTCACATACACAAACGGATTTACATGCTCACATATATGCGCATATATATAAAAATGCACACATGAAAACAGTAGGGTTACACACAAGTAGACAAAAATAATTTATGAGTAGGAGGAAAAGGAGATTTTATTTGCTTTAAAGAGGTATCTATTAAACTGCTAAAACTAGTCACAATATAGGCAGACCCACCACTGGCCAAAACTGAGCCCATCAGTGACACTAGTGGGACCTCTGCAGTAACATATTTAAGAAAGGGTAAAAAATTATGTGCAACATCTGTGAGAGAGGAGCGAGAATATGTGAAAGAAACAATTATGCAGACAAGGTCAGAGGAGAAATAAG